>NC_045451.1:38508785-38519573 GCF_002776525.5 Piliocolobus tephrosceles
TGTGTGTGTGTGTGTGTGTGTGTGTGTGTGTGTGTGTGTGTGTGTGTTTATATTTTGGTCTTTTTTTACAAATTGTACTTTAAGTTCTGGGATACAAGTGCAGAACATGTAGGTTCGTTATACAGGTATATGGGTGCCATGGTGGTTTGCTGCACCTATCAACCCATCATCTAGGTTTTAAGCCCCACATGCACTAGCTATTGGTCTTAATGCTCTCCCTCCCTTCACCCCCCAACCCCCGACAAGCACCAGTGTATGAGGTTCCCCTCCCTGTGTCCATGTGTTCTCATTGTTCAACTCCCACTTATGAGTGAGAACATGTGGTGTTTGGTTTTCTGTTCCTATGTTAGTTTGCTGAGGTTGATAGCTTCCAGCGTCATCCATGTCCCTGCAAAGGACATGATCTCATTCCTTTTTATGGCTGCATAGTATTCCATGGTATATATGTACCACATTTTCTTATCCAGTCTATCATTGATGGGGATTCAGGTTGGTTTTATGTCTTTGTTATTGTAAATATTGCTGCAATAAACATACATGTGCATGTGTCTTTATAGGAGAATAATTTATATTTTGGGGGGTATATACCCAATAATGGGATTGCTGGGTCAAATGGCATTTCTGGTTCTAGATCCTTGAGGAATCACCACACTGTCTTCCACAATGGTTGAACTTATTTACATTCCCACCAACCGTGTAAAAGTGTTTCTATTTCTCCACAGCCTCACCAGCATCTGTTGTTTCTTGACTTTTAATAATCGCCATTCTGACTGGTGTGAGATGGTATCTCATTGTGGTTTTGATTTGCATTTCTCTAAAGATCAGTGATATCGAGCTCTTTTCATATGTTTGTTAAATGCATAAATGTCTTCTTCTGAGAAGTGTCTGTTTACAACCTTTGCCCACTTTTTGATGGGGTTGTATTTTTCTTGTAAATTAGTTTAAGCTCCTCATAGATTCTGGATATTAGACCTTTGTCAGATGGGTAGATTGCAAAAATATTCCATTTGGTAAGTTGCCTGTTCACTCTGATGATAGTTTCTTTTGCTGTGCAGAAGCTCTTTAGTTTAATTAGATCCCATTTGTCAATTTTGGCTTTTGTTGCAATTGCTTTTGGCATTTTTGTCATGAAGGAAGACTAGCAGGTCTTCTAAGGGCATGAAAAGTGGGAAGGAAATGAATAATATTGAGGCTGATGCCGAACATTTGTCTTGTTTTTTGGTTGTTTATCACTTTAAGAACAGGCTCAGGATGTTGGAGGATTTTCTGCTTTAGTAGTCATGCTTGCCCAAGGAAGAAGTCTTAAAACTTGCCTTTGCTAGCCTCCTTGAAAACTGGCATGCAGCATTTGAATTACACTTTACTAATTGGATGAGTCTCACAAGACTTTGATTTGGAAACTGGTCTCCCTAACCTTGATTTGGGAACTGAGTAATTGGAGGAAACATGTACCAAGCAGAGCCAATTTTCTGGCAAGGGGAGCTGTGGAGAACTGTGGTTTCCAGGGTCAGCAGCAACAGGAGTTCTACTGACACCCTCATCAGTGTCAGCTGGGGGATCCATGCCTACCAGCAGTGGTTGTAGCATCTTTGCTGGTGTCAGACATAGCGAAGCTAAGTGTTGTTCCTAGCTGCAAGTTTTCCAGGTATGATATTCTGTCCTTTATGAGCTAATTTCCCTTAATGGGTTTCTTTGCTAATTAAACCAGTTAAAGTGGAATTTGTTATTTTCAGTTTAGAACCCTACCTGACTCAACCCATAATTATATGCCAGGCATTCTGCCAATTACTTTTCATAATCAAAATAATTTTATTCCTTATAGGCATCCTCTTATACGGGAATGTTATACAATGAAGCTCAAAGACGTTAAGTAATTTGCCCAAGATCACTTAGCTATTTAGTATAGGAGCTGAGACTCAAACCCAATATGCTTCTCCTAACTTATGAAGAAACTGCATGGGTGGCTTACACTGAAATATAAAATGAGGAAATCTTGATGAATTCTAGAATCAGAACCCCAACCTGTAACCAACTTACATCTCAATACTACCTAAGTGAGCTATTCCTATGAATCAGAGGTATTTACTATTTCACATAGATTCTCATCTCTTAGAAAATTTGAAAAAGTGCCCTTCTTTACTGTTTTCCACTTACCCAACTTCTTACCTCCAGCCACAGTTGGGTCTTTCCCTGAGTAGCTTGCTTTTCACTTGTGTCTTTCCTGCTTAAATCCTATGGCACATGTGGTCTCTATAAATAATCAGCAGGCATCCAGCCTGTGTTACTATATAACTCTCTTTTTGGGTTCTGTAGCTCATGGGTCAGCAAAATTTTTCTGGAAAGGGCCAGATAGTAAATATGTTTCTCTTTGCAGTCCATACAGTCCCTGTTGCAGCTACTCAATTCTCCCATTGTAGTAAAAGCAGCCATAGACAATCAATAGCAAATGAATGAGCATAGCTGTGTTCCAATATAATTTTATTTACAAAAACAGGTGGTCACTTGGATTAGTTTGCAGAACCCTGCTATAGTTTAGTGACTCTCAAATGTAAATGTAAAACAGAATCACCCAACCAGAGCTGGGGTGTAGCCAAAATATTTACTTTTCTAACAAGTCCCAGTTTTCTTTGAGGTAAAGTTGTATTCTGTCCTACAGTGTGGAATGAGGGTAACGGATAAATGATTACCCTCACTTTCTTTATGAAATATTTTCTAAGGCTTCACAAAACACCCACTGCATTCAACAACTAACTGCCCTTAGTGTTGGCCAATTTGATTAAATATTTTTGCATTGGTTTTGCCTTCTTTCTGGTTTTGTTTCCTTTGTCCCTTACTCCTGCCCCATTAAATCACATTCCCAAATAATATACCATTCATAGATCTTTGTTGTATGCCTGTTTTGGGAGGAACTCAGATTAATAACATTGGTACAGGACCAGGACTGGGGTTAGAGATTAACACATGGCATGTAGTAACATGTTCATTGAGAATCTTACCTTTGGTTAATTGTGACAATGGGCATGTGAGATGTGAAGCATTGAATTATATGACAGTTAGGGCACTTAAACAGTATGGGGAAAACTTTAATTATAAGGCTGATGATATAAGTTGAAATTTGTTAACTGCTTTGGAAATTATGACCAAAAGAAATGAAAGGCTTGGTCAGACAGCAATCAACTCAAGGAAACTGGAGTGCCTCCATTGCAATGTTAAAGTAAACCCTTCTCCCTATAGCCCCTAAAGACACAGTTCTAAAAATGCATTCCAGTCTTTAATTTTAAGCCTGGAGACTCAGGGACAGGTTTTCTATGTCAATGTCAGAGGCCTGGAAAGAAAAGAGTTGAGCCCTGAAATCTAGTACATAAAGAGTTGGTAGCTGAGCCTGAGAGCCTAAAATTACCAAAGTCCTCTGAAACCTCTATGCCAGCAGAAAAATTTACCTTCCCGAGATTTAGGAGAAGAGTTTCCCAGCCTTGATGATTCTATAACTACTCACCTAAAGCAATTATCTCTCAAACTTACACTTGCCATCTGCAAGGTCTGCCCCTGCCTCTACAACCCGACACTACCTTCATGCCAATACTAGGGTCAGGGCTTAGTGTAATCCAATCAGGAAATTCAGCCACTGCTCTTTGAGGGTATAGCTTACATACTAAATACACTTAAAGTCTGGCTAATATATGCTAGAAACAATTGGTACATACATATGTATATATTATATATATTCACTTCCATATATATTATATATATATATATGTATGTACCAATTATTTACACACACACACACACACACACACAGAGAGAGAGAGAGAATATATATGGATGTGAATCTCTAGTTTTTTTAGTGGTTGGGCAAGGGTGTAGATTAAAGATGGTATGTGAATATCCACCACTGTCTTAAGATTCAATATACTGGAAAGATTTCCTTGCTCTAGTACATTGCTGGGGTGGCTTCTTGAAGTTGGGACATAACTCTGTTTACAGAATAAATGATGCAGAAAGTTCAAGGACTACTACTGATGAAGTGGTCAGAATGCTCAGAGAAGTAAGCCTCTTGTCATTAAGTCTGTGATTATTAATTGGAGGACCAACCAGCAATGACTTAATTCCCTGGGTGGGCCCACAGGCATGCCTTTCCTTTAGGCTGTAAAGAATGTACAGTGAAGGCAGAACTGGCATCTCGGACAAGCTCAGTGTTGGCAATCCTCTAGAGGCCACAATCTAGAGTGAAAGATGGTGCTCGGCACATTAGATTACCTATATGGCATTGTCTCCCTGATAACTCAAATACATAAGTCTGGGAACCAAGGGCAAGTAATAGAATTGGGCGCTCTCACCAGCATTTTCAGTCATTCACGTGTGATTTTTTTTTCTCATTTCCGCAGACTTAGGGTCTGCTAAGCCCTGACTCTTGAGAATTTCTTCTTTCAGAGGATACAGTAAAGGTTCCAAACACCTTGAACCTAGAATTAGCACATGGTCACTTTGAGCTCCTAATGCTAGTAGAAACAAGGGCAGAAAAATGCAAGTTATTATACTGGGGGAATAAATTTATTCCAATTACTCTAAATAGCTAGTCTTCTAGCTATATAACAGGGTCAGAGAGGATTCATTATGCTGTCTCTTGTGCTGCCATTTCCAGTGATAACATTAATGGGCAATTGTAGCAACCAAGGTCCAGAAAGCAAGACAATTAAGTACTTGTGGGAGAAATTTCAGTCATATTTTAAGCAAGCCAATTAGACCAGTTGATGATCTAGTCAAAAGTGAGGGAATCCTGGAATAATTGAGGGAGGAAGGAAACAATAAATATCAATACATGTTTAGGACTATGTTGCTACAGTGAAGACTACAGGTTATTCTTCTAACCCTCTTGTGTCAATTATTTGCAGAGTTTGTGACTGGCTGTCATCTTGAAAGGGCCACTTTGCCATATTGAATTTAGTGGAAGGTATGCATACATCTGAGGAGTCCAAAAACTGGACTGTTTGGGGCCCCATTTGTGTACCACTTCTAAACTTTTAGCTTTAACTTTTAGTTCAACCCCTATTTTAATAGTAAATTCCATGTGTTCTTCAGCTAGGTTCATGCAAGTGTAACCCAAAAGCCTCTTAACTTCTCTTGTTTCTTGATCCAGAGCTTCTCTTATTCTGTATCATAAGACACCCATAGGAATCCACTAGAACTCATACATAAACAACCCAGAAGTGCAAAGTTGTTAATATCCCATTGATAATTGATATGTGTTTCTTCCTTTCTTTCCCTGGAGAAAAAGATCTCAGGCATGTTTCTTAGATCTCTTGGATTCTGTGGGAATCCAATTTAGTCTAAGCCATCGAAAAATGAGAATTCTCACAGTTTACCCCAGGATTGTTATGAATATCTGAATGTTTGATTGCTTAGTCTAGCAAACATCAAATCCAAGGAGACCAGAAAGTTTTAATCTCTTGAACTCTCTACAAGAAAAGAGATACCTTACTAAAAGTAATTGTTGCTTTAAAATAATCTTCACAGGGTAAAAATACTAGAGAAGTTCTGTATTGTGTTTTAACATGGGACATAATGAATCACAAATTCGCATGCAGGTGTGATGGTCTCACAAAGATCATGAGTCACGAAATGCCAAACTAGGGGGCGGAGCAAGATGGCCGAATAGGAACAACTCCAGTCTCCATCTCCCAGTGCGAGCCACACAGAAGACCGGTGATTTCTGCATTTTCAACTGAGGTACTGGGGTCATCTCACTCGGGAGTGCCGGACAATCGGTGCTGGTCAGCTGCTGCAGCCTGACCAGCGAGAGCTGAAGCAGGGTGAGGCATTGCCTCACCTGGGAAGCGCAAGGGGGAAGGGAGTCCCTTTTCCAAGCCAGGGGAACTGAGACACACAACACCTGGAAAATCGGGTAACTCCCACCCCAATACTGCGCTGTAAGCACACCGGCACACCAGGAGAATACACCCCACACCTGGCCGGGAGGGTCCCACGCCCAGGGAGCCTCCCTCCTTGCTAACACAGCAGTCTGTGGCAATCTAACCGCAAGGCAGCAGCGAGGCTGGGGGAGGGGCGCCCGCCATTGCTGAGGCTTAAGTAGGTAAACAAAGCCGCTGGGAAGCTCCAACTGGGTGGAGCTCACAGCAGCTCAAGGAAACCTGCCTGTCTCTGTAGACTCCACCTCTGGGGACAGGGCACAACTAAAAAATAACAGGGGAAGCAGCAGAGGCCTGTGCAGACGCGAACGACTCTGTCTGACAGCTTTGAAGAGAGCCGTGGATCTCCCAACAGGGAGGTTGAGATCTGAGAAGGGGCAGGCTGCCTGCTCAAGTGGGTCACTGACCCCTGAGTAGCCTAACTGGGAGACATCCCCCACTAGGGGCAGTCTGACACACCACACCTCACAGGGTGGAGTACACCTCTGAGAGGAAGCTTCCAAAGCAAGAATCAGACAGGTGCACTCGCTGTTCAGCAATATTCTATCTTCTGCAACCTCTGCTGCTGATACCCAGACAAACAGGGTCTGGAGTGGACCTCAAGCAATCTCCAACAGACATACAGCTGAGGGTCCTGACTGTCAGAAGGAAAACTATCAAACAGGAAGGACACCTATACCAAAACCCCATCAGTACGTCACCATCATCAAAGACCAGAGACAGATAAAACCACAAAGATGGGGAAAAAGCAGGGCAGAAAAGCTGGAAATTCAAAAAATAAGAGCGCATCTCCCCCTGCAAAGGAGCACAGCCCATCGCCAGCAACGGATCAAAGCTGGTCAGAGAATGACTTTGACGAGATGAGAGAAGAAGGCTTCAGTCCATCAAACCTCTCAGAGCTAAAGGAGGAATTACGTACCCAGTGCAAAGAAACTAAAAATCTTGAAAAAAGAGTGGAAGAATTGACAGCTAGACTAATTAATGCAGAGAAGGTCATAAACGAAATGACAGAGATGAAAACCATGACACGAGAAATACGTGACAAATGCACAAGCTTCAGCAACTGACTCGATCAACTGGAAGAAAGAGTATCAGCGATGGAGGATCAAATGAATGAAATGAAGTGAGAAGAGAAACCAAAAGAAAAAAGAAGAAAAAGAAATGAACAAAGCCTGCAAGAAGTATGGGATTGTGTAAAAAGACCAAATCTACGCCTGACTGGGGTGCCTGAAAGTGAGGGGGAAAATGGAACCAAGTTGGAAAACACTCTTCAGGATATCATCCAGGAGAACTTCCCCAACCTAGCAGGGCAGGCCAACATTCAAATTCAGGAAATACAGAAAATGCCACAAAGATACTCCTCGAGAAGAGCAACTCCAAGACACATAATTGCCAGATTCACCAAAGTTGAAATGAAGGAAAAAATCTTAAGGGCAGCCAGAGAGAAAGGTCGGGTTACCCACAAAGGGAAGCCCATCAGACTGACAGCAGATCTCTCGGCAGAAACTCTACAAGCCAGAAGAGAGTGGGGGCCAATATTCAACATTCTTAAAGAAAAGAATTTTCAACCCAGAATTTCATATCCAGCCAAACTAAGTTTCATAAGTGAAGGAGAAATAAAATTCTTTACAGATAAGCAAATGCTTAGAGATTTTGTCACCACCAGGCCTGCCTTACAAGAGACCCTGAAGGAAGCCCTAAACATGGAAAGGAACAACCGGTACCAGCCATTGCAAAAACATGCCAAAATGTAAAGACCATCGAGGCTAGGAAGAAACTGCATCAACTAATGAGCAAAATAACCAGTTAATGTCATAATGGCAGGACCAAGTTCACACATAACAATATTAACCTTAAATGTAAATGGACTAAATGCTCCAATTAAAAGACACAGACTGGCAAACTGGATAAAGAGTCAAGACCCATCAGTCTGCTGTCTTCAGGAGACCCATCTCACATGCAGAGACATACATAGGCTCAAAATAAAGGGATGGAGGAAGATCTACCAAGCAAATGGAGAACAAAAAAAAGCAGGGGTTGCAATCCTAGTCTCTGATAAAACAGACTTTAAACCATCAAAGATCAAAAGAGACAAAGAAGGCCATTACATCATGGTAAAGGGATCAATTCAACAGGAAGAGCTAACTATCCTAAATATATATGCACCCAATACAGGAGCACCCAGATTCATAAAGCAAGTCCTTAGAGACTTACAAAGAGACTTAGACTCCCATACAATAACCATGGGAGACTTCAACACTCCACTGTCAACATTAGACAGATCAACGAGACAGAAAGTTAACAAGGATATCCAGGAATTGAACTCATCTCTGCACCAAGTGGACCTCATAGACATCGATAGAACTCTCCACCCCAAGTCAACAGAATATACATTCTTCTCAGCACCACATCACACTTATTCCAAAATTGACCACATAATTGGAAGTAAAGCACTCCTCAGCAAATGTAAAAGAACAGAAATTATATCAAACTGTCTCCCAGACCACAGTGCAATCAAACTAGAACTCAGGACTAAGAAACTCAATCAAAACCGCTCAACTACATGGAAACTGAACAACCTGCTCCTGAATGACTACTGGGTACATAACGAAATGAAAGCAGAAATAAAGATGTTCTTTGAATCCAATGAGAACAAAGATACAACATACCAGAATCTCTGGGACACATTTAAAGCAGTATGTAGAGGGAAATT
The DNA here is from genome assembly GCF_002776525.5 of Piliocolobus tephrosceles. Lineage (NCBI taxonomy): Eukaryota > Metazoa > Chordata > Mammalia > Primates > Cercopithecidae > Piliocolobus > Piliocolobus tephrosceles. The sequence goes on from NC_045451.1 coordinate 38,517,426, forward strand.
TATAGCACTAAGTGCCCACAAGAGAAAGCAGGAAAGATCTAAAATTGACACTCTAACATCACAATTAAACGAACTAGAGAGGCAAGAGCAAACACATTCAAAAGCTAGCAGAAGGCAAGAAATAACTAAGATCAGAGCAGAACTGAAGGAGATAGAGACACAAAAAACCCTCCAAAAAATCAATGAATCCAGGAGTTGGTTTTTTGAAAAGATCAACAAAATTGACAGACCGCTAGCAAGGCTAATAAAGAAGAAAAGAGAGAGGAATCAAATAGACGCAATAAAAAATGATAAAGGGGATATCACCACCGACCCCACAGAAATACAAACTACCATCAGAGAATACTATAAACACCTCTACGCAAATCAACTAGAAAATCTAGAAGAAATGGATAATTTCCTGGACACTTACACTCTCCCAAGACTAAACCAGGAAGAAGTTGAATCCCTGAATAGACCAATAGCAGGCTCTGAAATTGAGGCAACAATTAATAGCCTACCCACCAAAAAAAGCCCAGGACCAGGGGGAATCACAGATGAATTCTACCAGAGGTACAAGGGGGAGTTGGTACCATTCCTTCTGAAACTATTCCAATCAATAGAAAAAGAGGGAATCCTCCCTAACTCATTTTATGAGGCCAACATCATCCTGATACCAAAGCCTGGCAGAGACACAACAAAAAAAGAGAATTTTAGACCAATCTCCCTGATGAACATCGATGCAAAAATCCTCAATAAAATACTGGCAAACCGGATTCAGCAGTACATCAAAAAGCTTATCCATCATGATCAAGTGGGCTTCATCCCTGGGATGCAAGGCTGGTTCAACATTCGCAAATCAATAAACGTAATCCAGCATATCAACAGAACCAAAGACAAGAACCACATGATTATCTCAATAGATGCAGAAAAGGCTTTTGACAAAATTCAACAGCCCTTCATGCTAGAAACGCTCAATAAATTCGGTATTGATGGAATGTACCTCAAAATGATAAGAGCTACCTATGACAAACCCACAGCTAATATCATACTGAATGGGCAAAAACTGGAAAAATTCCCTTTGAAAACTGGCACAAGACAGGGATGCCCTCTCTCACCACTCCTATTCAACATAGTGTTGGAAGTTCTGGCTAGGGCAATCAGGCAAGAGAAAGAAATCAAGGGTATTCAGTTAGGAAAAGAAGAAGTCAAATTGTCCTTGTTTGCAGATGACATGATTGTATACTTAGAAAACCCCATCGTCTCAGCCCAAAATCTTCTTAAGCTGATAAGCAACTTCAGCAAAGTCTCAGGATACAAAATTAATGTGCAAAAATCACAAGCATTCTTATACACCAGTAACAGACAAACAGAGAGCCAAATCAGGAATGAACTTCCATTCACAATTGCTTCAAAGAGAATGAAATACCTAGGAATCCAACATACAAGGGATGTAAAGGACCTCTTCAAGGAGAACTACAAACCACTGCTCAGTGAAATCAAAGAGGACACAAACAAATGGAAGAACATACCATGCTCATGGATAGGAAGAATCAATATCGTGAAAATGGCCATACTGTCCAAGGTTATTTATAGATTCAATGCCATCCCCATCAAGCTACCAATGAGTTTCTTCACAGAATTGGAAAAAACTGCTTTAAAGTTCATATGGAACCAAAAAAGAGCCCGCATTGCCAAGACAATCCTAAGTCAAAAGGACAAAGCCGGAGGCGTCACGCTACCTGACTTCAAACTATACTACAAGGCTACAGTAACCAAAACAGCATGGTACTGGTACCAAAACAGAGATATAGACCAATGGAACAGAACAGAGTCCTCAGAAATAATACCACACATCTACAGCCATCTGATCTTTGACAAACCTGAGAGAAACAAGAAATGGGGAAAGGATTCCCTATTTAATAAATGGTGCTGGGAAAATTGGCTAGCCATAAGTAGAAAGCTGAAACTGGATCCTTTCCTTACTCCTTATACGAAGATTAATTCAAGATGGATTAGAGACTTAAATGTTAGACCTAATACCATAAAAACCCTAGAAGAAAATCTAGGTAGTACCATTCAGGACATAGGCACGGGCAAGGACTTCATGTCTAAAACACCAAAAGCAACGGCAGCAAAAGCCAAAATTGACAAATGGGATCTCATTAA
>NC_045451.1:38524573-38558055 GCF_002776525.5 Piliocolobus tephrosceles
AAATTTTTAAATGTGTTAAAGCAAAGCTAACTTTACTTGAATCTTTTGATGGCTTTTCAATTAACAGGAAAGATAGAGCTTGATAGATTCAGAATATCACAGATTAGCAATTCTAATCATTATTCTAACTGTAGTTTTCTTTTTGTCAATTATAGACCCTTAGGGGGTAATCCAAACTGCTGTGTAAAGAAGGCTCAGAAGAACAGTACATTTTAAAATACTAAAGTGGTTTTTATGCTGATTGAGTCTTTCTTTTTTTGAAAACATAAACACTTCTAACAACATTTAGCTTTTTTTTTTCTTTTAAGTTCTTTAAAATTAGAGTATAAAGCATTCTGGGGACATGTTACAAATATATAACTGACATGATTACACAAAGTAATGAGTAACAAAATGGCTTAGAGTCAATGAATATTAGAACTAAACTGGGGTCCTAAAAATAACTTATGTATGTCTTATGTTGGCAGCTGAGTTAAGTAAAGGCAAAATGAGATGAAGTAGCTTTCTCATCCTGAGGCCAGGACCCTGGTCTCTTGACTGACTTGACGGAAAGTCAATCTCTTCTATCTTTTAAAATTTGTTGAAAACATGTATTTTTTTCATTAGTTTTGAATAATTGTATTTGTTTTCAAAGAATGTCCTTCTGTTTTTGCCCTGAAACAGAAGCTTAAATTAAATGAGTAAAATATCAGAATGTGAAAGGGAACCTGAATATATTACACATGGAAATATGTGTGAGGTACTTTCCACTGATTAGCACTGACCTTATAAAAGAGCAATCTTCTGGGATGTATCCCCTAGATATACTCCTCCTGAGGGATGATCTTGGTCTATTCATGAAGATAGCCATGGCCACTCCAGTGATATTCCAAGTCTGACTGATTCTCCCAAAGTGAATCAGATGATTTTCCATCACGGTCTGTTTGGCCTGACTCACTGAGTCCCATTCCTACTTCACATTCTACTCTACTAGGTCCTGGTAAACAGGCCTCAATATGTAATTCCAGTGCACAGGAAAACTTGCTTCCAAATGAATTTAGAGCAAATCTTATTCTCCTTTACCTATGGAAAATAATCTGAGTGTGCAGATGATGTTCAAAACAACTAAATATCTATGTCACACTGTTAAGAGAGTTTACATTGAGATAATTAAAAAAAAACACAGAACCCTTGTGGTTTGAAACAGCAAAAGTTGATTCCTTAAGTGTTATGTGTCCAGTGCAAGTCATCAGGTAGGGATGAGGGAAGGGGAGCAATGCCTATTACAGTTACTTGGGCTGACGGAGGCTCCAAACAACATATGTGTTCAAAGAGGTTACACATGGGAACATGATAACATGTATAAAATTTGATAAAGTTTCTTTGGAGAAATTTTACTCCACTTATTTCCAAGGTGGTAGAAGAGGAGAGATAGAAATAATTTGTAGACAGAGGTAATAATGACCATCACAACTCCCTTTTGATATTCCCCAACCAGCACCCATAGAAGAGACTACATAAACCACTTCAAGTTCCTGGGCTACCTCCTACACGTCATCAGGCTTAGCCTGTTTTCTCTGTCCTTGCTTCTGTCTTCCCTTCTAGAAGAGTTTCCACTAGGATTTGACTATATGGCATGTGTTTAGCAGTCTTTCTCTCTGTATTGATCTGGTTAAAGCCCTGGATGCTTCCTTTGGAAGCATAGCTATATGCAGCCCACAGGCCAACATCACATCACCCTTGAACGCATCCCAAAAGTCATCCAGAATCTCAGCTTATGTATGGCACCTCAAGTCTATGATGTTACAAAAGGATCTTTCTGAGATAGATTAGGAAAAGGAATGAAGTGAGACTGCCATGAAAAAATGAATGCCTGAAACATGGCATTCATATTTTAAAAAAAGGACTGACCAAATTGATTTAAAACCTCAGTTTGAGGCCATTGGAAAGACATCAGAGATACCAAGAGGAAATAATTATTTAATTTTTAAATTTTAGTATAGTTGTATTATATGTCTACTATGTGGGAGATAAATATGTATAAAATATAGATATCTAGAAGCTATTGAGTGAAAAATAAATTTCTGAAAGGATTTTTTCAATTATGTACTTTATTTGAATACTGTTATGTAAGAGGTCAAAGATTCATAAGAAGGAACTAAAAGGCTAAAGTTATAATTGGAACCCAAAGGAATTTGCAGAGATTTTCTGTAAAAATTCCACTTATAACTAAATTCTTTCCAGTTCTCACTATATTGGGAGGTGGAATAATCACTGAAACTGAGAGCTTAACTCTAGGTTCTGTTTAATTTAAACTAGTGTGGAAAATCTGGAAAAGTTAGTTTGCCCTCTGGGCCTAATATCCTCAACTGGGTGAGAATATTGAACTAAATGGTGTGAAAGTTTCCTTTGAGATTGAAATCAGAGAAGTCTTTTCTTCTAGGCATCAAATCTACTTAAATGTGTCAAGGAGTGAGATCAGAGTAGAATCCTCCTTTAGCTTATTTTATTGACATTTTGGGTGTGGCTCCCCATTTCTCTCGGGTAACAGGTAGCCCCACTCAGAAATGCTACTAGTTTGTAAAAGACCTTGCATTTTTATTATTATTATAGTTTACAAGAGTATAGACTATTCTTCTTTATTCTGTAAGAATTCCAAGGCCAGCTGCATCCTATTTGAGTCACTACACTGGACTCCACACACAGGCATAGATAGCCTTAAAAATGGGTTTTGTAAAAATACTTACTGGTTCATGCTAGAGAAAGAGGCTGATTCCCAAGATATCTCTCAGTCAGGAGTTACTCTGACCCTAAGAGCGGAACAATCTGATGAGTGTGATCAAGGCGCTAGTCTTGGAGCTCTTTACTCCAAGGGTGCTCAGATGGATAAGACATCTATTGAAAAACTACCTAGGTCAGGTCAGAAGAAAATTTCACAGGCCACACAGGGCCATTAATTTGCTGAGTGAGATGTGTCTCTAGCCTTGCCCTCCTAATGTAGGAAATGAAGGAGTTTTATTAGAGCAATGGTTACTGAGGCTCATTGTCTAAATTAGATTAACCTAGGCTCTCTGTATGGTCCTATAAGTTTTCAGGCTTCAGAAAAATGTTTCCTCTGACTGTTTTAATTAAGAATAGACAGAAAAGACAAGGATCTAAGCTGGAAAAGCAGTTTTGAGGCTCATGTAGGAGACAGGAAAAGACAGTAGTAGTGGAGATACTGAAGTGAGATCAGATCCCGGCACTATTTTAAATGCAGTGACACTCATATTCTTTCATGGTTTGAATGAAGAGAATAAAAAATAGAGCAAAGGAAAGGTGACTTCAAGTATTTTTGGCCTAAAAACCTGAAGGACAGAGCTGTCATTAACTTAGGGAGAAGACTGTGGGAAAATAGATTACATTTTTAGATAATTCATATAACTTATTATACCATATAAGATGGTATTATTTAATAATGATATCATTTATATAATTTATTTAACTATGCTTATATTTGTATATATATGAGAAAGGTTATGAGAACTCAAATTTGAACACTTTAAGTTTCAGATAACTGGCATGTTCATGTATCCCCTAGTGTGTTTTTCTATGCATATATAATATTATGTATACATCTGTAATCATACTCTACATATCATTGAAAAGAGTTAGCCAGCTTGCTTTAGGCAGACAGTAAGAGAAGGGTCCCTCTAGAATCTCGGACCCCTGTTTTGTGCAGATAAGGGAACCTGAATAGGGGGCTTGCCTAAACCTGCCTGCAGGGGCCTTCAAGCGCACTGGGGAAATGGGGTGGAGCCACCAGGAAATTTCGCTTTATGCAAACAGGGAAACCACCCTTATCAGCTTTTATGTAAAAGCTCTTGTATTCAACTGTGAAGGGGGCAACTGAAAACCTGCTTTCAAGAACCTTCTTTTTGCTGAGAGCTTTCCTTTTCGCATAATGAATTCGACTCCACTGACTCTTCAATGTCTGCATGCGTATTTCTTCCAGGTGGTGAGACAACAACCTGAACCTGGCTGAGCTAGGGAACAAAAAAAATCCTGCATCATTGTTCTATGACATTCTTCTTTCTTTGGACCCAGGTGAGTAAGGAAGATCTTTGAGAAACTCTATATGCTGCTACTTCTTATAACATGTTTCTTCTCCAGCAGGTCTCAAAGCGATAGAACACCTGGCCTCTAATAAATAATGCAAATTTATTTCTTAATGTAATTCATCTGAAGGATGGATACTTTTCATTTTCTGAAGTTGGCAAGAAAATGTGGTATATTGTGATAAATTAAGCCCCTCAGGCCAAGATGATGTATGGTAAGTTTTGTTGGAAGGATAGGTAAGTCTCTGAGAGTGTTACAGTGACAGTGTATGGAGTGTATGGATAGATTTTTGTCCAGTGTTGAGATTCTCCAGTACTTCACTAAGCCCTGAATCACACAAACGATTTGGTTCCATGGCACCTTTCCGTTTGTTGTAAACACAAAATGTGCCTTATATTAACCCTTGAGCAATTGACCACAGGATTCTGAGAGAGATTGCTCTAAATTTATTCACCCATGAATAAATTTGGACATGGATGCTTTCATTCCAGCTCAGATAACTCATTATTGAATTCCTTGGAAAGAAATTTGCTCCCTACATAAAAAACAAGCAAACAAACAAAACCCAAAACAAACATGAAGTTCCTTTGGAGACAACATAGGACAATTCTCTAAGGAAGAACTCATATCAGTATTGCTTACAAAGTTACTTGCTTGTCCTTTAGGAACCATAGGCCTCTTATTCCTGTACCTCCCTCCACTCTTTTCCACATTATGCAGCTTAAATGCTCTTGGCTTTGTCTTGCCCACATAAGGCCTGCCTGCAATTACAAGAAAATCCATTCGTACAGGAAATGATTGCTCTTTGCTCCTCAGAGTTAATACTGCCAGGTCTCTTTTCTTTTTATTCTCCCTCTGAACAAAGATGATGAAGAGAGGGGTTACTGATTTGTCCCATTCAGGCAACATATGGTTTAACAATCATTTATGGGTTATATTTCTACCTTCAGATCCCAAGCACAGTGCTTCTGTTTTAACAGGTGCAAGTAATTGTAATAAGTTATATGGCATATGGGAAAAAGGAAGAAAATGAAAGGATACTAGGGGAAAAAAAGTAGTTGCAAAATGGGGCAAATTAGCAAAAACAAAAAATGAAAAGTAATCAACGAAAAACTTGCTAAATGTCCAAGCTTACTGCTGGCTGACTGAACCCAGTATATTCAGGGAGTACACTTCAGACCCAGAAAAGTTCCTGTGATGACAGGAGGAGTGAAGGGTGTTCTAAACATCAGCCTGATACAAACCAGCTTCTTCTTTCTGTTCCAAGTTTCCAGCTCTTGGCTCACAAGCAAAGTGACATCTGGCCCAGAATCCCCACAGCTGTCAGTTCTAACAGGGGCCAGAGCAATTTTGTCCACTGGTGTGGAATGTTCCATGAAGTGACCAACAGTACACATTCCAGGCTCTAGGTGACTCCAAGCCTTACATTAGGCATCTGGAAAACAGAAAGTTTACCTACAAACTGGGAGCAGTTTTTAGACAATAGTCATTGTTTGGAAGACTTTATATAAGCAGAAGCTATACATGAACACAGAGCCTGGAAGCTTGTCCAGAACAAGTACTTGAATTGTATCAGATTGTCCTGGAGAAAATTACCCACCTTTGCTGAGAAACTCATAACAGTGATTTCAACAGTGTTCTTTATACACATAGAATGTTCTAATAAATATTTAATGCATCTATCAATGAAGGGTTCTTAGTTCATTTTATTAAGTCATGCTCCTTGGTGCCTGCAAGTAGGATGGTACGATTGATCTTCTACGTACCTGAAATAAAGTGATCGCTCTTGGTAAATGATTAGTGTGATATGAGCTACTCTTTTATAATCAAATCATCTCATTATATTTTCCTTTTGAAACTGGAGTTCTTATTGAAGTGTAATTCACTGACATATGTCAGATTACCCAGAAAATTTAAGACTAAGATCTGTGTGTAGTTGGCTGTCTTTGTTTGTTTCTGCTTCCATAATGAAATACCTGAGACTGGGTAATTTACAAAGAACAAAAATTTGTTTCTCACAGTTCTGGAGAATGAGCAGTTCAATATGGTATTGGTAAGGTCACTCTCTGGTGAGGGCCTGGTCTTTGCTTCCAAGATGGCATCGTGATGCTGCATCCATCCTCCAGAAAAAAAGAATGCTGTGCCATCACATGAGAAAAAAGGACCTAGCTAGTTCCCTCCAGCCCTTCTATAAGGTTGTTAAAGCCATTCATGAAGGTGGAAACCTCTCCTAATCACCACCCAAAGGCTTCACCTCTTAATACTATCACATTTGGGATTATGTGTCAAAATCTGAATTTGGGAGGGACACATACTATCAAATAATAGCAGTGACTTTTGGGATTGTGTTAGAGGGCTGCTCATCAGAAGAAGTTGAATTGATGAAGTCACATCATCAGCATTAGTCAATCCCATGAGGACAGCAGTGCAGAGATAGCCTGAACTGAGAGTCCAAACCTACATACCAAGTATTAACCAATCATAGGGTAAAGGCTGTCTTCAAGGAGAATGTGCAACCTTAGGAGAAGCAGTTCCATTTGGATGAGGGCAGTTTCCAGAAAGGGATGCTCAGTGCGCATTTAGAAGCCACCTCTCTCAGCAGCTAAGAAATGAGCATGTCAGTCCTGAGAGCATATCTGGTCAGCCCAGGGAGGCTTACCACAGTCATTGACTACAGTCTACTACTTACACTCTAATTCCTTACTTGATCATTTAAATTTATTTCTTTTGGAAACAGCTGCTCCAGGATTCCTGTCGATTTTGTTTCCAAGAGGGTTAGTAGGGAACCATATAGTCCCTGGCACTACAAGTGGTCATGAGCTTCTAATAAATACTCATGATCTCCCACCCTCCTACCCATTCTAGATTCCCCTAATCTTGTCTAACATCTCTTCTAATCTAGATAGCTTAGCTTGGTAGGGTGCTCCAAACCCTCATTACAGGCAAACCTCAGAGATATTATGTGTTTGATTCCAGACTAATGCAATAAAGCAAACATCACAATGAAGTGAGTCTCACAAATTTTTTGATTTCCAAGTGCATATAAAAGTTGTTTACATTATACTATAATCCATTAAGTGTGCAATAGTATTATGTCTTAAAAAACCTACCTACTTTAATGAAAAAATACTTTATTGCTAAAAATTGCTAAAGAACATCTGGTGGCAAAGGGTTTTGCCTCCGTTTTTAGGGATGCTGATTGATTAGGGTGGTGTTTGCTGAAGGTGACTGGCAATTTCTTAACATAAGACAATGAAGTTTGTCACATTTATTAACTCTTCTTTTCACAAAAAAAAAAAAATTTCTCTGTAGCATGCAATGCTCTTTAATAGCATTTGACCCACCAAAAAACTTCTTTCAAAATTGGAGTCAATCTTTTCAAGCTCTGCTACTGCTTTATCAACTAAGTTGATGTAATATTCTAAATCCTTTGTTGTCATTTCAACAATGTCCATAGCATCTTCATCAGGTAGATTCCATCTCAAGAAATGACTTTCTTTGCTCATTCTCAAGAAGCAACTCCTCATCTATTCAAGTTAGATCAAGAGATTGCAGCAATTTTAATAACATCTTCAGGCTTCCCTCCTAATTCTAATTCTCTTCCTATTTTTCCACATCTGCAGTTACTTCTTTCACTAACATGTTTCTTGGTTTTTCTAACATTGGAAGTTTTGAGTTTTGACTAAGTTTCCTGTAGCACACCTCTATATTACAAATTTTCTAATGCTTTTATCATTATTAGACTGGGGTTATAGTTGGGAAAAGAAGATCACAAAGTGAAGTGCCATTTTTATCACATATCAAGGGTACAAACAATATCACTTATGACTATTGATATTGACCATGGTCCTGATTGAAGTAATTTTTGTCAGATGCCTCCACTGTAAAGTTACGCTGACCCCACACTCCATACTGCTGTCATCAGCAGGAAGTCACTATGTTAGTTCACATTTAGGGAGTGGGATGTTATATGCTCCCCCTTCCTTAGGGTGAAACATCTACATAATTTATTTGGAATTCAATATGAGAGATTTATCTCTTCTCCCCCATTTATTAATTTGTTAATTCATTTGTTAATATTAATATGAAATAATAAAGATTTATTTTCTACTTTAGGTTAAAATCCAACACTACTTTATTTTGATACTCAAATTCTTCCCTCTTTGAACATCAAGAGCTTTTAGTTGACTCCTGTGTCACTTAGACATACCCTTATTATTGTGGATTATTGTTGCTATTGTATTGCTTCCTTACTTTCTGGTACTACAAGATTCCCTAGGCTCATTTGAGTATTTCCTTTTCCAGTTCCCAAATCAGATGTTTCTTTAGGAAACTCTATTTTCTTTCACTGGAGATGAGATAGAAACCAAGATCTAGGTATTAGGTGTGCTCATTGCTATTGGGGTGACATTTTTCAGTTGCTCCCAGCTAATAGTAAAAAACACTAATCCACATATATATTAGGGACACATATTAAGTTAAACATGGTTTCTTCCTGATGTCTCTCATTCTAATCTGATACCATATAGATCATGTTAGTCACTTTCTTTGTAGTTTATTTACAAATTTCTACTCAAACATTAAGAATATAGTTCCCATCATATGCCATCCATTTCCTTAATTGTTCAGTTACAGTATACGTGTATCGTAGCACATTTTTTAACCTTCATCTTCATGAGAAAGAATTTTGCTAACTATTGCTTATTGTGCCATTCATTTTGCCTTTAATGTTGCAGATTCCATTTATCTCCAAAATCACTTAGATTGATACCTCTTCTCATATTCCTTTCAGTGAGATTGTTTTATACATTGGCATTATAATCAGCTTATCTTGTCACAAACAGCATTCTTTCCCGGGATCCTTGACCTCCTAAGTTTTTTCTTTTTCATTTTTAAATATTCAGATTAACTATTTTCCCAGGGCTGAAGCCAACTTGATCATGGTGGATAAGCTTTTTCATGTGCTTCTGGATTCAGTTTGCCAGTATTTTATTGAGAATTTCTGCATCACTGTTCATCAAGGATATTGGCCTAAAGTTTTCTTTCTTTGTAATATCTCTGCCAGGTTTTGCTATCAGGATGATGCTGGCTTCATAGAATGAGTTAGGGAGGAGTCCTTCTTTTTCAATTTTTTGGAATAGTTTCAGTAGAAATGGTACCAGCTCTTCTTTCTACCTCTGGTAGAATTCAGCTGTGAATTGTCTGATCCTGGGCTTTTTTTTGGTTGTTAGGCTATTTATTACTACCTTAATATCAGAACTCATTATTGGTCTATGCAGGAATGCAGTTTCTTATTGGTTCAGTCTTGGGAGGGTGTATATGTTCAGGAATTTATCCATTTTTTCTACATTTTCTAGTTTATTTGCATAGAAGTGTTTATAGTATTCTCTCATGGTTGTATTTCTGTGGGATCAGTAGTGATATCACTCTTATCACTTCGGATTGTGTTTCTTTTACTATTCTCTCTTTTATTAGTCTTACTAGCATTCTATCTATTTTACTAATTTTTTCAAAAAAAAAAAAAAAAATCCAGCTCCTGGATTTGTTGATATTTTGAAGGGTTTTGTGTATCTCTATCTCTGTTAGTTTATCTCTGATTTTGGTTATTTCTTCTTTCTCCTAGGTTTGGGCTTTGTTTTCTCTAGTTCTTTTAGGTCATGTTAGATTGTTAGGTTGTTAACTTGAGATATTTCTAGCTTTTTGATGTAAACATTTAGTGTGATAAATTTCCCTCTTACACAGCTTTAGTTGCATCTCAGAGATTCTGGTACATTTTCTCTTTGCTCTCATTAGTTTTGAATAATTTATTGATTTCTGCCTTAATTTCATTATTTACCCAAGAGTCATTAAGGAGCAGGTTGTTTAATTTCCACATAGTCATATGGTTTTGAGTGATTTTCTTAATCTTTAGTTCTAATTTGATTATGCTGTGGTCTGAGATACTGTTTGCCATGATTTCAGTTCTTTCGGATTCACTGAAGGGTATTTTATTTCCAATTATCTGATCGATTTTAGAGTAAGTGCCAACAGGCAAAGGTGGTTCAACATATAAATGTGATTCATCACATAAACACAACTAAAGACAAAAAAAAAAAAAAAAATGACTGTCTCAATAGATGCAGAAAAGGCCCTTGATATAATTCAACATTTCTTCATGTTAAAAACTCTCAATACACTAGGTATGAAGGAACTTACCTCAAAATAATAAGAGCCATCTATGACAAACCCACAGCCAATATCACACTAAATGGGCAAAAACTTGGAAACATTCTCCTTGAAAACCAGCACAAGGAAAGGATGCCCTTTCTCATCACTCCTATTTAACAGAGTATTGGAAGTTCTTGCCAGGGCAATTAGGAAAGAGAAAGAAATAAAAGGGTATTCAAATAGGCAGAGAAGAAGTCAAATTATTTTCATTTGCAGATAACATGTTCCTATATCAAGAAAATCCCATTGTCTCAGCTTCAAAGTTTCTTAATCTGATAAGCAACTGTAGCAAAGTCTCAGGATACAAAATGAATGTGTAAAATTTGCTAGCATTCCTATATACAAACAACAGGCAAACTGACAGCCAAATCATGAATGAACTCCCATTCACAATTGCTAAAAGGAGAACAAAATACCTAGGAATACAGCAAACAAGGGATGTGAAGGAACTCTTCAAGGAGAACCAACCACTGCTCAAGAAAATCAGAGAGGACACAAAAAAATGGAAAAACATTCTATGCTCATAGACAGAAAAAATTGATATCATGAAAATGGTCATACTGCCTGAAGTAATTTATAGATTCAATGCTATTCCCATTAAACTAACATTGACATTCTTCATAGAATTAGAAAAAAAAAAAAACTATTTTAAAATTTATCTGAAACCAAAAGAGAGCTCATATGGCCAAGACAACCCTAAGCAAAAAGAACAAGCTGGAGTCATCATGAAACCCAACTTCAAATTGTACTACAAGGCTACAGTAACAAAACAGCATGGTACCGTTACAAGAACAGACATAGACTAATGGAACACAATAGAGAACTCAGAAATAAGACTGCACACCTACAACCATCACGTCTTTAACAAACCCAACAAAAACAAGCAATGGAAAAAGATTCCCTATTTAACAAATGATGCTAGAACTGGCTAGCCACATGCAGAAAATTAAAACTGAACCCCTTTCTTCTACCATATACAAAAATTAACTACATATGGATTAAACACTGCAATGTGAAACTCAAAACTATAAAAGCCCTAGAAGAAAATCTAGGCAATACCATTTAGGACATAGGCACAAGGGAAAATTTCAAAATAAAAATGCCAAAAGTAATTGTAACAAAAGCAAAAAATGACCAATGAGATCTAATTAAACTAAAGAGCTTCTACACAGCCAAAGAAACTGTCATCAGAGTCAACAGACAACCTATAGAATAAGAGAAAATTTTTGAAATCTACCCATCTGACAAAGGAACTTAAAAAAATATCTACAAGGAATTTAAACAAAAATAAGAAAGAAACAAATGATCCCATTAAAAAGTTGTCAAAGAACATGAACAGACACTTCTCAAAAGAAAAGATACATGTGGCCAACAGACATAGGAAAAAAAGCTCAACATCACTGATTATTAGAAAAATGCAAATTGAAACCACAATGAGATACCATCTCACTCCATTTATAATGGCTATTATTAAAAAGTTGGCGAGGTGGCTTATGCCTGTAATCCCAGCACTATAGGAGGCTGAGGCAGGTGGATCATGAGGTCAGGAGTTCGAGAGCATCCTAGCTAATATGGTGAAACCCTGTCTCTTCTAAAAATACAAAAATTAGCTGGGCGTGGTGGTGTGTGCCTGAAGTCCCAGTTACTCGGGAGGCTGAGGCAGGAGAATCGCTTGAACCCAGGAGGTGGAGGTTGCAGTGAGCTGCGATAGTGCCACTGTACTCCAGGCTGGGGAGAGAGCAAGATTGTATCTCAAAAAAAAAAAAAAAAAAAATGAAAAAAAATTGAAAAAACACAGATGCTGGGGTGAGGTTGCAGTGAAAAACAAACACTTTTACATTGTTGATGGGAGTGTAAATCAGTTCGACTGTTGTGGAAGACAGTGTGACAATTCATGTAAGACTTAGAGGCAGAAATACCATTTGTCCCAGAAATCCCATTCCTGGGTATATACCCAAAAGAATATAAATCACTGTATTATAAAGACACATGTGTACGTATGTTCATTGCAGTGCTATTCATAATAGCAAAGACATGGAATGAATCTAAATGCCTGTCAGTGATAAAGTACATTAAGAAAATGCAGTATATATCTACCATGAAATACTATGCATCCACAGAAAGGAATAAGATCATGTCCTTTGCAGAGACATGGATGGAGTCCATGTGGAAGTCATTATTCTCAGCAAACAAATGCAGGAAAAGACAACTAAACACCACATATTCTCACTTGTAAGTGGGAGCGGAATGATAAGAACACATGGACCTAAGAGGTGAATAACGCACACTGGGGCCTGTCAGAGGGGTGGGGATGAGTGAGGGAGAACATCAGGAATAACAGCTAATGGATGCTGGACTTAATACACAGGTTATGGGATGATCTGTGGGGAAAACCACCATGGCACATGTTTACATATGTAACAAACCTGCATATCCTACACATGTACCCCTGAGCTTAAGAAAGAAGAAAAAAAAAAAAAAAGATTAACTGTGTTGTACAGTACTATAGGTTTTGACAAATACAAAATGTTATGTATCTATGATTACAGTATCACACAGAATAGATTCACCACTCTAAAATTTCCCTGTGGTTCTATATCTGCAGCTTCTCCTCCTCCTGAGCCCCTAACACATATAAATCTTTATAGTACAAATTTATATATATTTTTCTTTTATTTCTTTTTTTTGCTAAATAAGATTTCATTATATGAATGTAATGTAATTTGTTTACTAATCATCTATTAAGTGACATCTTGATTGTTTTCAGTTTTTTACAATTATGAATAAAACTGCCATAAACATTCATGTATAAGTTTTTTTTGTGTGTGTGGATATTCAACTCAACTGAATAAATATCTAAGAGCATAATGACTGAATTACATTGTAAAATTGTATTTAGATACATAAGAAATTGCCAAACATTTTTCCAAAGTGACTATATCATTTTTCATTTTCACCAGCAGTGAAATGAATGAGAATTGCTCTTGGTCAGCATCCTTACCAGAATTTGGCATTGTTCTTTTTGGAATTTTACCCATTCTAATAGTTGTATAATTGCATCTTGTTCTTCTATTATTTGCAATTCCTTAAGGACATGTAAGAGTGAATATTTTATACGCTTATTTCCCATTAGTATATCTTCTTTGTTGTCACCAACTTTGGACAGAGAATGTCCATATATTTTCCTTGCTGAGATATCTGTTCAAATCTTTTGCCCATTTGGAAAATTGCATTATTTTCTTATGGCTGAGTTTCAGAATTTTTAAAATATTTTAGATACAAGCATTTTATCAGATAAGTGTTTTGCAAATATTTCCTTCCAAATGGTTCATTGCTGTTATATAGGAAAGCAATTCTCCTGTATTTTAATCTAATCTTGTGAACTTGTTAAAAATTACTTATTAGTTCTAGGAGATTTTTATTAATTCAATGAAATTTTACTACATAGATAATCATGCCTCATGGAAACAAATACAGTTATACTTATTCTTTTTAATGTTTATAGTTTTAATTAACTTTTCTTGTCCTATTGCACTAGCTAGGACTTCCAGTACAATGCTGAATAGAAGCAATAAAAGTAAACATTCTTACCTAACTCCTAATCTTAAGGTACATGTAGTTTTTGCCATCAAATATAACGCTAGCAGCAGATTTTTTGCAGATATTCTTTATCAAGTTGAGAAAGTTTCCTCTAATCCTAGTTTGCCTAGAGTTTTTATCAGGAATGATGCTGAATTTGGTCAAATTATTTTTCTGCATCAATTGAAATTCTCATATTTCTTTTATAGCATTCTGTTAAATTGATTGACTTTAAAATGTTGAACTAGTCTTGCTGGGAGCAAATTTTACTTGGGCATGGTGTATAATTCTTTTTGTACACTATTGGTATAATTTGTTAAAATTGTGTTGATAATTTATTCAACTCTGTTCAGGAGAAATATTGCTTTGTAGATTTTCTTTCTTGAAAGGTATTTATTGGGTTTTGATATCAAGTTTTTTTAAGGGTGACCTCATGGAATGAGTTAAAACATGTTTTATCTGCTTTTATTCTCTGTAATAGAAGAGAATATAGAGAATTGTTATCACTTTCCCTAAAATATTTGGTAGAGTTCACCAATGAAACAATGTGAGCCTGATGTCTCTTGTTTGGAAGGTGATTAATTATACTTTTTAAAATTAATATACACTTACTCAATTAAATTAATATATACTTACTTCATTTTTTAAGTTTTGGTAGTTTATGTCTTTCAAGTAATTGGTTCATTTCATCTAGGTTATCAGATTTGTAGGTGTATGGCTCAGCTGTTCTTAGTATTCTTTAATTATACTTTTAATGCCTGTGAGATCAATAGCCATGATATCACTTTCATTTATCAGTTTCATTCATCTTTTATTTCATTGATATTATGATCATTTTTCAAAATAAAAAGTTTTTGTTTCATCATTTTCTCTATGGGTATCTTGTTTTATTTTCATTGATTTCTTTTCTATTTTTTATTATTGCTGATTTTCTGCTTCCTTTAGGATTAAATTACTTTTATTTCTACAGTTTCCTAGGGCAGAAACAAATTATTGATTTTACAGCTTTCTTCTAATTCTATGCCATAAGTTTCTCTCTAAACACTGCTTTTACACCATTCCACAAATTGATAAGCTGTACTTTCATTTTTGTTTACTTCAAAATACATTTAAATTAATTATGAGCCATTTTATTTTTCTGTTATTTGGAAGCATGTTGTTTAATCCTAAATATTTTGAAATTTCCACCTTTCTTTATGTTGATTTCTAGTTCAATTCTATTGCAGTCTGAAAACACAGTTTGCATAACTTATATTCCTTTAAATGTGTTTAGGTGTAAGGTTTTCCTTGTCCAGAATATAGTCTATATTGATGAATCTTACATGTGAGCTTCAGAAAAATGTGTATTTTGCTGTTGTTGGATAAAGTAGTCTACAAATATCAGATGCAATTAATCAACGGTAGTATATCATTGATTATTTGCCTGCTGTATCTATCAGTAATTCAAAAAAGAGGAGCAGGAAATTTTGTGGGGTTTTTTTTTTTTTCTTTTTTTTGGATGCAGTTCTGTAGGCAGTAATTCAAGCCTATTAGTTAGAATTCCTGGAATTGTAATGCCAGGATATGTGTATTTTCCTTTTTTTTTTTTTTCAAACGGAGTCTTGCTCTGTAGCCCAGGCTGGAGCGCAGTGGCGTGATCTCGGCTCACAGCAGCCTCCACCTCCCAGGTCCTGGTTCAAGCAATTCTCCTCCCTCAGCCTCCCGAGTAGCTGGGATTACAAGCATGTGCCACCATGCACAGCTAATTTTTGTATTTTTAGTAGAGACGGGGTTTCACCATATTGGCCAGGCTGGTCTCAAACTCCTGACCTCGTGATCCGCCCATCTTGGCTTCCCAAAGTGCTGAGATTACAGGTGTGAGCCACCGCACCCAGCCAAGTTATATGTATTTTTAAAGCACCATGAGTGATTTTCTTGTGGATAGTGCAACTAGAGCAGCCAAGGACTACCTCCATGAGAATTAATTTGTTGATACATTTTCTCTCAAAAGTGAAATGAATTTAGTTTTATAAGTGGTGAAATTTTGATATCAGACCTGTCAAACACCAAAATTTCAACAAATTTAGTTTAAGATTTAATTGACTTTTATTAGTGATTCATGAATTGGTCAGCACCACATCTATGAAATAGAAAAGGTACTCTCATAAGTTGAGTAGAAGTGAGTCCTATAGACAGCAAAGGCTGAGGAAAGTGGAAACAAAGAACAAAAATCGAATTGATATTTCAAACTTTCTTTCCTTCTACAGTTAAAACAGAGGGGACTTCCTTATCATGCCAGCTTGAGTACACTAGGCTTCTTTCTATCGGCTTCTGTAAATTTTCCATTTCTTAGAAAATTAGTCCATCTTAAAGTTCAGTTTAATTACATGACACCTAGCACAAGTGACACCATCCTGACTTGGTCTGGTCTGTTGGGGTTAAGTGCATAAAGTCAGTCCAAAACAAAGACTTCCGGTAAATTTTATTTAACAGAGCATAAGGCATTCTTTGGAAGGCTTCCTTTAGCAAGTACAGTGCTTTGGGACGATGGACAGCTGAAGAACATATGTAGATAGATATGTTTATTACAATACCTAAACATTCCATGTGTTACCTTGATAGTTTTGGGTTTTATGGGACTATAGACATCCAGCCATGAGTTTTCCTGCTCTTGCCAGATCATTCCCAAACATTGGGAAAAGTTCTCCACTCAGCTATCAGGTGGACTAGCTGCACCAATCCTCTGGTTACTACAAAGCCTGTCTACCATAGCCCCTGCTGGTTCACTCTACTTCTACATAAATAACCCTGCCAGTGTGACCCTGTATGGAGTGTAGTGTTCCCCTACCCAAGTCTGTGAGGATCTGTGACTGATAAACTGCTGCCAATCTTATCTGTCAAGTTTTGGGTGTCACGTATTTGGCCATCTCACACTATTTAGGGTGAGATATCCCTCTATTTCCAGCAGATAAGTAGGAGGTAATCAGAATAATATGGAGTATCTAAAAGGAAGGGGAATGAAGCAGGAACAAGAAAGGAGAATATTAAAGAAGAACCATAGAGACACTGCCTAAAAACAAAAAAAGTGTCTAGTCCTTTAGGCAATAATAGAATTAGAAAATTAAATTTAAAAACTGGCACAACTGAGGAAAAAATACTATTTTCTATGAATTACATGTTTTTATTGCAAAATTTCAATACAAATAACATTTTAAATAACACCAATAAGCATTTTCTTAGATGAAATATTTTAAGAAAGATAGAGATGTCAATTTGTATAGGAACATCATAGACTTTCTAAAGATGTTGTAATATTCACCCTTATCTTTAGAAATATGGAATCAGAACTGTGAACAGTTTTTCCTGCTGGTTCTGTTGAATTTCCCTTAAACCAACAATCACCAAAGGTATGCCAGTGTGAACAGAGTACTTCTCTAAAATGAAACCAATAGGGGGCTTGTTCCAAGAAATGCTTTACTAGGTAAGCAGGCTAAACGTGCTGAGCAGCAGTTTAGAGGCACTCTGCTATGTTTCCTTTTTATTTACTTATTTTTGTTTGTTTATGTTTTCAGAAAACATAGCCTCTGAAGTCCAGGCTAGTGATAATTATTCAGATCCTCTCAAAAGCACAGTTGCTTTACCCAAAGGCACTGTCTTTGTAGAACTGAAGTCTTTGGATTGAAGTACTCTTGGTATAAATTCCTTCTTTAGATTAAAAAATAAAAAGGCAAATATTAAATTTATTATGACTTCTGTTTGATAAAAAATGAAGAACTTGATACCAATTAAAAGATTCCATAGACGATTATTTTTTATAATGTTCACCCTCATTTTAATGTAAGATTTCTGCTTGTACCTTCTTTGAATAAGAGAAGGTAGAAAGTGAGAAACTTAAGCAATAATGAAACTCTTCTAAGGAAATGAAAGCATGATGAGGCTTACACTAGATGTCATAATTTTTTGATAACTCTCCTAAAACTCTCTTTTATTCATTCCCGTTCCTCTGAAACAACCTATTATTTTGTTCTCCTATAATGTTTTATTTAAAGCTCTTCTAAAAACAGGTATTAGATTGAAACACAGTGAATTATCCATGTGGTGTTTTTTTTCTGATTTTATACTTACCCATCTTTATATCTCCAGCATAGCGGCAGGCTTTAAGTAGATATTCAAAAATATTTATCGAATTTTATTGACTGTGCTGTTTGCATTGTTAATTAATGCCAGTGGTGTTCAGGGTCCTTTGTCTCTTAGCATCTTCACCTACAGTCATTAGCATCTTCACCTACAGTCCCACTCAAAGATCACAGGACCAACAAGACATCATTACAGGAAAAAAAAAAAAATACTTTAAAAACTATTTGGCTCAAGAAGAAGTCATCTCTAATCTAAAAGGGAAAGAAGAAAGGGCTTTGTCATTGTAAATGATCATGATGTCAACTGGTTTAGAGACTCAGTTCCCTCTTGGGTTTAGAACATGTTCTCAACTTGGCCCCTGACATTCATCTGACTTTTAGAACGCCTGAACACAAAGTGATCTTATTACTCATCCCCCTCCCCCCGCCTTTTTTTTTCTACCACACTCACCCTGCAAGTCCAATTAGATATGTTTCTCTTTGCCAAGCCACTCTCTGGGCTGAGAATGAAGATTCCAAAACAATAAAAGTAAGAGTTGTGTTGGTGGATTGAGCCTTCTTTGTCAAAACCAGCAGCCATATCACTTCCCAGCAGTCTTGCTTTTCAACTCTTTTCCTCCTGTTTCATTTAACTATATCAGTACTCAGTAATGTCTTACTGAGTTCTATTACCACTTTGCTTAATTCTCCAATTTTCTCTTCCTTAATTGTGAATAGGCATGCTTTGCATTCAGTCACTCTTTAGTTCATGGGACCCTATTTTCAGCAAAGAAAAGTCTACATTTGTGAAGAGGCCTTGAGGGGCTGTGGCCATTGAGCTCACTTAGCCCAGTCGAATCTAAAATGGATCTCTTAGAAACACAAATGGGAGCAGAGCAAGCATGGCATGGAGAAAAAAAGGATATGGAGATGTTAGTGGAATTTCATATATAGGTAACCACAGACAAGTTCTACCTAATGATTTCCATCTGAATCCCTCCATTAAAGTTTTACTCTTCAGCCTTACAAAGCTTTTCCACCTATTAAAATACTGTTTACACAAATTTTGATCAGTTACGTCTCAATGTGATTGTCTTTAGCACAGTATTTCCCCAAACCACATTTTAATAGTGGAGAGGGACTATTTCTCACAGGTAGCTGCGTACCTGAGGTATCTGGGGAGGATTCCCAGAGGTGAGATAAGTAGAGCAGTAAAGAGTAACAGGGAACTCTGGCAAACAAAACTTAAGGTTTTCAGGAAGAATTGCCTTGCATTTTCATGTTGCTTAATCTCCCTATCTTGGTCCTGTATGGAAACAATAGCAATGTCTATGCTCAAAAAAGTTAATTTACTCTAAGTAAATTATTTTAATAATGGAAAAGGTTTTTTCTAATTACCATGCAATTCTTAAGAATGCTGGAGTTTCCTACTGGTTATCCCACCTGAGGCAGCATACTCCAGGCAGTTGGTATTTTAAGCAGCCAGCGCTTTCCAAAAGACACAAAACGTCATTGTCTTAGTTCTGTGCTGCTCTCCACAAATAACTAACTTAGACCTGGTACTCTTATCCTCCACTTAATCACTCTTTGTAGATTGGTTGCCCTTCACTTAGATCTTTCTTGTTCAATCTATCAAAGGTATATACATGTATGTATGTTTGTATGTGTGTGTGTGTGTGTGTATGTGTGTGTGTGTGTGTGTGTGTGTTACCTTAGAGTTTAGCACTTATTTGATTTACTAAACCTTCACAGGAACTTTTAACTCAAATTTGTTAACCCTAGAAGTAAGCATTTTTTTTTTTCTTCATCTAGTAAGAAGTCCTCTAAATCAATATCTAAATGACTCATATATTCTTTTACCATGATCAGTCACTAAGGTTTTTTGTGTTTCCCCTTCTATAATTTTACTGATTCTTATTCTTTGACATTTTCAAAGCAAGAACAGCCTTTTTGAATTCATTAGCAGGGTTCTTAGCTGGATACTTGCCCCCTGTGAATTCCAGCCCTTCACAGTTCAACTTCCTCCAGCACATAATTGGAAGTTCTACATCACTCCCTCTGATTATTACTTTTAAAAATTGCCTCTGTTGATTACCTGCGTTCTTTCAGTAAGGCCCTGTGAGAGTCCTCTAATTTTTGAAGCTTTGCTGGATTCCAGTTCACCACCAGGATAAGAAGAAAATGAGAACATTTTTGTCCCTTGCTATGAGGAAGTAGCTTAAAGCAATCTCTCTCCAAATGTCCTTCTGCCTCCATTTCCCACCTGCACCCCAACACACAGGCACCAGGAAATCTCAGCAGGACAGCCAAGTGCTTCGTGCAGAAGCAATTAGACAAGGCTATACGATTCTCTTCACCTTCTCCTCCATGTTCCCCGCAGCTTATGCAGCCTTCAGGGTAAGCAGGAAACAGTAGAGAAGTCACCAAACTCACAGAACCTCTCGCAGCAAGCAAATCATTTCAATGTATCACATTTAACTAATTCACTAGTTAGAGATCAGGCCTGCCAACATACTGAATCTTTCTCCCTCTGTAGTTCGATATTAACACTTAATAGAAACTTTACCTATAAACTCCCACTATGGGAGGGGGTGTGTTTTAGGGTCCAAATGACTGGCAGTAAATTCCTTATCAACAAAATTTATGGAATTGCAGTGAGACAACCTTATTTTTGCAAAGAAAACTTTTAATATTAATATTAATATTATATTGAGTCAGTCTTATTTACTTACAAACTATGTTTGAACGCCAGTTTGCAATTTGTCCAGCAGGGTGGTCTATTTAGTACTGACAAATGGTGACAAAGAATAACTAAGAAATTTAGAATGTGGGCAGAATCAATATTGTGAAAATGGCCATACTGCCCAAGGTAATTTATAGATTCAATGCCATCCCCATCAAGCTACCAATGAGTTTCTTCACAGAATTGGAAAAAACTGCTTTAAAGTTCATATGGAACCAAAAAAGAGCCCGTATTGCCAAGACAATCATAAGTCAAAAGGACAAAGCCGGAGGCGTCACGCTACCTGACTTCAAACTATACTACAAGGCTACAGTAAACAAAACAGCATGGTACTGGTACCAAAACAGAGATATAGACCAATGGAACAGAACGGAGCCTTCAGAAATAATGCCACACATCTACAACCATCTGATCTTTGACAAACCTGAGAAAAACAAGAAATGGGGAAAGGATTCCCTATTTAATAAATGGTGCTGGGAAAATTGGCTAGCCATAAGTAGAAAGCTGAAACTGGATCCTTTCCTTACTCCTTATACGAAGATTAATTCAAGATGGATTAGAGACTTAAATGTTAGACCTAATACCATAAAAACCCTAGAAGAAAATCTAGGTAGTACCATTCAGGACATAGGCACGGGCAAGGACTTCATGTCTAAAACACCAAAAGCAACGGCAGCAAAAGCCAAAATTGACAAATGGGATCTCATTAAACTAAAGAGCTTCTGCACAGCAAAAGAAACTACCATCAGAGTGAACAGGCAACCTACAGAATGGGAGAAAATTTTTGCAATCTACTCATCTGACAAAGGGCTAATTTCCAGAATCTACAAAGAACTCAAACAAATATACAAGAAAAAAACAAACAACCCCATCCAAAAGTGGGGAAAGGATATGAACAGACATTTCTCAAAAGAAGACATTCATACAGCCAACAGACACATGAAAAAATGCTCATCATCACTGGCCATCAGAGAAATGCAAATCAAAACCACAATGAGATACCATCTCACACCAGTTAGAATGGCAATCATTAAAAAATCAGGAAACAATAGGTGTTGGAGAGGATGTGGAGAAATAGGAACACTTTTACACTGTTGGTGGGATTGTAAACTAGTTCAACCATTATGGAAAACAGTATGGCGATTCCTCAAGGACCTAGAACTAGATGTACCATATGACCCAGCCATCCCACTACTGGGTATATACCCAAAGGATTATAAATTATGCTACTACAAAGACACATGCACACGTATGTTTATTGCGGCACTATTCACAATAGCAAAGACTTGGAATCAACCCAAATGTCCATCAGTGACAGACTGGATTAAGAAAATGTGGCACATATACACCATGGAATACTATGCAGCCATAAAAAAGGATGAGTTTGCGTCCTTTGTAGAGACATGGATGCAGCTGGAAACCATCATTCTTAGCAAATTATCACAAGAAGAGAAAACCAAACACCGCATGTTCTCACTCATAGGTGGGAACTGAACAATGAGCTCACTTGGACTCGGGAAGGGGAACATCACACACTGGGGCCTATCATGGGGAGGGGGGAGGGGGGAGGGATTGCATTGGGGAGTTATACCTGATATAAATGATGAATTGATGGGTGCTGACGAGTTGATGGGTGCAGCACACCAACATGGCACATGTATACATATGTAACCTGCACGTTATGCACATGTACCCTAGAACTTAAAGTATAATAAAAAATAAAAAATAAAAAATAAAAAAAAAAAAAAGAAATTTAGAATGTGACACCATAATTTCTCCTGGGATATCCACATCAGCAGTCTTTAAACTGCAAGAAAATTAAGAAAATGAAAAAAGGGGAAAAAGAAGAGGAAAGTCTGGCAGTTGGCAGCTAGAAGCTGAGAGCCAAAGAAGCCAGGCTGGGCTGTTAGCAACTGAACATGAACCAAAATCACAAAACAAAACTTTCACAGACAAACCCATTGTGTGACCTTGGAGGAACATGACAGTGACCCAGAGACTCTATGATGAAACTAGCTGGAAACGACACCATGGACCCACAAAAATATGTATCTCCTCTTCCAGCTAACATGAATGACCACTGTTTGTTCACCAGTAACAGCTCTAATTTCACATTAATCCTCTCACCTCTAGCAAAAAGTTACCAAGATACCCAATCACAGCATTACCCCTGCTTCCTGACAGCCTGCAGTTCCAAAATGGCCACTGCTTTCTGTACAACCTCCTTAGGATCGTCATGTACATATTCGAGCTCCAGAATAACCTCTTCATAACTCTCTTTTACCACGATGCTGTTTGTTTGCTCTTATGTGTATTCTTCTTTGCTGCTGGAAGCTAAATAAACCCCACTTTGTTTGAGTGCAGGCCTGCATCTACAGGTCATTGGTCGATGTGTTTAAAAATGTAATACTTGTTATAAACTTAATACTTTTGTATTTCCAGTAATTCATATGCTGAAATTATACCCTCTACAGTAACAATATTAGAAGGCGGGGTCTTTGGGAGGTTATAAGGATTAGATGAGGTCATGAGAATTGAGCCCTCATGAATGGAATTTTTGTCCTTATAGGAATCCCAAGAGAGCTTGCTTCCTCTATCTGCCATTTGAGGACATCACTAGGAGACAAGTATCTAAGAACCAGGAGAGTATTAGGCCATTCTTGCATTGCTATAAAGAAATACCTGAGACTGTGTAATTTATTTTTTTAAGAAAAGGTTTAATTGGCTCATGTTTCTTCTTCTGGGGACACCTTAAGGAACTTTGACTCATGTCAGAAGGTGAAGTGACAGCAGGCACTTCACATGCCAAAAGCAGGAGCAAAGAGGGGCTGTGGAAGGTGCCATATACTTTTAAATTGCCAGATCTCATGTGGACTCAGAGGGAGAGCTCACTTATCACCAAGGGGATGGCCCAAGACATTCATGAGAGATCCACCCCCATGATCTCAACACCTCCCACCAGGCCACACCTCCAACACTGAGGATTGCATTTCAACACCAGATTTAGGTGGGGACAAATATACAAACTATATCAATGCCAGACATTACATCTATTTGCCCCTTGATCTCGGACTCCGCAGCCTCCAGAACTGACTGTGAGGAATATATTTGGATTGTTTATAAGCCACCCAGTTTATGATATTCTGTTATAGCAGCCTAAATGGAATAAGACAGCACTTTTTACAGATGATTAACTATAAGGACTTAATCTTATCCATACATTCTTAAAATATTTTTAAATTACATTCATTCTTTTTTTCCAAATTAATACAGTTTGACCACTGTAGGAAATTTGGAAAACACATGATTACATTTTTAAAAAATATCTTTTTTAGCCATGCTATTATCTACACTAGTACTACTTTTATAGATATTAAGGCTACCACCATCACTTATTGATACTTATGGAGAATCAGTGACATAAATAAACAAGTTATATGTAATAATGTAGTAAGATAGAGTTTTTAATCCTTATTTCACAGATTAGGAATCTGCAACTGAGAAAGTTCACAAAACTAGTAAGTGACAGAGCTAGTATTTAAGCCCCTGTTTTAAGAAATATTTTTTACATAAGTTCACTTTGTCTTATCTACTTTCTTAAAGGCTCTAACTCCAAATACAGTCATATTTTAAAATACTAGGGGTTAGGAGTTTAACATGTGAATTTAGAGGGACACAATTCAGCTCATAATATTAATACATGGTCTCATTTTCTTCCTTTCTTTTAAAATATATGAAAACTTTGGATTATGTTGCATATATTGTAGAGTTCTTTTTATATACAATTATCATGAGTATTTATAACTTTAAGTATTTTATAAATATAATTTTTAATGGCATTAAATTATTTTTTAATGTAGACACCTATACATTTTATCTCATAGTCTCTTGGGATAATAAATTACTAAAATATTCTGTCTATTTAGAGAACAGTGTTGCTTTTAATTTAAAATTGTATTAAAGAGTGAACCTCACAGGGGTGCTGACTCCAAGGGACTCCTTTATAACATCAAAAAACTTACTAAAAAATATCTCACATATAGTTAACAATATTTGTCTTGATTCAACATATATTTAAATTTACTCTATCAAAACCTTTCAATATTTGATAAACACACATAACAGATTAAAAAACTTGTTATATCTAAGTCAACCTAAGGAATTACTAGTTTACAAACCTCGTGCTACAAAAAGAAAATTGAAACACTGTTAAGAGAAATTACTTGCTAAGTTCTGTTGTAGGTAGACTCAACATTTAAACCAGGCTTCTGTACTTCACATAACCATGTCTCAGAACTTTTGATTTTTAGTGGAAATACTGGAAAGGTTTTTTAAATTGAATATCATTGAAATTCATTGACACACTCCGTATTTTTTTTTTTTTTGGAAATGTTGTAAGTAGGGTCATCATATAATGTAGAGTCTAAACCAGGACTCTCCTCTCTCTTTTTTTTTTTTTTTTTTGTTTTTATAATGTGCTTTTTAATAGCCACAACCAGACATAGGTGTAAATTAGAACGGAATCAGGCAACTCAGGACCTATTATCAACATACTCCTAAGCAAAAATGTCAATTGTGCTCAAGAGACTATGAGGTCAAATCATAAGCATGGAGTACAAATATGTCATTGCTAACCACCAATATTTTTATCCTATATTTTCCAAAAGGTAGGCAAAAATGTTCAAACACTATACTAATGGGCCAAAGGGTACACGATCAAAATAGGTTTAAATAATGAGTGAAGCACAATACAACTTATCATGAAATACAAAGTGCAGTTTTTAAAAAATGCACACACACATATAATTACGTATGTATACACACATATAAGTACAATTTATTTACACAAATAAAATGTACAAATAATTTACATTTTTTGTAATTTAGCAAAAAAAAAAAAAAAAAAAAAAAATTGAAGGAATGTCGGCCAAAAAAAGTGAAGTAAAAAACTTCAAATTCTTCCCTTCCATTAAAAAAAAATTAAAAAGTGGATAAAAACTGTTGGAATCAATTTTTCTTTTTTTGAAATTCTAGGTATTAACCAAAGGGTTGTGAAAAGCTTTGTTGGGAACTCTTACGCAAGAAAAACTAGGCACCATTTATTCAAGAAAAAAATGGCTAATTCTTGGTAATAATAGCAAACTTTCTGGCATTTTAAATTGCCCCAGCCACTCTTTACTCCGAAGCTTGGTACCCATGAAAATAACAGGCTGAGGATGGGCATGGTAGCTTATGCCTGTAATTCCAGCACTTTGGAAGGCTGAGGCGGAAGGATTGTTTGAACCCAGGAATTTGAGACCAGCCAAGGCAACAGAAAGAGACCTTGTCTCTTCCAAAAATTGGAAAATTAGTTGGGTGTGGTGACACACACTTGTAGTTTTGACTATCTGGGAGGCTAAAGTGGGAGGACTGCTTGAGCCTGGGAGATAGAGGCTACCATGAGCCGTGGTCAAACCACCACACTCCCACCTGGGCAACAGAATGAGAGCGAGGAGGAAGGCGGGGGGAGGGGAAGGGGGGAAGGAGGAGGAGGAGGAGGAGGAAACAGGCTGTGTTCCAGCACCAAAGTGTATAAAAGAAGAATTACTTGTAAAAAACTATAATTCGTTATTTGATTTGACCTGTTCCCAGTTGCTTGCTGAAAGAACAATTTAAAAGGCTTGCACTTATTTTAACAAACTTTAAGCTAGCTTAGTACTAAAGTTGCTTCCCAGGTGGTATTGTGAAAACATTTATAAACTAATATCTTAGGTTGCCACTGCCTGAGGTACTAGATAGCAGTTGGAACAGATAATAAGCTAACCAAAAAGCTTGAGAAGAAAGGCTCAGGAATGAAATGTTATTAAGTGTTTTGAAAAGTCCCAACATATTCCTGGAATCTAAAAGCCCACCTACATGTTCAGGGCTGTATGTGTGTTCAGGAAAGATAAAAAGATTTTGCTAAGATCTCATCTCCTGCTGACCCTGAAGCTTAGTGAAAACAGGAAGTGAAGGCTAAGGCAAAATTGTTAACTGCCTTGATGAATGTGGAAAATGTGTCCCAAATAGACACAGAATCCCTCAGCAAAGACTAGGAAATTTTTTGGTTCTAGTCACTAAAAAAAAAAAAAAAAAAAAAAAAAAAAAAGACCATTAGCTGATCATGAAGAAAACATAACAGAAACTCCAGGGATCATTTGTAAGAACTAATAACAGACTTTATGGACTAAGTTCACGATAGTACCAAACAAGCAACAACAAAATACATT
Organism: Piliocolobus tephrosceles; assembly: GCF_002776525.5. NCBI lineage: Eukaryota > Metazoa > Chordata > Mammalia > Primates > Cercopithecidae > Piliocolobus > Piliocolobus tephrosceles. The sequence continues at coordinate 38,551,522 of NC_045451.1, forward strand.
GATATGAACTATGCCTGAGAAAGCTCAGGTTTACTGAGTAAGAATTTCTAGGATTATCATTCAAGATCTACAATTTTAATAACTTCCTTGCATGATTCTAGGTTTAGAACACATTGGTACCTAACTATACTGGCAGTTTTTTTTTTGTTTTGTTTTGTTTTTTTTCAAATTTTATTTTAGGTTTGAGGGTTCTTGTGCAGGTTTGTTGTATAGGTAAATTGGATGTCCTAGGGGTTTGGTGCACAGATTATATCACCACCCAGTTAGTAAGCATAGTACACATTTGCTGGTGTTTATTGACATAAAGTATTCCTAAATGATCAAATTATACAATTCCATAATTTTAAATGGCCTCAGTGGACTTAAGGTTAAACTTATTTTAACTGAATATTTCTAGTAATAAGAAAAAGGGCTCATTACTCACACCAGTTACAATGGGAATCTCATAAGATTTTGTATTTCTAAAGATTGAAGAATTTCACATATATACTCATTTTTTGAGGAATGTAAAATTAATATAACTATGTTCATTCTCCAGTTACAGAAAGTTGTTTTCATAAAGGTTAAATATAGAGTAACATATCTAGTTAGCAACATTACTAAGATTAAAAGAAAAATATAAACCATTTTGCTTCATTTATAAACGTACAACACACATACACATGTACATTTATACAAATCATGTGCATAGAAAAGATATTCACCAAGGTCATCTTAATGAATAAAACATTATTTTGGAACAAATAGTTCATTTTTGTGTAATTTTAATTTATTTAAAACCACCAAGAAATTCCAATATGTCCTTTATCCATTTTCACCAATTGCCTATATTTTGCTCCATTTGCCCTACTTTCTCTTTTTTCTTCACATATATTAAATTTGTGCATATATGTGTATGTCTCTCTCAGCTTAAACAACTTCCTTTAGCATTTATTATAATGCAATTCTATGAGCAATTAATTACCTCAGTTTTTGTTTACTGAAAATAGTTTTACTTGACACTCATTTTTGAAGGACATTTTTGCTGGTTATAGTATTTTGGGTTGACGGAATTTATTTCTCTTTTTCTTCATGTAATCTCATGTTTTCTTGATTTTAAGAGTTAATTATAGATAGTAAGTTATCATACATATTGCTGTTTCAATAAGGTTTTTTTAACTCAGAATTTTTTTTGAAGACATCTTTAGCTTTTGTCAGTTTAATTATGTGCCTAAGCATGGTTCTTTTTTTTGCATTTATCCTGCTTGAGGTTTACTGAGCTACTTGGAACTGTATATATTGTTTATTTGCAAAATTTTGGAAAATTTGAACTCTTATACATTGCTAAATATGTTTTTTCTGCTCTTTTAAGTTTCTCTTCTCTCTGCAACTTCAATTACTATTGTCTTATGGTTTGCAAGTCTCTATATAATTTAAACAGTTTTCTCTATTTTTTTCTTCAGAATAGATAATTTCTATTGACTTGATTTTCTTGTGCAGTATCTAATAAAATGTTAAGTCAATTGAGTAAAGTTTTTTTTTTTTTTTTCCAGATCTGGTCATTTTCAGCTCTACAATTTCATTTTAGTTCTTTTTTATATAGTATGTCTTTATCTTTTACTATTTCCTGACTGTGCAGTCATAATCCATACTTCAAGTTCTTAAACATATTTACAATACCTATGTTTAAGTCCTTACTTAATACAAATACCTGAGTCATCTCATTTTGTTTCCTTGACTGATTTCTCCTAAGACTATTAATCACATTTTCTGCTTCTTTGCGTATTTTAAAAATTTCTGATGGCATATTTGACATTGATGATGATTCATAGATGATGTCACCATTTAAAAAAATGATTTTGAGTTTTGTTCAATTATAAGCTAAATTACTGGAAAATTATCTTGTTCCTGTTAGGTATACATTTATTCCTTATTAAAATAGACCCATTTTAGTTTAGAACCTAGTCCTAAATCATGACTTTGACTTTAAGTCAGGGTTAAGCAAATTATGACCCATAGCCCAAATCTGGCCTGTTGCTTGTTTTCATGAAAAGATATTATTGGAACATAGCCATACTTGTTCATTTGTACCTAGTCTATGGCCACTTTCACATTATAATGGTAGATTTGTGCAGTTGGGACAGAAATTGTATGTCTCACAAAGCTTAAAATATTTACTATTTAGCCTTCTACAGTAAAAGTTGTCTAACCTTTATTCTGGAGCATGGTCCTTACTCTTCACTCACAGCCTTTAATGGGCTACATGTAAATTGCTGGGATGATCAACGAGGTCTTTCTATTATGGCAGAGTCAGAATTTCAATATTTTAAGGATCACTTTTTAAAACTCTTGTGTGTGAGTGTGAGAGAATGTAAAGAGTCTTTTCATGGCCATGGCCTTTGCCCATTTTTCTGTCAAATTGTTGGTCCTTTTATCTTAACTCTGTAGATTTAAAAAAGTATGTTAGGGTTAGTACCTTTTTATTTTTTATATATCTTGCAAACATTTTCTCACAGTTTTTTTGACTTTGAATATTGTTGACAAGCAAAAGATGCATTTTAATGTAGTAAAATATATTTACCATTTCCTTTGTTTTAAGAGTTCTCAGTTGCAGCATGATGGCTAGTTTGAACAAAAAAATGTTTTGTTCTGGGAATTGACCTGTGCAATGCAGGATGTGCAGTCTCATTCTTGACCTCTACCTACATGATACCAGTTACACACATCTCATTTTCTCTTCAGTTGCCACCAAATTACCCATGGACGTTTCTAGTTGTTACCTGTACAACAAAATCACACCTAACTGAGAACTATTATTTTATTGCATTTGAGTTTTAAATTATAAATATAAAAGCTTTTTCTACACCAATGCTGAAGTGGAATTTCTTCTAATATTCCTATGGTTTTATTCATCCATTATTCATTTTTACATATAGATATTGAAGTCATTTGGAGCTTTTACTGTGTATGTTATAGGATATGGACCTATTTTCTTGTTCTATATAGTTATATGGTTGTTCCATCATTACTTATTAAAAAGTGCATCTTTGCCCTAAAGATTTGAGGTACATGTAATGTACTAATTTTCGTATATATTAGAATTTATTTCTGGACCTTCTAGTCTACTCTTAACTCTTTCTGGCTATTTAAATTATATATAGACTATATGGTACATTTAATACCATACAGGGATAATATACTATTGTAGCTTTTTAATGTTTTTCTACATATTTGTTTATAGTTATTTTATGTCAAATTTACTGTTAACTTGTCTAGCTTCATAAAAATATTATTTGTATTTCTTTTGAGATGTTTTAAACTTTAAAAAGCAACTGGCGTGCTCATGATGTCTATGAATCATTTATCCAAGTAAAAAGAAATATATTTCCATTTAACTATATCTGTTTTTCTATCTTTCAGGGTGTTTACAATTTTTTCTTATATAACTTTCACAATTATTTAAGTTCATTTTATGCATTTTTGTCTTCATGGTTGTTACTATATATAAATTTGTAACAACCATTATTTTTTCAAACTGGCTATTTGTGCATACAAAGTCTACTAATTCTGGAGAGTAATTTTATATCCTGATGCCTTACTGATTTATATTATTGTGTGACATAGTTTTATGTATTGATTTCGTGATTTTGCAAGTACCCCATTTTATCACCAGCTAATAAAGCCAATTTCACTTTGTTGTTTCAATTCTTATTTTTCTAAAAAATTTTCTGTGAGTTCTTACATTGATTGATGTCACTAGTTTAATTTCATGTAGTAGTGGAAATAGTGAGCATCTGTAATTGTTTCCTGAAATTTTGTAAAACCTAGAGTAAGTATTTTCCTAATAGATGTAATGCTTCTTTTAGGATTAAGGTATATTCAAGCAAAGACATACACACACACATTCACCTATGCACAAACACAAAAACACACATATGCAATTTTGAGAAGATATTTATACCTTCTATATTCTTTTTTTTGTTTGTTTGTTTTTTGTTTGAGAGGGCGTCTTGCTCAGTCTCCCAGGCTGGAGTGCAATGGCGTGATCTCAGTTCACGGCAAGCTCTGCCTTCACTGGTTCACGCCATTCTCCTGCCTCAGCCTCCCGAGTAGCTGGGACTACAGTTGCCCTTCTTGACTATTTATATCAGAAATTTATATTGGATTTTGGAAAAAAGTTTTTTCAGCATTGAGATATTCATAAAAGTTTTCTGTTTATATCTATTACTAGGGTTCATTATTTTAATGGAGTTTTAAACACTGATTTGGTATTGGTATTATAAAATAAAGCCCACTTATTTATTTTTGCTATTTTAAAAGTGGTATTAAATTCTGTTTACTGATATTTTATTCAGTATTTTTGCATTGATATCAATAATTGATATGATATTAAAGTGATTTTATTTATTTACTTATTTAGTACTGTATCAGGTTTAGTAAATAATATTATCCTTGTCCCATATAATTAAATAATTTATATATTTCCTTTAATTTTTATGATCTGTAAATAATGTATGCATTTTCAGGATTATCTGGTCTTTACAAGTCAAATATCTGAGCCTAGAACTTTTGCTAGAATTGTTTCTTGAAAACTGTCTATATTTTTATTTATTCTGTTTAAGCTTTCTCTATTTAATTGGGTCAATTTTTACAAATCCAAGCCCCCTAGGACTTTTTCCAGTTCTTCAAAGACTTCAAATTCATTTTTATAGAGGCTTGCAAAATATTCTCTTCAATTATTATATTCCTTCCATTTAAATGGTTATTTTTTTCTTTATGAGTTCCTATGTTTTATATTTATGACTACCCTTTAATTTTTTGTTTACTTTTATTTAAGATCTGGAGGTACATGTGAGAGTTTGTTACATAGGTAAACATATGTCATGAGGATTTGTTGTGGGGACACTATCACTCAGGTATTAAGCCCAGTACCATTAGTTATCATTTCTTGTCCTTTCTCTCCTCCCACCTTCCCCTGTTTAGTAGACCTTGGTGTCTGAAGTTTTCTTATTTATTTTCATAAGTTCTTATTATTTAGCTCCCACTTATAAGTAAAAACAGGCCATCTTTGGGTTTCTGTTTCTGAGTTTGTTAAAGATAATAGCCTCCAGCTCCATCCATGTTCCTGCAAAAGGTATGATCTCATTCTTTTTTATGCTGCATAGTGTTTCGTGGGGTATATATATCATATTTTCTTTAATCTGTCATTGATGGGCATTTAGGCTGACTCTGTGTCTTTGCTATTGTCAATAGTGCTGCAATGAGAATTTGTGTACATGTGTCTTTATAGTAGAATGATTTATGTTCCTCTGGGTATAAACCTGGTAATGGGATTGCTGGACCGAATTGTGGTTCTGCTTTTAGTTCTTTGAGGAATTACCACACTGCTTTCCACAATCATTTAACTAATTTGCACTCCCATCAAGTGTATAAGTGTTCCATTATTTTCACAGCCTCACCAACATCTATTATTTTTTGACTTTTTAATAATAGCCATTCTGACTGGTGAGATGATATCTCATTGTGGTTTTGATTTGCATTGCTCTAATGATCAGTAACACTGAGCTTTTTTTCATGTGCTTGTTGGCCACATGGATGTCTTCTTTTGAGAAGTGTCTGTTGATGTCCTTTGCCCACTTTTAAATGGTGTTTTTCTCTTGTAAATTTGTTTAAGTTTATTATAGATGTTGGATATTAGACTTTTGTCAGATGAATTGTTTGCAAATAATTTCTCCCATTCTGTAGGTTCTCTGCCCAATCTGTTGGTAGTTTCTTTTGCTGTGCAGAAGCTCTTTAGTTTAATTAGATCTCTTTTGTCAATTTTTGCTTTTGTTGCAATTGCTTCTGGTGTCTTTGTCATGAAATCTTCACCTATTCCTATGTCTAGCATAATATTGCCTAGATTGTTTTCCAGAGTTTTTATAGTTTTGGGTTTTACATTTATCTTTAATCCATCTTGAGTTGATTTTTATATATGGTATAAGAAAGTTGTCCAGCTTTAATCTTCTGCATATAACTAGCCAGTTATCAGATGGTCACAGATCATATGGTTATAGATATGTGACCTTATTTCTGTGCTCTCTATTCTGTTCCATTGGTGTGTATGTATATATATATATATATTTTTTTTTTTTTTTCTTTTAGCAGTACCACGCTATTTTAGTTACTGTAGTTTTGTGGTATAGTTTGAAGTCATATAACCTGAAGCCTCCAGCTTTGTTCCTTTTGCTTAGGATTGCCTTGGCTATTCAGGCTCTTTTCTGAGTTCTGTATGAATTTTAAAATCCCCAACAAAATACTTGCAAACTGAATCCAGAGGCACATCAAAAACTAATCCACAATGATCAAGTTGGCTTCATCTCCAGGATGCAAGATTGGTTCAACATATACAAATCAATAAATGTGATTCATTACATAAACAGAACTAAAGATAAATACCATAAATTATTTCAATAGATTTTTATTTTGTTTTAGGGTTCTCCAGAGAAACAGACCAGTAATATATATTAGATAGATAGATAGATAGATAGATAGATAGATAGATAGATAGATAGA
>NC_045451.1:38558065-38624341 GCF_002776525.5 Piliocolobus tephrosceles
AGATAGATAGATAGATAGATAGATAGATAGATAGATAGATAGATAGACAGATAGATATTATAGGGAGTTGGCTCATGTGATTATGGAGGCTGAGAAATCTCAAGATCTGCTTTTGGCAAGCTGGAGACCCAAAAGAACCATGGGTATATTTCTTGATTTCACCTGAAGACAGACAAAGATGGATGTCCCAGCTTAAAGTCAGAGAGTGAAATCTCTCTTACTCAGACATTTTTTCTGGTCAGTCTTTTAACAAATTGGAAATGTGTTTTATTTCCACATCCACAGAAATGTGCTTTACTCAATCTACTGACTGAAATATTAATCTCATTTAGAAACACTCTCACAGACTTATTAAGGATAATGTTTAACTAAATATCTAGACATGCTGCAGTCCAGTGAAGTCAACATGTAAAACTAATCATCTCATCTTTGATCACTGTTTTTTTTTAATTGTGGTAAAATATACATAACAACATTTACCCTTTTAAGTATTTTTGAGTATACAGTTCTGTGATATTTATTACATTCACACTGAATTACAGCCATCAACACTGTAAACCAAAAATGAAATTCTAAGTCCTCCGACTAACTGAATGGGCCCCTCTTCTCATGCAGGGCACTCTAAAGTAAAGCCAAAACACTAGTTCAGGACATGATGGGAATGGGTGGTTGGACATGGACATGCCTAATTATACCCTCCTCCCTTTGGAATTCAGGGAGAGCTGACCAGTATTATCATTAAAACAGAGATTAAGACAGATAACACAGACTTTTTTAACAATAAAATTAACAATCAAATTCCACCCTGACTTTAATATAGCATCAAGTGACAGATAGAAAGACCTGAAAGAAATAGAAGTATTTTACCCCAAAATATATTTCTTTGACATGTTTTGAAATAGCCCTGTAAAGTTGTCTCTTATGAGGAAAATCTACATTATATATTTAGATTATTCCTTTCCGGGTCTTTTCCCTGATCCAGGAGATAGTTAACTAAGAGTCTAGAACATTTTTTGTGGTTTTGTTTTTGTTTTTGTTTTTTTTAGATGGAGTCTCACTCTGTCACCCAGGCTGGAGTGCAGTGGCACCATCTGGGCTCACTGCAACCTCCACCTCCCGGATTCACACCATTCTCCTGCCTCAGCCTCCTGAGTAGCTGGGATTATAGACGCCCTCCACCACGCTTGGCTAATTGTTTTGTATTTTTTGTAGAGACAGGGTTTCACCATGTTAGCCAGGGTGGTCTCAATCTCCTGACCTCGTGATCCGCCCACCTCAGCCTCCCAAAGTGCTGGGATTACAGGCGTGAGCCACCGCGCCTGGACCAAAACTTCATTTTTTAATTGAATATCAAAAAATATTATTTTTTGGACCTCTCCTAAATTTCATTATTCTAGCTAACTCTCTAGGTAACTCTCTATGCTTCCTTTCCATTGCTGGTCTACATTAAGTAAATTTTTCCCTATGTCCTTCTTTATACTATGTCATCTAATATATCCTCTGTGAATGCACATCTACATGTTTTTTGAATCTTCAAACGATATACCCAAATCTATTTTCAGAGAATCTAAGCTCTAATTAACTTGCACTGTGGTCCCAAGCAAGTCAATTACCTTATTAGGAAGTCAATTTCCTCATCAGTAACTTGCAGAAAATAATGTTTCCCACATAGTGTTATCATTACCTTTAAAGAAGACAATGAATGGGACAGCATTTTCTAAATTATAAAATACTTCACAGTTCCACGTAAGCTCTCACAGCTATTACAACTGTATTAAGATATATGTTATATCCATTAGACCACTGCAATATAAGAACACAAAAACAGGAAATTTGTTCCTTGATTTGAGTTCAAATCCCAATTTACCACTCCTTAGATGTGGATTACCCAGCAATTTATATAACTTCTCTGACTTAATTATCTAATATGTAAAATAAAATAAATATCTAGTTCATAAGACTATCATAAAAACCAAATAAAGTAAATAATATAAATACTTTAGCATATTAATAAGAAGTGTTCAAAAACTGTTAACTATTATTATTATTTTTACTATAGTAATAAAATTTTTAAAATTATCCACATTTTTTATTAGAGGATCTATGTTATGTCACTTAGCGTAAATCCTTAACTGATTATAAATATATTTTATATTAGAGAGATAACATTTTAATAATCATTAGCAAATCTTATTAATTTTTTACTTTTTATTTTTATTTCTTTTTTTTTTGAGACAGAATCTCACTCTGTCACTCAGGCTGGAATGTAATGGCACAATCTTGGTTCACTGCAACCTCTGCCTCCTGGGTTCGAGCAATTCTTGTGCTTCAGCCTTCCAAGTAGCTGGGATTAGAGGCATGCACCACCACACCCAGCTAAGTTTTTTTTTGTTTGGTTTTTTTTTTTTTTTTTTTTTAGTGTAGACAGGGTTTCCCTATGTTGGCCAAGCTGGTCTTGAACTCCCAACCTCAGGTGATCTGCTTGTCTCGACCTCCCAAAGTGCCTGGATTATAGGCATGAGCCACCGTACCCTGCCTTCTTATTAATTTTAATAACCAATACTTTGCCTGTGGTTCTTCTGAATGTTCTGTGTAAACATCATGTCATTTGACAACAAAGGCAGTTTTTTTTTAATGTTCTTATAACTTTTATCTATTTTCTTGTCATATTACATTGGCTAAAATACTGCTTATTGAATATAATCAAAAAAGATGCTTGTAAGCATCCTTGAGTTTTCTGATTTTGAAGAAAATGCTTTAAATATTCGAGAGTTAGAAATAAAATTAGTTATTGTTTCTTAATAAATAATCTTTACAATTTAAGTTCATTCTTTTATATTTCTAATTACAGGTATCTTTCACATAAAATCCATACAAAGAACTTTAGTAGCTAAAAAATATTCTTTGATAGTGTATTTAAAAACATACACAAACACACACACACTTAACAATAATATAAACACATTACATATGTAAACTAAAGTCTTGTAACTATACATTCTCTTGAGTGTTGATAATATGAACATATAAATGATTGTATGATGTTTTAGCTGCTTATGAATTATTAGGCATTGTGATAACTTTGGACTCATACAAATTTCATAACAACATTATGAGATGGCTAAAAAAAGACCATTTTACTGATGGAACCTGGAACAAAGAAAGGCTTATTTGTTTCTCCAGGTTTCTAAGAATCCTCTCAGTAAAGCAGAAATTTATATCAGACTGAATAACAGCAGTGTTAATCTGTTTAGCCATTATGCAATTGCATTATACAATTATGGAATACAAGTATTTGGATTGCAGAGCTTGCTTATATTTCAGGTACAATCTTAGTAACAGTTTATAGAAGCAAAGAAATTCCTTATTCTGAGAGACTGTAACCTTTTTCCAACAAATGCCTTCATCTTAAATATACAAAAAACAAGCAAGATTCTGTTGTTTCTCCCAATCTCACAAACAATAATAAAACAACTTTTTTTTTGACTCTATACTGTTTTATTACTTTATTCTTTGTTAGTCTTGACAGCAAAACTTCTTGGAAAAGTTTATCTCACTTTCTTCAAATTACTTTTTCCAATTATCTCTTAATTTTCTTCTAATCACTCTCTCATCTGTACTTCAGCAATAAAATTGTTCTTTTCATAGTTGTAAATTTTGACCATATCGCTAAATTCCAGGTCAGTTCTCAATCCTCATTTAACTCATAAAGTAACCACTGATTTCTCTTTTTGGCACCTCAGATTTCTTCCTTTTCACTTTCTTCACTTGGATTTTACAACTCCATGGTAATTTAGCGCATTTCTTACCTCTCCAGTCACTTTTTTCTTTCCTCCTTTCTTACTGATCTTTTGAAGTAAAATCAGTTCTTGGTGCTTTTCCTTCTCTATCTTCAAACACTATGCTTTGTCTCATAAAGACTCAGAGCTTTAAATACTATATAATATGCTCTTAATTCCAAAATGTATCCATAGTCCAGTCTGCCCCTATATATCATACCCATATATTCAATGTCATGCCAAGGGTGAAGGAAAAGTGATGTAGGGTGGTGTCATAATTTGAAGAGAATATATTAAGTCTGATTAAAAGTGGGTCTGCTTTTTATGATTATCATGCAGTTATAGCATAGGCCATTGTTAAATACGTCTCTAGAGCTAAGATCCAAACAACAGTTTGATGGATGCTCCCATCACCCAGCAATTGATGTGCCTTGGTTTATAGCCAGCTACCTACCAGACCTCTCCATATGAATATTTACTGAACATTAATCACAACATGCCTAAAACTTAATTGTTTCCCTTAAATTTGCTCTATCTTCAAACTTTTTCATTTCTACTGAAAGGCAACCAACTGAGGTCAAAATCTGCAGTCATCTGGGGCACTTTTATTTTTCCCACAATTCTCATTGAGTCGAGTAAGAAATTGTTACTCCTCTATCGAAGTGTGTGCCTTATCTGAATGGCAGAGATCTTTGTGTGTTTGTTTGATTTTGTGTTTTTTTTTCCTTCTAATATATCTTAAGCTCAGTAAAATTTTTAAACAAATCAATAAAATATCTATGAAAAGATTTTATCATTGTTATTTTTAAAAACTTTCACTCCTTAGCAATTATTCTATCACATTTCAAGCAATCTGTGCTACTATTTGTATTTTTGACAGTTTTATATAGTTACTATCTTGTTCTTCGAAAAGTCACTTGCCAGACCTACCTATTTTTACACTTTTCTCCAAATTAAGGATTCCAAATATTGGCTTGTTTCCTCCACTGCTACATCTAACATCCCTTTAACAGTATCTCACATGGAAAAATAATACCATAAATTTTCATAAGCTAATCAATTAAATATTGTGTATTTGCTGGATAAGACAGATATGTAAAAATTTCCAAAACAGAGCATCAGGAGATAAATGAGGTAGTTTAAAGAATGGAGACATTTTAATGGTGTCACTCATGAAAAGCTTAGCAGAGGAGATACCACATGATCTGGGTCTTGGAACAATTTTAGCTGGTTGAGAGTAGGCCATTAAAGTTGTGGTAATAGCAAAAGTTCCTCATGAGGGTGGCAATCAGGTGGCACATTGCAGAGTAGCAAGTGATATAGTTTTGCTGGTAACAACAAGAAGCATGCAAGAGAATGGGAGAAAATATTTTACAGAAAATATTTTACATGTTATAATTAGAAACTCAGTATCACTCAGAGATATGTGTGTATATATAAATATGTATGAATATATATGTGTGTGTGTGTGTGTACAAATATATATATATATCCATGGGTTAAAAGGAAGCATTTCAAAATTTTTTAGGATGAGATTGAGAAACTAGAGGGTTGTGATGAAGACACCAAGTAAAGAGCACTGTGCCAATGAAGGTTAAACGGACTGATAATAATTTTGGGACTATACATTTGTACACTATTGATACTATGCACAGTCCAAATCCAGATCACTGATTCATACATTTCTCATTAACCAAGACTCTTACTTTTGACTGGGCGCAACGGTGTGCACCTGTAGTCCCAGCTACTCAGGAGGCTGAGGCAAGAATATTTCTTGAACCCAGAAGTTCAAGGCTGTAGTGTAACATAATCACTACTGTGAATAGCCAATGTCCAGCCTGGATAATATAGTGAGGCCCTGTCTCTTATTAAGAAAATGACTGTTATTTTTAATTATGCATTGTGCTATCATATAGCCACTTCCATTTTCATAAATCCAAAACAAGACATTATTTTTTATTCAAATCTATTTTAGCTGTATTCCTAAGTCTTGTGAATAACCCAAAAGGTTATTCAATTAGTTGAAACAGAAATCTAGAACTCTGCAGATTATTTTTTCTCTTCCTCACTTAGCATATAATGAATCAATCAAAAAGACCTACAGGCTTCATCTCACGTCTTAATATGTTCCTTCATCTTCATCTTCCTGTAACTGTCCATTCTCAATCTTCACTTTAATTTAGCAAGGAGATACACTTGCCTCCTCTTTTACCTGTCCTCAAACCATATTTCAACGTGCTGTCAAAGCTTTGTTATAAAAATATTATGCTTTGACTTCCCTGCTTAAATTCTTATGCTGGTTTCCTACGGCTTCTAGGTAGAATGTCAATCTGCTTTATGTGATATTCCAGCTCATCCATGGAAATAATAGTAAATCTAGCACTGATAGAAGTAATGACACTGAGAGTAGTTACAATGAGCACTAGCTGGAATGCTTATTATGTGTCAGGCATTGTTTTACACATTTTATATAGTGTAGTTCCTTTTACTCCTCACATATTTCTAAAAAGTAGGTGATGATGTTATGACCTGATTCTATAGACAAGGAGAGTGAGAAACAGAGCACCAAAGCAGCATATCCAAAATTACAAAGCAAAAAAGTGGCAGAACTGAAATACAAATGCATATTGTAGATTTCTCCCCATTATTTCCTGGATGCTTTACCTCATTTCACATCCCCCAACCACAATCAAACTTTGTTTCAACTATACAGGAATACTAGGAGTTCCTAAAGCATAGTGTTATATGGTGGAGTCAGATTGCTATTTTTTAGCAAAGTGTGAGCCCCTTGAGGGCAGAGGCTGTGTTTTATACTTCCTTCTCTCATCCAAACTCAGCAGGGCACTTTACATATTATGGATGTTTGATTTAATTATGTTCATGTAGAGTCAGTTCTGCGGTAACTGACAATTTAAGTATCGCATAAGTTTCACTCTTGTGTATGGGCAATTTTGTCCTTGAAAAACAACAGGTGAACATAGAAAACCATACTTAAAAGAAGCAATTGATATTGGAATATGTAAAATGCATACATCTCACACTCCCACCAGCTATCTTAATTCTGTGTGTGCATTATGAGTCAGCCTCTACCAAATTTGGTGTCATAACTTTCCCTTTCATATAAATCTTGTTTCAGATAAATCTTTTACCACTTTACAATAATTCCCAAGCTGCAGCCTTTCCAATACCCATTTCCACAAATGCTTTCAGGTCTCTCTCAATATAAAATGTCATATTTATTGTAGTATTTACATATTTTCAAACATACAAAATGTGTAGAACTGTTGTGCCATTTTTGCTAGGTTCCTATCTTTTTTTGTATGTGTTACTGATAAAGTATTCGAGTGTTGTGTCTCAACCCTACTTTCCTCATAAGCCCTGTAGTTTTTATTGTGCCAAGTTTTCAGAGAATAGTGAGGCTTCAGAACACACATTTCTCATTATAGCAGAACTGACTGTACTTGAATGAATTTTAAAAAGGCTGAAACTCACCCAATTATCATCTGTGGCTGAATAGCATTCTCTCAAAATTTGTATGTTGAAGCCCTCACCCCTAGTACCTCAGCATGTGACTGCATTTGGAGATAGAGGTGATTAAGTGAAAATAACGCCAATAGCATGGACTCTAATACAATATGACTAATATTCTTATAAGCAGAGGAAATTTGAACACAAGGAGACACCACATATACACAAGCAAAGAAGATAGGCCATATGAGAACATGTAAGAAGGCAGCAGTCTACAAACCAAACAGTGACATCAGGAGAAACCAAACCTGCTGACACCTTGATCTCAGAGTTCTTAGCTTCCAGAAGGGTGAAAGTATAATCACTATTATTTAAGTCACCCAGTCTGTGGTACTTTATTATGGCAGCGCTAGCAGATAGTTATGTCGACTATTTTCTATGCAAAGCTTTCAAGACTGAGCTAAGGCATGTATCTATTGCTTACTTGAAACACAACCCTCATCCTGAATGGGAACTTTTATCCCCAGTCTATCCCTGGCTTCATCCCAGTATATCTTTTATTTTAATTTTTTATCAAGAGATGTTATAATAATTTATACTTTTTGTATCTGGTATAGGTAATACATTCTATAGATCAATTCATCTGTTTTTTAACCCTGTGCCAACAACTTCAAACATGACATTTGTAACATTGTAGACTCTGAATATATCACTGTTACATATATTGTGGCATAAAATCAGAATAATTTTTCAATGAATTTATTGAAGAAAACCAAGAAGTAATGCATTTTATGTGAATACAGTGTTAGGCTGGCACATATCTACAGCTGTCCACGGTTCAGATGATTAATTCTGCTTCATTTGTGGGTGCATTATTCCTCTTCTGTCCATGTTTCCCTGCATCATATTAATGAAAAATCACTCAAGACTTCTAGCATGGGTGAAAGAGAAAATGATAGTACTATTGAAAACAAAAGAAAAAAAAAAAAAAAACTAGAGGTCTGGAGAAAAATTACAACCAAGCTTTTAACACATGAATCAATATCCCTGTATAGAATAATGTTTGGATATCCGTCATCTATTGGTGAGAATATCTACTTATCTCTCAGAAAATTAGCTCATGCTGAATAAGAGTAACCTTTTACAGAGATGCTATTGCTTCGCCAGACACTATGATTGCTGCAATGAAGGAAAGGAGAATAAGTGTTCAGTGTCTAATAATTGAAAGGTAAACATAATAACTGTAGTAACATAACTGTAGTATTTATATACATGTAGGAAGGATGATAACTTTAATACTAGTGATAATATTTAACATTTTTCTTTTTTTGAGACAGAGTCTCTTGTTGCCCAGGTTGGAGTGTAACGGCGCAATCTCGGCTCACTGCAATGTCCACCTCTCGGGTTCAAGTGATTGTCCTGCTTCAGCCTCCCGAGTAACTGGGATTACAAGCGCCCACCATCACGCCTGGCTAATTTTTGTATTTTTAGTAGAGACGAGGTTTCACCATGTTCGCCAGGCTAGTCTTGAACACCTGATCTCAGGTGATCCACCCACCTCGGCCTCCCAAAGTGCTGGGATTACAGGCCTGAACTACCACACCCAGTCCAAGTGCTGCATCTTATGATGTCACTCTAGCTCACCATACCGTTGTTGCTTCTAAATGTCTACGGGCTTTACCTTCTGTATAATTCATTTGTCAACTACCATGCTCTGTTTTACACTTTCCCATCAGGTTACGAACACCTTGTATTTAGATATTTCAACTGCTTTTCAAAATAAATTCTCTTTGTACCTTATAGTGAAATTGTACATATTTCTGGATTGATAAATGCTAGAATAATTTAAGAAAAAATGTTAATATTATTGGGGTGATCTACCAAATGCCAGACACCATGCCACAACACGAATTTTGTTTTATGTCTTTAAAAACTCATTGACAGTAGGTGTTGTTGTCATTGGGGGGCGGGGGGCGGTGTGTGTGTGTGTGCATGTAATGGGTTGTGATCTAAAATGTATTTCTTATCTTGGGTAATGGTCAAAAAAGTTCAACATCATGGTGATTTAACAAAATAGCAAACCTAGGTTACATATTTTTTATCCAAGAGCAAACCTTTCGGACTTTTTTATTCTCAACAGTTTGCCAGCCTGAGGTCTTGCAGATTGCAATAGTTTCTTTAGGCAGGGATACTTGAACTATCCTGATAGCATAAACAAAATGTCAGTTGGGCTAGACTCATTTTCTCTCACCTGGCCCAGCTCCAGGAGTTCATTGATTTCTGTAATTAAATGAGTTGGAAGTAAATCCCAGGACTGTGCTGCACGTTGGTCATTGGTGCTGAGGCCTGAATCTTAATAAGCTGTTGAGTGTGATCTTGTGCCAGAGAGGCAAAGTGTTAACAGTCTTCCTGGTGCTCCCAGACCGTGTAGCAATCTGGAGTTATAATTGCTTCACGCAGGACAAAATGGAGAGGAGTTAGAATGGCATTAGATTCGAATAAAATAGCATACTTCAGAAAGTGCTTAAATGACAGAATACAAAATGTATCTTTTTTTTTTTTTTTTTTTTTTTTTTTTACATAAATCCAACTTGGTGAATGAAATATTCTTTAGCCTTTCTAAGTGGAATATGAAATTCAGGCTTTCAGTTTGATTGGGACAGTAGTAAGTATATAAACTAAAAAAAGCAAGCAGTAAGCATTTTAGTTAATTTTCAAGTTGTTTAAGGCCATGCTAACTCGACAAATGCCATATCACTTTTTGTTTGATTTCTTTGAGTCAGGTCTTAAAATTATATTATTTTCAAATTTACTTACAGAAACAAAATAAAAATTATATCAAACATATATGTCTAAATATATGAGTAGAAAAAATAAAAACATGTATATTTGATACATTTTTATTTTGTTATATGTGTTCAGATATGATTTTATATATATGTAAAATATGTATTCTTATATATGATGTATCTTTATATGATGTAGCTGTATCTCTATATCTATATTATCTCATAGAATATGGTAGCTAGAAAATAATCTAATCCAGCTCTTGCAAAACACTTAGTTACAAGAAATTACACAAAAAATTACAAATTGAAATTTGTAATTGAGAAATTTGTAATTGAGACATTCCAAAAGTGGAAAATTCAGAGAGGTTTTTTTTTTGTAAGGCAAAACTTTAAAATCTAAATATATTTTAAGAAAAATCTGATTAAGAAAAAAATAAAAATAAAACATGGCTTTTATTTGCAAGTAGTGGAATCCTAAATCTTCAGAATTTTCTATTTGCTGGTGAGAGCGAAAAAATATGGGTTCAAATTTTGTTAATGCTTTACAAATTTTTGTATCACTTAACCTGCAAAGTCCATTTTAGAAATGTATTCTGAGAAATAGTGTTCATGAGAGTAAGGGAAGTCGAAACTTAAAATCCAACAAAATAACCAATTAAATAATACAACTATAAAAAATACCATGCAAGCATTAAGAATAAAAGTATATTGTTATTGACATATAAATATTTTAATATACACTGGAGAATAAAAACAAGTTATAAAATGTATGTATACAGATAAGTATTATATAAATATAGTTTTATACACACATATATGCATGTCATGTTTGCTTTATATTTCTATATTTATGTATATGATTATGAATAAAAAGTAGTTGAATATGTATACAACAAAATTTTAACAGTGATTGTCTTTAGCAGTGGAACTCTGAACGGTTTCATTTAACTCCATCTTTTCGTATCTTCAAAATGAGCATTTATTTCTTGTGTAACTAAAAGTAACTTTTAAAAACTCACATTTTAATGTTATTCTATATAAAATGAAAATACAGTAATTTATTTACCAAGGAGATGAATAGCAAATTGAATCAAATTCATTAAATATTTATTATAAGTTGAACATTTTACTTGGAACTCTGGAATATAAAAAGAAATAGAATGCCTATACAGCATTACATTTTCTAAACATAAAGCTTTGACAACTCTTTCCTTAAACATGCAAAATGCTGCCTATACCAATTGACTGAAGTGAAAATGTCAGTCTGGCATTGAAAGACTTTATAAAACAATCTGAACATGACTCTAACAACCCCTACCAACAAAAACAGCTAAAATTGAAGTAACAACAAATAGAACTAAAAATAACTGATTTAGTTTCTCATATTAAAAACTATACACACATACACCTATATGTATATATGTATAGTCAGAGTCACTATATACACAGGAACACACACATATGTATACATACATATACACATATGCATATGTGTGTGTGTGTATAGTTTCTTTTCTTTTTTTTTTTTTTTTTTTTTGAGACACAGTTTTGCTCTTGTTGCCCAGGTTGGAGTGCAGTGGTGCAATCCTGGCTCACTGCAACCTCCGCCTTCTGGGTTCAAGCAATTCTTCTGCCTCAGCCTCCAGAGTAGCTGGGATTACAGGCACCTGCCACCACGCCTGGCTAATTTTTTTAACTTTTAGTAGAGACTGGTTTTTACCAGGTTGGCCAAGCTGGCCTTGAATTCCTGACCTCAGGTGATCCACCCATCTTGGCCTCCCAAAGTGCTGAGATTACAAGCATGAGTCACCACGCCCAGCCGTGTGTGTGTAGTTTTTAACATACTATACATACTATACACACACAGATATACACATACAAATATATGTATACATACATACATATATATAATATGTATATGGATGTGTCTGTGTGTGTATATGTGTGTGTGTGTGTGTGTGTGTGTGTGTGTGTAGCGTAGACCCTCCATACTTGTGGTTTCTGAATATGGAACTCGGTATAAAGGACTGACCATAAGAAACTTCAGATCTGTGGATTTTGGTATATGAGGGGTCCTGAAATCAATCCCCTGTGGATACCAAGGGGTGACTGTATATTTTATATAATACATATACATACATATATATAGAGAGAGAAGCATTCAAATCTGCTAAAAGTAAATTGTATTAAGATGTTACATTTTCTCTATTTATAGGGCACTGTGTACATCACGAGAATGCATATGATACATGCTCATGACTTTGAAGAACTGGCAATCAAGTTGAAAAAAGTGAGGTGACTTTGACTTCTGACTGATAATGAGCTAGAATGAGTGAGCAGAGGCTGACTTTGCGTATAGTAATTCCTGCTAAAGAGGCTAGGCAAATGGGGTTGAAACCTGGCGTCTGCCCACTGGTGACTGCATTCTTTCCTAGATGGTTTCCTGTAGATGCTCCTAGGGTATACTTCTAGGTAAACATATTTACAGCTTTTTGACTCCTGTAAAGCCTGTTGAGGAGTAGACTGTCAATGTGTCATTTCTCACTGGTTGCTTTTAAGATCTTCTTTGCATTTTTTCTGTTCTGCAGTTTCATTATGATAGATTTAAATATGCCACATTTTTCAACTCTGTGTATATGAATTCCAGAATATTTATTCTAAAATATCTTACAATCCCTAATTATTTATTTACCTATGTCTGATTTGCTGATTAGGCCACCAAGTTTCTAATTTTAGAAACTACATCAATCACCTCTAGAAATTCTATTTGATGCTTGTTGAAATTCATCTTCTTTCTGTTGATTGTAATTGTTAGTAGTTTGGGTTTTTGAGTCTTCAGTTTCTTCTTCAATAATTTTAAACATACTTAAGTTATTGTCAATATCTGATAATTATACTATGTAAAATGATCAGGAATTCAATATTCCTATTTAGTCTATAGACCGTCTAACACAGTAGATTCTTCCCTATTACGTTTTTATAATTTAGGATTTTAGGCTTAGAATTTCTTGTGATACAACCATCGCAGTAGCACTTTTTACGTATGTTTACTAGTTCATAAGGAGGCAGGTAAGTAGTGTGAATTTTGCCTCGAACCTATGGAACAAGAAGACTGTAATTATGATTTGCTATGCAACGGTCTTTTGTTGTTGTTATTTTCTTATCTAGATCCTAAATTTAAATATGGAATTTTTCTTGTCATCTCTTTCTGCATGAGTTTTCCATATTTATCCATTCTCTTTGTGTTTACATTTTTAGTGTTCTTGATCATTTTCACGGGCCAATAAATTCTATCCTGCTCAGTTGAATATAAATGCTTTTAAGTGCAAGCCTCTTGGTTATTAAATCCTACAACCTCACTTCTCTTGTCCTCTTCTCCCCAGCTCTGCCAAGTGAGTAAAAGCATCAGTACCACATAACATCTCTGATATTGTATTTCACCTCCATTTGTTTTAACTAAGAAAACTGGCATTTATTTAATGGTCCTAACATAATTTGGAACTATCTTTCCTATCTATGTTTTTTAAAATTTAATTTAATTTAAGTTCTGGGATACATGTGCAGGACATGCAGTTTTGTTACATAGGTAAACATATGCCATGGTGGTTTGAATCTCTCACTTTTCTTTGAAGTCGATATGAATTTAAAATTTTTTGTATGTATTCATTATACTTGGATGTATTCAGGCAGCATATTTTCATGTTACCTGCCTTTCAATGTTGCTACATCATGATGTATATTTTATTAAAAAGCATACCTAATCTTACATATCTATAAAGCAAAATTGTTGAAATTATTTTCTTCTCAATAACTATCCCAGTCATGGTGTATAATAGAGGCTCAATATATAAACACAGATTGAATGAATATAGTACACCTAGAGTTATTAATGTTAGGAAGAATTGTGAGGGGTGCACTTCTTCCCAGCTGTTGATATAGTCCTCTTTTTCAGTGGTACTATAAAACTATAATACTGACTCCTACGACAAAGAAGATAACCTAGGAAAGGGAGGTGAACTGGATTCAGGGAGCCTTGTGGAATACAGCGAAGGTCAATGAACATCAGCAACTTTATCAGCTGAGCATCAGTCAATCAGCAAAAGTGACCAATAAACCAAACTTTGAAACATAACCAAGCTCCACCCCAGATAAAAAGCCCATGGCATATCCCTATTGACTGTCAGACAGAATACAGCCTTTCTGGAAAGATACACATTTCCCGCCACATTTCCTGCCAATGTTTTGCTTCATGCCCAAGGTAGCCTAGTCATCCTTGTTTTTGATTATGCAGTTCACACATATGTAATAACTTATTTTTCCTTGTGCCTTTATATTCATTGATTTGCAAATGTTATTCAACCGTTTCCTTTACTCTTTTAGCTAGAAGAACAAATTTTTTTAAATTATTGAAAGTATTTAAAGTATGTCTGTTGACTGTTTTCATTTACTCTCCATGTTTCTCAATAAATAATATTGGGACTTGTAGATTCTTCTACAACTAAAGTCTTAACCATGACTAAATATGTTTGGGATAGAAATTGTAAAAATTACTTTCATAGGATATGATAGCTTCTAATTGCTCTAATATGTTCTATATTATTGCATGAATATATTTGGGAATCAATTAAGTTTAGACATAAAAATAGTTTTAAAATGTATTTACTATTTAGAAGCCTGAAAACATAGTACACAGAAACATAATATCAAATGATTCTTTATCTTCTGAAAAACTACTCAATCTGGCTCAGAATAACATAAATGCTGACTAAACTACACTGTAATACTATTTCTCATATATTGAATTAATAAAAAGTTAAAAATCAGTCTCTATTGGTAAATCTATAAAATAAATAGGCATTCGGACATCATAGCTAGTGGAAATACAAAATGATACAACTTCTGTGAAAGGGAATTTGGAAAATTCTCTATTCTAAGTATATGATGAGAATTTACTCTTAGTCTCAGAAATATACATTCTAGGGTCCTATTCCTAAGATTCTGTGGCAAAACCACAACATATTAAAGTGACATATACACAGTATTATTTTTATTGTGGCATATTAGTAATAATAAGAAGCTAGAAATAGGCCTTTTGTCAACTGTAGGACACTAGTTGAATAAAGTATGGCAGACACACCTGAGAAATTAACAAAAAATAAAGAAGATTAACTATCTCTAGGATACACTGTAAGATTTTTAAAAAACCAAGCCAAAGGAGAGTATTGTCAAGCTAAAAAAAAAAAACAATAGTAGATATAGAAACATCTTTATGGCAAATTACCTTTTCTATGAAAAAGGGATGTTGGCAATATAAACACTATATACAATCATGCTTATATTTTCAAGATGAAACTATTAAAGAATAAAGCCAGACTGAACCAAATACAATCAAATGAGGAAAGAGGGAACTGGAAGAGAATATAGAAACAGAGATGAGACTTCTAACAATACATTTGCTTGTATAGTTTTGATTCTGAAACCAAGAATATTCAGTCAAAAAGACACAAGCAGTACAAATAGAAAGCGAACTAAAATTGATACACTAAACCCTGTATCAAGGAAGTACTATAACCTCCAAGAGAAGCTAACTGGGTCCTGTGACTTTAAACATTATATTTTGACTGAGTATCCTTGACAGAAATGATTTTAATGATAGAAAAAAAAATCTCAAACTTTGAACAATATAGCAGAAGTGTATAGGAACTAAAGGGGGTAGAGGAACAAGATAACCAACATCAGGAGGTAACAGTCAGAAAAGTTTAGGTAAAATCAAATCTGTGTTCCATCATCTACAGGATAAATGATGTGGCTTTTTGGACACATCAAATGATATCAGGGCAAAAAAGAATTGTTATTAAATAAAAGACACAAGAGATGTTCAAATCCTGATCTGAATCAAACCAATTTTAAAAATGTATATCATTAAGGGCTGTTGAGGAAACCTCAGTCTAGACAGGCTATTCTATGCAGTTAAAAAATTTCTGTTTGACAGTGATATTAACCTGGTGCTTATTTTAAAAAACACTCTTATAGAATATGCTTAATAATAAAGATACATAAACTATCTACAGAAAAATGAGATGATGATGTCTACAATTAGCTTTAATATGCTCCTGAATTATTTTAAAAGAAACATTTAGGACAGATATAGTAAGATTAGCAAAATGTTATTCATTGTTGAAGGTGGGTAATAGATACACAGGGGTCCATTATATTAGGTTGGTGCAAAACATTTAAGTAATAGCAAAAACCGTAATTGTTTTTGCACCAATCTTACAATATCCCCTATAAATTAGAATCTCCAAATATAATAACAAATAAACCGTATTTTAAGTCTCTCCTTGAGTGTTTCTGATATCCACCCAGGATTAGAAAATCTTGTTACCTAGCAACAAAAAATATGTTTATGGATTCTTTATGTATCTAAGTCAAGTGCCGAAAATTCAATTGTTTGGCTAATAGATTCTACTATTCGTTATTCTTGTCCTTTAGTTTGGTTCTAGGTGAACCATATCTTTATTCCTCTCCTCCTTTGCTTCTTACTCCTACTCTTCTTTTAATTTCAATAATGCAAGATAACTTAAAGAAATTTAAAGTTGTCATTGAGCAAAAAGTGCTAGATGCCCCGATGCGCTAGAATTCAATACTATGGCGCTGGAGTTTTTAAGGAAAGCTTTATATTGAAATTTTACTTTCAAAGAGAGAGAAACCAAACTCAAATCTGTGTCCCTGTGCTGCCTTCAACCCTTAGAAAAGGTTTAGGGGGTGGATACTGGGATTAGCGGGTGATTGGTCAATAAATGTGACTATTGAGATAAAATAGATTCCATGAAAGATGCAAACTATGAAAGCTTATTAAAACAAACAAACAAACAAAAAAAACTAATAACCTGAATAGTCCTAAAATCTACTTCTGAAATTGAATTCACAATTTTAAAAACCTTCCCACAAAGAAACTTCAGGCTGAGATGAATCATATGAAACATTAAAAAAGAAAAACATTTTCAAACATACATTTGAAGGGGTGAAAATATATTCTGATATATTCTGATTCACCTGGAGGCCAGCATTAACCTGATACCAAAACTGCACAAAGACATTACAATTTAAAAAACAACAATAGAACAATATTCCTTATCAACTCTAATGTAAAATTGTTAAACACAAGTGTCTGAAAAGGCCAATACATCATGAATAAGTGGGATATATGTTAGAAGTGCAAGGTTATTGTTTAACATTTGCAAATCAATAAATGTCATTCTTCATTAAAAATAAAACTTTTAAAAATGTAATTTCTCATTAGATGCAGAAAAGGCACATTATAAAATTCAATACTTATTTCTAATTAAAAACTCTAGCACACTAGGAAAAAAACAAACTTTCTCAATCTGATAAAGAGCATCTTTCAAAAATTAAAGCTAACATTGCAGCTAATGATAAAGGACTAAATGCTTTTTGTCTGAGATCAGGACAAAGTTCAGGATGCCTGACCCCTCCTTTTTTTACTCAGCATTTCACTGGAGGTTCTAGCCAAGGCAATAAGGCAAGCAATGAATATAGCAGTCATCTAAATTGAAAAAGTACTAAAATGTACTTATAGCCATTTAGTTTCTTAATTATATGTGCTTTTCTCTTTCTCTCTGTTCACCCTACCATATGGTTTTATTCTAAGTTATGTATACATATACCTTTACTGTATATTTGTATATATTGCTCATTGCAAAATAATGAAAATTAAACCATGGAATTCTCTAGAAATACACTAATATAGTAGGTTAGTTAAACTGTGCAATTAACTCAATTATCCTATGCTGCAAATTGAATATGATTTACTGCATAATTTAAGAAAAAAAATTATAGTGAAGAAAATACTAATCAAACATAAAACAGGTTTAAATTTGATTTTTAAGTAAAAGCATTGACTAAAGAGTTTAATCAGCAAAATGCATGAAGGTTAATCCAAAACTTCATTGGAATCTATTTAGGAATAAATTAATTCACTTGAAATGTATCACTAAAATTATTTTTTGATCTAATGGAGTGATAATTGAATACTTTTCTAATCTGAGGCAGGGGAGATAGTAGCACCACAATGTAATTACTTGTCTAGTTAAATACATAGTCCTTTTTTGTGGAAATTATTTGCTTTCAGATTAATGTTGAGAAGTGACCAGCTTCTCTTTATCATAATACAATTTAACAATATGTAGCATTCCTTCTCCATCAAAGAAAGGCAATTTGGAAAATTAAAGAGTCTTTGGGTCTTAGCTCTTCAATCATCCTCCGTTGTTCTCATCAACTGAGAAAAAATAACTGTGAAAAAAATCTTGAAGGACTTAATTTCCTTCCATATTACTAAGCTGAGAGAAATGATGCCCCTAAAAATGGTAATGACTCAGAGGCTAACACCAGCAGTGTCCTTCTTCACATACCTTTTCTGGGCCAAGTCAACTTCTTCCAGGCTCTCACAGGATAATTTACAGGTATATTTGCATGATCACAGGAATAACAAGTTTAGGCTGAATAGCACTAAAATGTCCAAGATACATATTATATTGATCAAGATTTCTGTCGTGTTTTCCTCCCTCTCTCACCTCTCATGTCTTTCTCCTCCCATCACCACATACTCATCAGCACAACCATCAATCAATGACACCAACAGAATCACTTCTTTATCAGAACTTAAACCACAAAAGAGGTATCCCGTAATTTCATAATCTGTTCTGCTCATTAAATCTTGGGTTTTCAGTGAGGAAATAAATTATTTGATGAGAATAATTTCAACCTGAAGTAATACTATTTCAGCAGTATTTAAAAAAAAAGATTTGCATGCTCTGAAATGGCAGTTATAAAGGCATTTGGAAAGGCAGCTATAAAGATATTAAAGGAAGGATATTGGTTGTAAAACTAATTCAAAAATATTCGTTCTGAAGTATTTTTGTGACTATCATCTTTGAAAGATTGTGGAAGGATGCAATAATATGTTATTTATATTAAGTTAAAAATGAAAAAAAATCACAAAAAAATCTGGAAGCATGAAAAAAAAATTGCCCCTTTTCTTACTTGAGTGACACCATCAATGTGAGAAGTCTGGTCTGTTTCTGTTTTGGGTGTATACATGCATGTGTGTTTCATAGCTGTAGAAAAATTTGTGCAATATGTCATATAAAATTTTCACTTATAGTTTGGAAAATTCGTTTTAGAAATCTGTAAGTACTTGATTAAGTATGAATTAACTTGTCCAGATGTGGTGGCTCATGCCTGTAATCACAGCACTTTGGGAGGCCAAGGCAGGCGGATCACTTGAGGTCAAGTTTGAGACCAGCCTGGCCAACATGGTAAAACCTCGTCTCTACAAAAAATACAAAAATTAGCCAGGGGTGGTGGCCCATGCCTGTAATCCCAGCTACTCCGAGGCTGAGACATGAGAATTGCTTGAACCTGGGAGGCGGAAGTTGCAGTGAGCGGAGATCCACCACTGCACTCTAGCCTGGGCAACAGAACGAGATTCCATCTCAAAAAAAAAAAAAAAAAAAAAAAAAAAAAAAAAAAAAAAAAAAAAAAAGAAGAAGACAGTGAATTATGTCATAATTCCAGTGCTCTGATGAATCTTTGCAGAATAAAAATATTTTTATTTAAAATTGTATGTACATTTAATATGTTCTGTACAAATCATTGTTCACTTTTCTAGGGTTTTATTATGGAAAATTTCAAACATATATAAAGGTTAAGAAAATAGACCCCCCGGTAGCTAAATCCAGATGTAGAACTCATCCCTTTCTTTCATCTGACTCCTCTTCACCTCCCATCTCTAAATGGATTATCTTGAAGCAAATTTCCAACATCATATAATCTCTAAATATTTTAGTATGATTTCTAAAAGATAACTTTTAAACATAACCACAGTACCTGCAATATTTTACTCAGCTTTTAAATGTATATTTATGTTAATACATAAAGATACATGATTTATTTTAACCATTTTAAAGCACTCCAAGAAATCAGCACACAATAATTTATTTACTAAATCTCCTAATAATATTTCTTCCCAATCTTTATGCAGTAGAAACAAGACTGCAGTGAAGAACTTCTCATGTTACTAAATGTTGCCAAATTCTTCTCCAGACACCTTCCCAACCCCTATTCCTACACATAGTAAAAGAAAGCATTTATCCCTGTGTTTTCTAACACTGATAGTGACAGATATTTTCATTCTTGCCAATAGAAGGGGTCTGAAATGGAATAGTATTATATCTGTTATTTGCATTTCTATTCTTGAGGCTGAAATAAGTCACATTTCCCAATGATAATGGATCATTTGGTTTTTTAACCATTAAATCGCCTATTCCTCTATCTGATTTATTTTCTCTATTGTGACATTTTAAAAATGTATAGCCTAGTTCAAAATGCCACAATAATTCTCCCAGTTTGTGGCCAGCCTCTTCACTATGTTTATTGTTATTTCCTGAACAACAGTAATAGCAACAACAACAAAATTAACTTCAAATCTTTCAAACATGTCCCTGTTTTCCTTCAAGGTTGGATTTCTCCAACCTTTCTTGTCTTTTACGTATAAATATTATTTTATCACAATGACATAATTATATTATTTAAATATTTTAGTTTAAATGTTCCTGCTTTTAAACTTGTCAACTATCATGTGCTAAAATTTTGGGGGTATTTTTGCATATTTTGAAGGCTCCAATATTTTTCATACATATGACCAAAAGTCCCAGCACCAGTTTTTGTTTAATTCTTTCTTACCTCATGATTAATAATGCCATGTGTCATTTAACATTCCCTTGTATGTATAGGACTTCTCTGAGTCTCTATTCTGACCCATTGGTTTATGCAGTGTGTCCCTATTTAAGTAGCACAACAGTTCGTTGCTGAATTCTGTAAAAGTTTGAATCTTTTAAAGCAAATATTTCTATAACTCACTTACTCTTTTGTTTTCAAACTGGTTTTGCTGCTTGGTACCCATCAAATTTTCATAATAATTTTAGTATTGCTTTTTCAAGTTGAAAAGAAATTATTATGTGTAAGTATTTCCTTTTAAAACACTTTTTTTTTTTTTTTTTTTTTTTTGAGACGGAGTTTCACTCTGTTGCTCAGGCTGGAGTGCAATGGTACAATCTCAACTCACTGCAACCTCAGCCTCCCAGGTTCAAGCAATTCTCCTGCCTCAGCCTCCTGAGCAGCTGGAATTACAGGCGTGTGCCACTACGCATGGCTAATTTTTGTAGTTTTACAAAAATAGGGTTTTGTCATGTTGGCCAGGCTGGTCTTGAACTCCTGACCTCAGGTGATTCACACCCCCTCAGCTTCCCAGAGTGCTGGGATTACAGGTGTGAGCCATCGTGCCTGACTAAAACACTATATTGTCACTACTGTATCTCAAGTATTGTTCTAGGTCCTATATATTTCCCAGTATTAACTTACAAAATTTTTATAACAATAATAGTAATATCTCATATCCCTAAGGCCACAGAGGTTGCAAATCTGTTACTAGGGAAGCTGCACTATAAATCCAGGCAATCCAGATTCATATCATATTTACAAATTAATTGGAACAGCACTGCCTACCATCTTTATGATATGGAGAGACATTTGTCCAACAGAAGGCCATTAGGCACATGTGGCTATTGAGAACATTAAGCCACTAGAAATGTGGCTTAATGTAAAATAGAAATGGTTTGGATTTCAATGGCATTGCTAACTTTTTTGAGACGGAGTCTCACTCTTGTCGCCCAGGCTGGAGTGTGGTGGCGTGATCTTGGCTCACTGCAACCACCACCCCCGGGGTTCAAGCAGTTCTCTTGCCTTAGCCTCCCGGGTAGTTGAGATTACTGGTGCCTGCCACCATGCCCGGTTAATTTTTGTATTTTTAGTAGAGATAGGGTTTCATCATCTTGGCCAGACTGGTATTGAATTTCTGACATCGTGATCCACCTGCCTTAGCCTCCCAAAGTGCTGGGATTACAGGCGTGAGCCACCGCGCCCGACCTAAAAATTTATTTCTAAAATACATCACTGCTATATTTCATCAACTGACTATATATTGCAATCATAATATTGTGAACATAATTTTAATGATATGTTAAAATTATCTTCACCTATTATTTTTGGTCTTTAAAAATGGCCATTGAAAATTCAAAACTATACATGAATCTCTCCTTACATTTTTAAGACCAATACTGACATAGAGTATTCCATCCATGGACATACTATATATCTACATTTATTTAAAGATTCCATTACATCCTTTAGTATTGCTTATAATTTCTATATAAAATTCCTACATAATTATCATAATTTGTAGGTATCATAGTAGTTTTTATTATTGTAATAACAATTACCTTAAAATTAAACTTCTGAATTAATATACTGCTTATAATTTCTCTATAAAATTCTTGAATTATTATAAATGTATTTATAGGAATCGTAGGTGGCTTCTATTATTGTAATAGCATTTTTTTGTTGTTGTTTTTGTTTTTTAATTTCTGGGATACATGTGCAGGATATGCAGTGTTGTCACATAGGTAAACGTGTGTCATGGTGGTTTGCTGCACCTGTCAACCCAACACCTAGGTATTAAGTTCAATATGCATTACCTATTTTTCCTGATGCTCTTCATCACCCTGCACCAGCTTCCAACAGACTCCAGTGTCAGTTGTTCCCCTCCTTGTGTCTGTGTGTTCTCATCATTCAACACCCACTTATAAGGAAGAACACGTGGTGTTTGGTTTTCTGTTCCTGCATTAGTTTGCTGAGAATAATGGCTTCCAGCTCCATCCAGGTCCCTGCAAAGGACATGATCTTATTCCTTTTTATGGCTGCATAGTATTCCGTGGTGGATATGTACCACACTTTCTTTATCCAGTCTATCCTTGATGGGCATGTGGGTTGACTCCATGTCTTCACTATTGTGAATAGTGCTGTAGTAAATATATGGCTGTATATATCTTTATAGTAGAATAATTTATAATCCTTTGGGTATATACCTAGTTATGGGATTGCTAGATCAAATGATATTTCTGGTTCTAGATCCTTGAGGAATCACCACACTGTCTTCACAATGGTTGAACTAATATACATTCACACCAACAGTGTAAAATCATTCTTATTTCTCCACAGCATTACCAGCATCTGTTGTTTTATAGCTTTTTAAAAATCACCATTCTGACAGGTGTGGTTTTAATTTGTGTTTCTTTTAAGATCAATGATGTTGAGCTTTTTTTGTATGTTTGCTGGCTGCATAAATTGCTTCTTTTGAAAAGTGTCTGTTCATGTTTTTTGCCCACTTTTTGTTTGTTTTTTTCTTCTAAATTTGTTTAAGTTCCTTGTAGATTCTGGATATTAGATCTTTGTTAGATGGATAGATTGCAAAAATTTCCTCCCATTCTGTAGGTTGCCTGTTCACTCTGATGACAGTTTCTTGTGCTGTGTAGAAGCTCCTTAGTTTAATTAGGTCTCGTTTGTCAATTTTTGCTTTTGTTGCAATTCCTTTTGATGTTTTTCTTATAACATCTTTTCCCATGCCTATGTCCTGAATAGTGTTGCCTAAATTTTCTTCCAGGGTTTTTATAGTTTTGGGTTTTACATTTAAGACTTCAATCCATCTTAATTTTTGTAAAAGGTATAAGGAATGGGTCCAGTTTCAATTTTCTGCATATGACTAGCCAGTTTTCCCAGCACCATTTATTAAATAGGGAATACTTTCCCCATTGCTTGTTTTTGTCAGGTTTGTCAAAGATCAGACGGTTATAGATCTGTGGTCCTACTTCTGAGATCTCTATGCTGTTCCATTGGTCTATGTGTCAGTTTTGGTACCAGTACCATGCTGTTTTGTTTACTGTAGCCTGGTAGTGTAATTTGAAGTCGAGTTGTGCAATGCCTCCAGCTTTGTTCTTTTTGCTTAGGATTATCTTGGCTATGTGAACTCTTTTTTCATTCCACATGAATTTTAAATTACTTGTTTTATTTCTGTGAAGAATGTCAATGGTAGTTTAATGGGTACAGCATCTAATCTATAAATTACTTTGGGCAGTATGGCAATTTTCATGATATTGCTTCTTCCTATTCATTGGTATGAAATGCTTTTCCATTTGTTTGTGTCATCTCTGATTTTCTTGAGCATTGGTTTGTAATTCTAATTGAAGAGGTCTTTCACATTCCTTTTTAGCTGTATTTCTAGGTATTTAGCCTTGTTTGCAGCAATTGTGAATGGAAGTTCATTGATGGTTTGGCTCTCTGATTGTCTATTTTGGTGTATAGAAATGCTTGTGATTTTTGCACATAGATTTTTTACCCTGAAACTTTGCTGAAGTTGCTTATCAGCTTAAGAAGTTTTGGGGCTGAGACAATGGGATTTTCCGGATATCGGATCACGTCATCTGTAAACAGAGACAACTTGACTTCCTCTCTTCCTATTTAAATAGCCTTTATTTCCTTCTTTTTGACTGATTGCTCTGGCCAGAAATTCCAATACTATGTTCAGTAGGAGCGGTGAGAGAGCATATCCTTGTCTTGTGCTGGTTTTCAGAGGGAATGCTTCCAGCTTTTGCCCATTCAGTATGATAATGGTTGTGAGTTTGTCATATATAATTCTCATTATTTTGAGATATTTTCCATCAATATCTAGTAGTTTACTGAGAGTTTTTAACATGAAGGGATGTTGAATTTTATTGAAGGCCTTTTTCTGCATCTATTGAAATAATCATATGATTTTTGTCATTAGTTCTGTTTATGTGATGAATTACATTTATTGATTTGCGTATGTTGAACCAGCCTTGCATTCCAGGGATGAAGCTGACTTGATTGTGCTGCTTTTAATGTGCTACTGGATTATGTTTGCCAATATTTTATTGAGGATTTTCACATAGATGTTCATCAGGGATACTGGCCTGAAATTTTATTTTTTTGTTGTATCTCTGCCAGGTTTTGGTATCAGGTTGATGCTGGCCTCATAATATGAATTAGGGAGAAGTCCCTCCTTTTCAAGTATTTGGAATAGTTTCAGAGGGAATGGTACCAACTCCTCTTTGTACTTCTGGTAGAATTTGGCTTTTTTTTGGTTGGTGTGCTATTTATTACTGCCTCAATTTCAGAACTTGTTGATCTATTCATGGATTTGACTTTCTTCCATTTAAGTGTTGGGAGTGTGTATGTGTCCAGGAATTTATCTGTCTCCTCTAGATTTTCTTGTTTATTTGCATAGAGGTGTTTATAGTATTCTGTCATGGTTGTTTGTGTTTTTATGAGGTCAGTTGTGATATCTCCTTTATTTTTTTAATTGTAACGATTTGATTCTTCTCTCTTTTCTGCTTTATTGGTCTAGCTACCAGTCCATCTAGTTTATTAATTTTTTCAAAAAACAAGCTCCTGGTTGCATTGATTTTTTGAAGTGTTTTTCATGTCTCTATCTCCTTCAGTTCCTATCCGATCTTGGTTATTTCTTTTCTTCTGCTAGCTTTGGGGCTTGTTTGCGACAAAGAGAACTTGGTTCTCTAGTTCTTTTGGTTAGGGTGTCTATTTGAGATCTTTCTAGATTCTTGATGTGGACATTTCATGCTATAAATTTCCCTCTTAACACTGCTTTAGCTGTATCGCAGAGATTCTGATACATTGTCTCTTTGTTCTCAATGGTTTCAAAGAACTTCTTAATTTCTGTGTTGTTTCATTATTTATCCAAGAGTCAATCAGAAACAAGTTGTTCAATTTCCATGTAGTTGTTTGGTTTTCAGTGACTTTCTTAATCTTGAGTTCTAATTTGATTATGTTGTGGTCTGAGAGACTGTTTGTTATTATTTCAGTTGTTTTGCATTTGCTGGGACTTTTAATTATGTGATCAATTTTAGAGTAAGTGCCCTGTGGCACCGAGAAGAATGTATATTCTGTTTTGGGAGGGGGGTGGAGAGTTTGGTAGATATTTATTAGGTCCACTTGATCCAGCACTGAATTCAAGTCCTGATTATCTTTGTCAATTTTCTGTCTCAATGATCTAATACTGAAAATGGGGTGTTAAATTCTCCCAACATTATTGTGTGGGAGAGTAAGTCTTTTTGTAGGTCTCTCAGAACCTGTTTTATGAATCTGGGTGCTCCTTTATCGGGTTCATACATATTTAGGGTAGTTAGCTCTTCTTGTGGAACACTTTACGATTATGTAATGCCTTTCTTTTGTCTTTTTTATCTGCATTGGTTTAGAGTCTGTTTTGTCAGAAACTAAGATTGCAACTCCTGCTTTTTCCTGCTTTCCATTTGCTTGGTGGATTTTCCTTCATTCCTTTATTTTGAGCCTATATGTGTCTTTGCACGTGAGATAGGTCTCTGGAATACAGGACACCAGTGGGTCTTGTCTCTATCCAGCTTGCCATTCTGTGTCTTTTTATTGGCTAATTTAGCCCATTTACATATAAGGTTAATATTATTATGTGAATTTGTTCCTGTCATCATGATGCTACCTGATTATTGCACAGACCTGCTGATGTAGTTGCTTCATAGTGTCATTGGTCTGTGTACTTCAGTGTGTTTTTGCAGCAGCTGGTAATGGTTTTTTCCTTCCATATTTAGTGCTTCCTTCAGGAGCTCTTGCCAGGTAGTCTTTGTGATGATGAATTCTCTCTTTTTTTTTTTTTTTTTTTTTTTTTTTTATTATACTTTAAGTTCTAGGGTACATGTGCATAACGTGCAGGTTACATATGTATACATGTGCCATGTTGGTGTGCTGCACCCTTCAACTCATCAGCACCCATCAATTCATCATTTATATCAGGTATAACTCCCCAATGCAATCCCTCCCCCCTCCCCCCTCCCCATGATAGGCCCCAGTGTGTGATGTTCCCCTTCCCGAGTCCAAGTGAGCTCATTGTTCAGTTCCCACCTATGAGTGAGAACATGCGGTGTTTGGTTTTCTCTTCTTGTGATAATTTGCTAAGAATGATGGTTTCCAGCTGCATCCATGTCTCTACAAAGGACGCAAACTCATCCTTTTTTATGGCTGCATAGTATTCCATGGTGTATATGTGCCACATTTTCTTAATCCAGTCTGTCACTGATGGACATTTGGGTTGATTCCAAGTCTTTGCTATTGTGAATAGTGCCGCAATAAACATACGTGTGCATGTGTCTTTGTAGTAGCATAATTTATAATCCTTTGGGTATATACCCAGTAGTGGGATGGCTGGGTCATATGGTACATCTAGTTCTAGGTCCTTGAGGAATCGCCATACTGTTTTCCATAATGGTTGAACTAGTTTACAATCCCACCAACAGTGTAAAAGTGTTCCTATTTCTCCACATCCTCTCCAACACCTATTGTTTCCTGATTTTTTAATGATTGCCATTCTAACTGGTGTGAGATGGTATCTCATTGTGGTTTTGATTTGCATTTCTCTGATGGCCAGTGATGATGAGCATTTTTTCATGTGTCTGTTGGCTGTATGAATGTCTTCTTTTGAGAAATGTCTGTTCATATCCTTTCCCCACTTTTGGATGGGGTTGTTTGTTTTTTTCTTGTATATTTGTTTGAGTTCTTTGTAGATTCTGGAAATGAGCCCTTTGTCAGATGAGTAGATTGCAAAAATTTTCTCCCATTCTGTAGGTTGCCTGTTCACTCTGATGGTAGTTTCTTTTGCTGTGCAGAAGCTCTTTAGTTTAATGAGATCCCATTTGTCAATTTTGGCTTTTGCTGCCGTTGCTTTCCAAGACTAAACCAGGAAGAAGTTGAATCCCTGAATAGACCAATAGCAGCCTCTGAAATTGAGGCAACAATTAATAGCCTGCCCACCAAAAAAAGCCCAGGACCAGATGGATTCACAGCTGAATTCTACCAGAGGTACAAGGAGGAGCTGGTACCATTCCTTCTGAAACTATTCCAATCAATAGAAAAAGAGGGAATCCTCCCTAACTCATTTTATGAGGCCAGCATCATCCTGATACCAAAGCCTGGCAGAGACACAACAAAAAAAGAGAATTTTAGACCAATCTCCCTGATGAACATCGATGCAAAAATCCTCAATAAAATACTGGCAAACCGGATTCAGCAGCACATCAAAAAGCTTATCCACCATGATCAAGTGGGCTTCATCCCTGGGATGCAAGGCTGGTTCAACATTCGCAAATCAATCAACGTAATCCAGCATATCAACAGAACCAAAGACAAGAACCACATGATTATCTCAATAGATGCAGAAAAGGCTTTTGACAAAATTCAACAGCCCTTCATGCTAAAAACGCTCAACAAATTCGGTATTGATGGAACGTACCTCAAAATAATAAGAGCTATTTATGACAAACCCACAGCTAATATCATACTGAATGGGCAAAAACTGGAAAAATTCCCTTTGAAAACTGGCACAAGACAGGGATGCCCTCTCTCACCACTCCTATTCAACATAGTGTTGGAAGTTCTGGCTAGGGCAATCAGGCAAGAGAAAGAAATCAAGGGTATTCAGTTAGGAAAAGAAGAAGTCAAATTGTCCCTGTTTGCAGATGACATGATTGTATATTTAGAAAACCCCATCGTCTCAGCCCAAAATCTTCTTAAGCTGATAAGCAACTTCAGCAAAGTCTCAGGATACAAAATTAATGTGCAAAAATCACAAGCATTCTTATACACCAGTAACAGACAAGCAGAGAGCCAAATCAGGAATGAACTTCCATTCACAATTGCTTCAAAGAGAATAAAATACCTAGGAATCCAACTTACAAGGGATGTAAAGGACCTCATCAAGGAGAACTACAAACCACTGCTCAGTGAAATCAAAGAGGACACAAACAAATGGAAGAACATACCATGCTCATGGATAGGAAGAATCAATATCGTGAAAATGGCCATACTGCCCAAGGTTATTTATAGATTCAATGCCATCCCCATCAAGCTACCAATGAGTTTCTTCACCGAATTGGAAAAAACTGCTTTAAAGTTCATATGGAACCAAAAAAGAGCCCGTATTGCCAAGACAATCCTAAGTCAAAAGGACAAAGCCGGAGGCGTCACGCTACCTGACTTCAAACTATACTACAAGGCTACAGTAACCAAAACAGCATGGTACTGGTACCAAAACAGAGATATAGACCAATGAAACAGAACGGAGCCTTCAGAAATAATGCCACACATCTACAACCATCTGATATTTGACAAACCTGACAAAAACAAGAAATGGGGAAAGGATTCCCTATTTAATAAATGGTGCTGGGAAAATTGGCTAGCCATAAGTAGAAAGCTGAAACTGGATCCTTTCCTTACTCCTTATACGAAGATTAATTCAAGATGGATTAGAGACTTAAATGTTAGACCTAATACCATAAAAACCCTAGAAGAAAATCTAGGTAGTACCATTCAGGACATAGGCACGGGCAAGGATGATGAATTCTCTCATCATTTGCTTGTCTGAAAAGGATTTTATTTCTCCTTTCCTTATACAGCTTAGTTTGGGTAAATAAGAAATTCTGGTTTGGAAATTTTTTTGTTTAAGAATGTTGAATATTGGTCCCCAATCTCTTCTGACTTGTAGAATTTCTGCTGAGAGGTCCACTGTTAATTTGATGGTTTTTTCTTTGCAGGTGACCTAGTTTTCCTCTCTGGCTGCCCTTAGCATTTTTTGCTTCATTTCAAACTTGGCGAATCTGATGATTTCATGTCTTGGGGTTGATCTTCTCATGGAGTATCTTATTGGGGTTCTCTGGATTTCCTGAATTTGAATGTTGGCTTGTCTTGCTAGGTTGGGGAAGTTCTCCTGGAAGTGTATTTTCCAACTTGGTTCCATTCTTCCCATCTCTTTTAGGTACCCCAATCAGTTGTAGGTTTGGTCTTTGTATATAACCTCGTAGTTCTCGGAGATTTTGTTGATTCCTTTTCATTCTTTTTTCTCAAATATTGTCTGCTTGTTTTATTTCAGCAAGATAGTCTTCAAGCTCTAAAATTCTTTCCTCTACTTGATCTATTCGGCTATTGATACTTGTGGTTGCACTGTGAAGTTCTCGTGTTGTTTTTCAGCTTGATCATTATTTTCCTCTCTAAGCTGGTTATTCTGATTAACAGCTTCAGTAATTTTTTTAAATCATGGTTATTAGCTTCTTTGCCTTGGGTTAGAATGTGCTCCTTTATCTCAGCAAAGTTTGTTATTACGCACCTTCTGATGCCTACTCTGTCAATTCATCCATCTCAGCCTCAGCCCAGTTCTGTGCCCTTGCTAGAGAGGTGTTGCAATCATTTGGAAGAGATGAGAGGCACTCTGGCTTTTTGAGTTTTCATAATTTCTTCATTGATTCTTTCTCATCTTCCTGAGTTTATCTATCTTTGATCACTGAGGCTGCTGACGTTTGGATGGGGTTTTTGTGCGGACTTTTTTGTTGATGTTGTTCTAGTTGTTGCTTTCTTTTTTGTTTGTTTGTTTTTGCTTTTACAGTTAGGCACCTCTTCTACAGGGCTGTTGTGGTTTGCCAGGGGTCCACTCCAGACCCTCTTCTCCTGGTTTCCTCCTGTTCCTGGAGGTGTGGAGGCTGCAGAAAAGCAAAGATGTCTGCCTCCATCCCAAATTATGTAGGAATTTTATATAGAAATTATAAGCAATACTAAAGGATGTAATGGAATCTTTAAATAAATGTAGATCTAGAGTATGTCCATGGATGGAATACTCTATGTCAGTATTGGTCTTAAAAATGTAAGGAGAGATTCATGTATAATTTTGAATTTTCAATGGCCGTTTTTAAAGACCAAAAATAATAGGTGAAGATAATTTTAACGTATCATTAAAATTATGTTCACAATATTATGATTGCAATATATAGTCAGTTGATGAAATATAGCAGTGATGTATTTTAGAAATAAATTTTTAGGTCGGGCGCGGTGGCTCACGCCTGTAATCCCAGCACTTTGGGAGGCTAAGGCAGGTGGATCACGATGTCAGAAATTCAATACCAGTCTGGCCAAGATGATGAAATCCTATCTCTACTAAAAATACAAAAATTAGCCGGGCATGGTGGCAGGCACCAGTAATCTCAACTACCCGGGAGGCTAAGGCAAGAGAACTGCTTGAACCCCGGGGGTGGTGGTTGCAGTGAGCCAAGATCATGCCACCACACTCCAGCCTGGGTGACAAGTGTGCGACTCCGTCTCAAAAAAGTTAGCAATGCCATTGAAATCCAAACCATTTTCATTTTACATCCCAAGGGGGCACTGACCTGATGCCAGCTGGAATGTTCCCATATAAGGTGTCTGGCGACTCCTGTTGGGGGAATCTCACCCTGTCAGGAGGCACGAGATACCCCTTTAAGGAAGCATTATGGCCGCCCACTGGCAGAGTGGGTGTGCTGTGCTGGTGGGAATCTCTCTCATCTGGACTGCCCGAATTCCTCAGAGTCAGCAGGGGAAAAGACTAATTCTGTTGACCCATGGAAACCACAGCCACGTCTCACCCGATGGGCTTTGTCCCAGGGAAATGGGAGTTCTGTCCCAGGGAAATGGGCGTTTTGTCCATAATCTCCTGGCTGGAGTTGCTACTAAAATTCCCACAGGGAGGCCCTACCCGGTGAGGAGGGATGGGTTCCATTAGGTCTAAAGAGGCAGTGTGATGACAATCTGCCACACCCACTATGCTGTGCTGTGGGGAATTCTTTCAGAGTCCAAACTGCTCAGTCTCCCCAGTTCTGGAAGAGGAAAATGACAGACTGGAACTGTAGTAATATATTGAAAAGCAGCATTATTCTTAAAATTAAACTTTTGAATACAAATTTTCAATTCATTCATGGATTTTAAAAATATCCATCATGAATCCAGCAATTTAGCTAAACTCTCTAATGAATTCAGTTTGTCTTTAGTTTCTATTGGATTTCTAATTTAGAAAAGTATGCCATCTTCAATTAATAAAAATCGTGCTTAGTTATCTGTTTATGCTTGCTTCAATCAACTTCCTAGGACCTGAAGTAAGAACAGAATATAGAATGATTGCAGCAGGCATTCTTATATTTATTCCGATTTTACAGAAAACCATGTTCCATGATCTAATATGATGTTTGCTATAGATTTGTGGAAGATAGTTTTGTAAAGTAAAGTAAGTTAGTCTACAATATTGGTTTGTTAAAATATTTTCTGTATGCTTAATATTATCAACTTATTTTCATTGATTGAATTTATACTGTTTTCTCTTATTTGTTCGTGCTGTAACAAATAAATTTTCTATTTTTAAACCTTTACATTGTATGATAAACATTACATGTTCATAGTTTTAAAAAACATATTGTTAGGCTGATTTGTATGTATATACATATAAAGTTATGCATTTTTGTGTTTTTGCATATATATTCTCAAGTAATTTTATGGTTTGAGAATCCCCAGTATGGCAGCATTGAAAGCTGGGGCCTTAGGCGATTGTGTCATGACAGCACAGTCCTCGTGAATAGATTAATTCATTTATGGATTAATAGATGAATTGATTAATAAGGTATCATGGGAATGAAACTAATTGCTTCATAAAGAAGAGGAAGAGACCTGAGAAACACACTCAGCCCCCTCACCATGTGTTACCCTGTGTTGCTTAGAAACTTTTCAGAGAGCCTTCACCAGTGAGAAAGTTTTCAACAAATGTGGACACTGGAACTTGCACTTTTCAGCCTTCATAACTGTAAGAAATAAATTACTTTTTAAGAGGAATTTAAGATAGCTTCAGACACTCTGTTATAGTGACAGAAAACAGACCATTACAAGTGAGATTTATCTATATTTTCTTTTATTTTGCTATTGTTTTGTTTAGATACTATGATTCTAGCTTAATAGAAATAGGTTCCTTCAAGAAGGGTAAAACATGCCTAGAGACTGTGAATAGTTTTTTGAATAACAATTCAATTCACTTAAAGTATATAGT
The DNA here is from genome assembly GCF_002776525.5 of Piliocolobus tephrosceles. NCBI lineage: Eukaryota > Metazoa > Chordata > Mammalia > Primates > Cercopithecidae > Piliocolobus > Piliocolobus tephrosceles. Next base: position 38,590,969 of record NC_045451.1, read on the forward strand.
CTTTTTCATCTTTTTTTTTTTTTTCTGAGACGGAGTCTCACTCTGTAGCCCAGGCTGGAGTTCAGTGATGTGATCTTGGCTCACTGGAACCTCTGCTTCCTGGGTCTCAGTTCAACCAATTCTCCTGCCTCAGCCTCCCGAGTAGCTGTAGCTGTGATTACAGGCACACGCCACCATGCTCAGCTAATATTTTCATATTTTTAGTAGAGATGGGGTTTCATCATGTTGGCCAGGCTGTCTTGAACTCCTGACCTCGTGATCTGCCCACCACAGCCTCCCAAAGTGCTGGGATTACAGGCGTGAGCCACCGTTCCTGGCCCTTTTTCATCTTTTTAGTGAATTTAGCTAGTTTATAATTTTTCCAAAAAAATTGTTCAATATTCAAATATGTTGACATAAAATTGTGCATATTTTTTATGATTAAAAAAACATCTTTTTTTGACATTATACCCTTACTTTCCTTATTTCTAATATTGTTAGTTTGTGCCTTTTCTTTAAAATTTTATCAAATTTTTTTTTTTTTTTTTTTTGAGATGGAGTCTTGCTCTGTTGCCCAAGCTGGAGTGCAGTGGCATGGTCTCGGCTCACTCCAAGCTCCACCTCCCGGGTTCACACCATTCTCCTGCCTCAGCCTCCTGAGTAGCTGGGACTACAGGCACCCACCACCATGCCCAGCTAATTTTTTGTATTTTTAGTAGAGACAGGGTTTCACTGTGTTAGCCAGGATGGTCTTGATCTCCTGACCTCATGATCCACCCACCTTGGCCTCCCAAAGTGCTGGGATTACAGGCGTGAGCCATCACACCTGGCCAATTTTATCAATTTTGATAGAACTTAGTTGTTTTGCCAGTCTTTTGCAAGAGCCATCTCTAAAGACTTGTTCCTCTTTTTTATATGTACACATTTTTTCACAAAACTGTAACTTTTATACTTGAAAGATCTTTCTTTTTCAGTTAAATATATCTAGGAGAGATTTAAATTTCATTTTTTGAACAGTATCATTATTATTACAATAAAAGATGCATAGTATATTATTTAATTGGTTTACTAGTACTGGTCATTCATATTATATACCAATTTTGTACATTTAATTGTGTTGAATACTTTCTAGTATATCTACTTTGCAAAACTGTGTATGTTAGTAGAATATCTTCCTAAAAATAGAATTTCAGGAATAAAACCTACATTATTTAAATTTTGTTTTTACCATCAAAATTTATTGTGTGGACATTGTTCCCATCAACAGATCAAAAATAAGTGTACATATTTCCTTGCCATTTTCCACCATAATGTGTTATCAAACTTTTTGTTATTTACTAATTTGATAATTGAACATTGGTATATCAATAAACCCTTAATTCAGATATCTCTATATGTGAAAGATTGAACACAACTACTACTTAAGAAAACACGCATTTTCCTTTTTGTAAAATCTCTCTTTACATATTTTTCTCACTTTTTATTTGACTGTTGGCAGTTATCAATGTACATCTCTAAATGTTGTACACATGAAATAAATTATTCTATTTTCTGAATTATGATGATCAGTTTGATATTATATTTGGAATCTCTTCATTATATTTAATTTTTAAATTTTTTCATGTACTCAAATTTCTCTAGTATTTCCCATAAGGCTTCTTAGTTATGTGGAATACCTACAAAGACTCTCTTTAACAGGTTTTTTTGATAACATCCATTCTGACATGTATTGTTCCAGTCCATTTTTTATACTTTTATTCTTCATATTTAAATACATCTCATTTGTAATTCACTTTGATGTAGCTATTAAACACAGAATCACATTTTTTGCAAAAGTCTATCCAATTACCTCCATATCATTTATGGAACAATTATTTCATTCAATAGATCAAGTTCTAGATTCAAAAGGTATGTTCCTCTATTTCTGGTCTTTCTAATCATTATGCCAAAATGTACCCTAGTAATGTTCTGTATTACACATTGTAGTTTTACAATTTGTTTTTATTGTAAGTTGCTTTTTTAATGCAATTTTCTATTATTATTTTCTATATTATCTATATATGAAATACAGAATTAGCTCAGCTATATAGAAAATAATGTTTTTATTTCTTGGGAAATTATTATTTTTACTCTTCTTTTGTAGGAAAAATGACATCTTTGTGATGTTTAGTTTTCCTGTCCAAGAAGATGGCATACTTTTTCATTTGTTCTGTTATTTGTATATGTATTTCTGTGTCTTAATATAATTTTAATAACTTTTTATGTAAATCATGCACCTTTCTCAATTAAATTTATAACTGTATATTTTATTCTTTTTTGTTGCCTTGGTAAATTAAGTACTTGATCTTTTTCCATTATATTTTCAAACTCACAGTCTATAATACATCTTTATTCCAATATCTGTAATTTTCAGTCATTTTTCTTATCTAATAATATTTTTCACCCCTTCCACAAAATGTTTCATAATGCAATATTGGGTATCCTTGAATTGCTTCTTACTTTCATGATCATCTTTCTAGCATTTCCTCACTGAGAAAGATTTTGGCATTTGGAATATGATACATCTGTCTACTCATGGCTGCCGAGATTTGTCTGAATAAGAGTAGATAAAAGCAGAAACAGGTGTTTGGAACCTACTGCAAAGCTTCAAACAAGAGGTAATGGTGACTTAAAGACAGTGGTCTTGGGAGTGATGAGAGATGCTCAGTTTTGTAGGCAGAACCAACAAGACTTCCCAGATAATGTTGGTCCAAACACTGAAAGAATGGAGTTACTATTAATTAAGGTGAATCATGGAAAGAGTAGGTGGGAAATGAGGCAGAAATACCAAGAGCTGAGTTTTTGACATTCATCTCAGGAATAACAATATGTATTAATATTAGGAGAACTATAATCTACCATATTAATAAGTTAAAAGAAAATAATAACTTTGATTTATGTGGGAAACAGCATTTGATAGAATTCAGTATCTTTGTTTCATAAAACTCCTTAGCAAAGAATAAATAGAATAATAATTCTTAATATATTTAAATATAAATTTTACAAACAGCCAGCATCGTCCTTATGAGTAAAATATAAAAAGTATTATCATTAAATCTAAAAAACATTGTCTGTTCTAACCACTGCCATTAGACAATTAAAAAAACAAGTATGAACATTTGAAAGAAAAGCACATGCGATTTGTAAGTAATATAGTGTAGAACTGAAAATTGAAAAACAATATTTAAAAAGTATTAAAATAATATGAGAGTTTAGGAAAATGATAAATTATAAAATAAACGTGCAAAGTATAATAGATTTATGATATTTTAAAATACAAGTTTCAAGACATACTTTAAAACATCTTTTGTTAAAAGTATGAACAGGAAAGATAACTGTATAGAAATTATATTAATAAAACTAGAAAATTATCCTACCCTATTCAAGGAAATAAAAAATATATAAGAAGCATGTAAATATCACTTACTGTGTGCCAGACACTGGTCTAAGTTCTTTACCCTCTAATCATCACCAAAAATCTTTTTCATAGATATTAATATTAACATTATTTTACATTGGATAAAAATTAGGAAAGGAAGGGCTTAAATCATTTACCTAAGATCAAGCAGGTAGTAAATATCAGAGCCAGGTAGAAGACTGAACATACAAATTGGACAATAACCAGACCATAAATAAAAATAGAACTCTGACCCTCAATCTCCAGCAACCAGTCCAGCTAGCCAACCCATTATTTATAGTAAATTGTTCCCAGAAGCCAGATTACTAATTCTAGTAACAATTGTGAGAAGTCAAACTAAACCCCTATAACAATTAGCCCCAAATGACTAGGAATTGATTAATATCTGACAGCTTTCCTAATTTTCACTCTTGTAATGTAAGGCCAATCTGAGAACGCTACACATGCATCCTTAACCAATAACATAAGGTAGCCTGCTTCTAGTTGGCCTAGTTTCAGCTTCCCCATGCCAACAGCCTACAATGAGGGCATAATGGAGTTTTCAATTCATTGTGACGCTTTTACACTTTTCTGTTTGCCTTTGAGTCTTTGTCAAATGCAAGTGATAATGGCTGATTGCCTTGCTGTAGCAAGCATTGAATAAATAGCCATTGTTTATTCTCATTTGGGTGGTCTTACTTGTTTTCACATAGCATTCAGACTCAGAATATCTGAATCCAAACTCTGAGAAAAATCTTTCTCCTTGATGAAAAGATCAGTTTATTACAATCTATTGCAAAAATTAATTTGGCTAAATTTGGAACTTCATAAAATTATTCTAATTTTATCTTTATATAAACATAAAAGCAGAAAAACATGAAAAAATAATTTAAAAGGATACATGCCTTTTCAAATATTAAAATGCATTTTAAAGTCATAATAATCTAAATAGCATGGCAATATTATGGAATAGCCAATTATATCAACAAAACAGAAAAGAGAGTCCAGAAATTTTACTATATATATAAGACATTGTATGGGAACAAAAACATAAAATTATCTCAAATAATTGCTAAAATGACATTTTTTAAATTATTTGAATTGCATAATGTATATACATATCCTCATATAAAAATAACTACATTACAGATTTTAACTCAAAAGGTTAATTATTGATATAAAGATAAAGTATATCATTCAAAATAGTAATATTATGTCTTGAATTTTGATCGGATTTTTACATCAAACCTATAAAGCACTAAATACTTGAAGATAAAGAAAAAAATGACAGAAAATACTAAAAGCAGTAGCTAAACATATTTTCATCTGATCAAAAAAGATCAAGCAGATAAACAGTAGTAGGAACAAAGAAGAAATCAATAACATAAATAATTACATATTTATTTAGTCAGCAAATAAAAATATACTCTTATCAAATAACTATGACATACTTTAAAAGATGGGCACAAACACATAATTTGATCACAAAAATGTAATATATTCCAAAAATCAGAGGTAGCATAAAGTTCAATCTCTTTTTTTTTTTTTTGAGACGGAGTCTCGCTCTGTCGCCCAGGCTGGAGTGCAGTGGCCGGATCTCAGCTCACTGCAAGCTCCGCCTCCGGGGTTTATGCCATTCTCCTGCCTCAGCCTCCCGAGTAGCTGGGACTACAAGCGCCCGCCACCTCGCCCGGCTAGTTTTTTGTATTTTTTAGTAGAGACAGGGTTTCACCATGTTAGCCAGGATGGTCTTGATCTCCTGACCTTGTGATCCGCCCGTCTCAGCCTCCCAAAGTGCTGGGATTACAGGCTTGAGCCACCGCGCCCGGCCATAAAGTTCAATCTCTTGATCCAGTGCATAGAGATATTAATTAAGAGTAAACAGAAACAACAACAACATTGACAAAAATTTCTGAAACATTTGGGAGTATAATGACACAAGTTTTAAATCAAAAAAAATATTTAGGACTGCAATATGAGGCACTATGTGTCGTAAAAGATGGGACAAGTTCTAAATGGCATCAGGAAGAAAATTTAATCTGTTGGGTTACAGAAAATAATACCCAAAGTATGATGTTTAGACATGTTGAGTATTTGAACTAAAAGAGACTGGAAAATCTCAGATGCAAGTTCTTTCTGACCTTCTCCTATCTTCCTGTTTCCTGTCCCTCTTTCTCCCCTGGAAGTGAGTCATAGAAATAAAAATTCCTCTTCCCCAAGACAGGCAATAGAAACTAAAACCCCTCTCCCACAAAGTAAGCCATAAAACGTAGAAGAGTCACTCTTTACCTCCTTCCTTCTTCCTTGAAGACCTTTCCAGAGGGGTCTAGCCCCATACTCATAAGCAAGGAATGCTACATAGGGAGTCTTAGAAAAATATGAATAGATAGACCTTGCTGGGTTTCCCCACTTAGTCTACTATCATTAGATCATACCTGTTTGCCCAATTACATTTGTATGTGGCTAGTCATTCTTCATCAAACCTAAGCATAAAAATGGACAGTTTTCTCTGAATCTTTGGGCCTTCATTTCTGAAGGTTCTTGTGTTTAATAAAACTAAATAAATTTATTATGTATATTTTGTGTCAACTTGTCTTTTGCTATAAGAGTGTTAGCCATGACCTTCAGGAGGGGTGAGAATAGGTATCAAAACCTTTCCATCCCTACAAGTCTTAAGCATGAAAATAAATGACTTAAGTATCCTACAGAATACATTAGAAAAAGAGCACTATGTCACAGTATAAGGAAAGTAGTCCAGGCATGGGGGCTCATACTTGTAATTTCAGCATTTAGGGAGTCCAAGGCAGAAGGATCATTTGAGGCCAAGAGTTCGAGACCCCCCTGGGTAACAGTGCAAGACCCTGTCTCTAAAAAAAATAATAATAATAATAAGGAAAGTAAAGTTAAAGGGCTCCTGAAAATGGGCTACTGCTATCTTTTTTAAAGTTCTACTTCTCATTTTATATTTTACTCTAGACTTGCTGATATACAGAAGGAAAATATTCTTTTCCCTCTACTCTTCTAAGTTCGTAACAGAAGACAGATTAGACAAGAAAAACCAAACAGAAGTTTATCAACATGCATGAGAAGTGGTTCAAAATGTTCATGGAAAATGCATATTATAAAAAAGCTATGCATGGATTTTAAAATATTTATGCGAAATAAAGGTATACTGACTTTTTACAACATATCTGAACAGGATCTAGCTTGAAACACTAAGAGTGATAAGACATTAGTTTGAATTGAGTCTCTATCAGAAGAACATAATTCTGCTAAAACTGAAGCAAGAACAAACATCAAACTTATGGTGAAACTTGGGTAGAAGAATGGTGAAATTATTGATGCTTAACAAAAGTTTATAGGGAATATAACTCGAATAAATCAGTAGTTTACAAATGGATAACTCTTATTAAGAAGAAACGAGATAATATTAAAGATGAAGCTCACAGCAGTAGACCATCCACATCAATGTACAAGGAAAAAATTAATTTTATGGTGCCGTAATTGAAGATGAACAATGATTAATAGCAGAAACAATAGAGAATAGCATAGCCATCTCAACTGGTTCAGCTCACATAATTCTGACTAACAAATTAAAGTTGAGCAAATTTCCACTGAATGAGCACAAAAACTGTTGTGCCCATGTCAGTTGCAGACAAGAGCAGAGGTTTCTTTTTCTTTCCTTCCGTCTTTTTTTTTTTTTTTTTTTTCTGAGATAGAGTCTCCCTCAATCAACCAGGCTGGAGTGCAGTTGTCCAATCTTGGCTCACTGCAGCCTCCACCTCCCAGGTTCCAGTGATTCTCATGCCTCAGCCTCCTGAGTAGCTGGGATGACAGGCATGTGCCACCATGCCCAGCTAGATTTTTGTATGTTTAGTAGATACAGGCTTTTGCTATGTTGGCCAGGCTGGTCTCAAACTCTGGTCTCAAGTGATTTGATTGCTTTGGCCTCCCAAAGTGCTGGGAATACAGGCTGGAGCCATAATGCCCAATCAAGAGCAGATCTTTCAATGGAAGCTTTAAACAAGTAAAATCAAGATGCTGATTTTTTTTTTTTTTTTTTTAAGAATCATAGCTTAATTAGTATAATTCTGAAGACAAGTACAATCAAGCCAATGGCTACTAAGAGGTAAATGTGCTCCAGTCAAAGCAAAACAGCACCAGTTTAGAGCAAAGGTCATGGTAACAGTTTTTCAGGATGTCCAAGGCATTTTGCTTGTTGACTTTCTGGAGGGTCAAAGAACCATAATGGGCCAGGTGCAGTGGCTCACAGGTGTAATCCCAGGACTCTGGGAGGCCAAGGCAGGTGGATCGCCTGAGGTCAGGAGTTCAAGTCCAGCCTGGCCAACATGGTAAAACCCCATCTCTACTAAAAATACAAAAACTAGCCAGGCGTGGTGGCAGGCACCTGTAATCCCACTTACTCAGGGCGCCGAGGTAGGAGAATTGCTTGAACCCAGGAGGAGGATGTTGCAGTGAGCCTAGATCACGCCATCGCACTCCAGCCGGAGGGACAAGAGCAAGACTTCATCTCAAAAAAAAAAGAAAAGAAAAATGCCCAAGAAAGTGTCACCAGGTAGACCTTTTCCACTGTGACAATGATTTTGCTCATTCCTCTCATTAAACAAGGACAATCCTGCAAGAGTTTCAATAGGAAGTTAGTAGGCATTCACGTTATACCTTATTTAGCTCCTATTAGGCATTTACCATCCACCTGATTAGGCTTCTGACTTCTTTTTGTTTTCAAATCTTAAAAAAAAAATTTAAAGAGCATCCATTTTTCTTAAGTTAATAATATAAAAAGATGATATTGACATGGTTAAATTTCCAGGACCCTCAGTTTTTTAGGGGTAAGCTAAATAGCTGGTATCAACCCTTACAAAAGTGTCTTAAACTTAATGAAGCTTACAGAATGGGAGACACCTTTACAAATGGACATTCCCTTTATAATGTAAATTTGTTGTACGGAAGAGTAACTCTTCACTTGTTTACAGAGGTTTTCCTGTGTCTGTGGTTTCTTAAAATAATCACCCCAGTATAATTCCTGTGCCAAAAAGGCATATTTCAGGTGGCATATTCTGATCTCTTACACGGGCTCCTCTCAATTTTCCAGCAACACTTCGTGGAATTATCCAGAATGTCCTCCACTCTATTTCTTAGCATTGTATCATCTACATCATATTAAATCTACCTTCATTAAATCTACCTTCTTTTGTAAGATATTCTTCAACAATAATCAAGCCACAGTAAAGAAAGAAATAAAAAATAAAAAATTATATCATAGACCAGTATCAGAGTATATTTAAAAATCAATATTTAATTATGTCCACTCAGTGTATGTGTGTCATTCTCTAACCACCAGATTAGTAGCTCCCCTACAGCCTCATCTTGATTGTTTCCCACACACAGGTTATAAAGTGACTGATAAAGAGTTTACTTTTGGAAGTGCACTAATACTTTTGTGACATGCCAAGGATAATATTTTACAGTCATTTAAACATGGGAAATAAGAGATAGAGAAGTGTACTAAAAGTCAGATATAAGGCAATGATTTCTCCCATAGGCCAGAGATTTTTCTGATGATTTTTCCAGATAAGGAGTGAACCTCTGGCCCCATCACTTAAGCTGATTCTGTTGTTGCCATTTGGTATTTCTTTGAGCCCTTTTTTCATCACCACAGGCGGTGATCACTTTGTATCTACTTTGCTACTTTACAATTTACTGTCAAGGATCTTTGGCTCTGGCAAATATAACTCATGCTAAATGATTTTCAGTAATACTTCAAAACAGGAGCTAGCATAGCCACATTTGTGACTAAAAAAATCTCTTTCTCGCTCGTCCCTCTTCTTGTTCTTTCCATTTTGCCCCCTCTTCTACTGACTGATAAAATAATCTGACTATATAGCAAATTTGAGAAATTATATTCCAATGAAAATTTTGTGAATAACTGCATCCCCACACCCACTCAAAAGATACAGTAAGCAATAAGAACATGCATTCCGGAAAAATCAGTAGAATAGTTCATGGGACAGATAATTACTACTTATATTTCATATAAGTAATGTATCGATACTTACATTTCAATGGTGCCACCTGCCCTGAGCTAATGGGAATTGGCTGTCAGATAATAAACTGGATAGACTGCCTGGCTGTCATATCAGAAGTTTTTAGTTTTTTCTAAAGATAAGAAGCAATGCAGATTTCCCTGTGATGGAGTTAAATTAAGCTATTCTGACAATTTTTAAACTGCAAAATTGTCAAATAAAAAGATTATTGCAAAAGGAAAAAAGATTTTCAATAAGGAAAGAGAGGCTATTGCACCAGGAACACTACTTAGGTCATAAGATCTGCAAGCATCTCAAAGGTAAGGCAGAAAAGAGCTTTTCTTTAGTAGGGAGGAATGAACAAGTCTAGAAAGAACTGAGCATGGAGAAGTGGGGCCAAACCAGAGTTAATTAGGAAATATTATTCCCTGAAGTTAGACTATGTTCAGCTGTATGCTAGTTCAAGGTTAATGTGGGTAAAATTCAGGGGTCTGGGAGAAGAGAAGGTTAAGTGATAGGTTGGTGCAAAGGTAATTGAGTTTCATATTGTCGAAAAATCTGCATTAATAAAGGGATTATCTGATAAGTCTGAGTGACTGAATGAATATATAAATGATGATAATAAATACAGATGATGATAAAACTCTGATCTGCAACATCTACAGCAACCAGCCAGGAAGCCAAATCACAACCTCTGTAGCAACTGGGCCGTAATGATGAGAACTTGGTCAACAACGTCCAGCTTTCTGGTTTACTTCTGATCTCAATGCAGGATAAGCCAAAGAAAACCAAAAATACTTCCCAAACTAATCACATAGGATTCTGTCTTCAGCTTCCCATACCAATCATCTCCAATTAGAGCATTTCTGAATCCTTCCCTTCCTTTTACTGTAAAGTTTGCTCATTCCCTTGTATGACTGTGAGTCTCCACCAAAATGCAAGTGATGGTAGCTGGTATCCATGATATCACAAGCTCTGAATAAATAGTAAACACTATTTATTTTTATTTGAGTGGTCTTCATGTATTTCTACAATTTTTCTAGTGGCTCCATTGAGACACGGTTGCATTGCCTGCCACTATGGACTCCAGCCTTCTGCCAAGTGAGGTACTCACCACCATGGCTTCTTATGCCTTGCTGCCCAGGGCTTCCATGCTAATGTGGTAAGTCAACATTACTTCAGAACTCAACCATTCTTTAAGTATCTCCGCTATTTATTCTTAAGTATGTTACCTGAGTTTTGTTATAATTCCTCATTGTTTGCCATTCTTAGTGAGATCAGGACATTCATTTTCATTCATTTTTGCTCTCTTTTGTGCTTCTGTTTTGTGTTATGATATCTAAAAGTGTGGTAGTGTTGCTTGTCCTAAGAAAGAGAGTCAGAGGATAGAACACAAGCATGGACACTGTAAGTCTGTAGTTTAAAGAGACCTCACAAATCAATGAGTTTATATAACACACAGGTACAGCCTCAGACAAACTTTGCTATGGGTCACAACTAAAATCATTCTCTCTCTATTTCTTTTGTTTTATCCTGAGATCTTTGTTTTAACAAATAGAAAGTATTTTCTTTGATCATTTGCTTGCCTGGTGGCATAGATTGTCAGATCTGCATTTGGAGGCAATAAACTATCAGACTGGGGTGCCCAAGGTCTGAAGTGCACAGATATCACTTTCAACTAGCCATTTCCAGCTCTTGTAAGCATTCTAAGGCTAAATATTATCCTCCTTCAGGAAAAAAAAGAAATCCTGCCTCTGTATGTATTCTGATTATAATGTTAACTATTGTATTATCTTTCCAAATGTCATAACTTTACCAAGGATCATTTGGACCTTCAGTGGCTCCTGTGTGCCAGATTTGACTGAAAAAGGGTAGTTCTTTTAAGAGACATAATAAAAACAAACAGAGAACAAGATCACTCAAACTCAATGGAAAGCAGTTTTTAGTTGGTATGCAGGAAACCCAGAATGAAATTCTGATTCAAAAATTGCTTCTCTAAATGATTATTTCGTCAAAGCTAATGAGCAATTTGACAAACTTAAGCACCAGAAAACAGACTTATATTTTAGTCAGTGTCCCCTATTCCTTGTTTTCAAGTTGCCTTCCTATATTCAATACTCCCTCTTCCTCATGTCAGTTGTCCATAAAAATCCATCCCACTCATGAATCAGGTATGCAGACAACTGTGGAATTTAAACCTCAGATCTGAATTAAATTAAGAGTCATTATTAAATATTTCCATAATAAAATATCAACTTAAAATGCTGTATTTCAAAAAAGTAAAAATTTTTATTTCCATAAAGTTGGGCAAGGCCAGCAACTATTTATAAAATAATTTATAATTCTTTTGAGTTCATACAACAGAGTTACCTGATGTATTAGTTTTTTTTATTGCAGCTGGAACAACTTACCGTGAATACAGTGGTTTTAATCAATAAAAATGTATTAACTTAACCTCCTGTAGGTTAGAATCCTAATCAGGTCTAAGACCAAGGTGTCGGCAGAGCTGTGTTCTTTTCTGGAGACCCTAAGGGAGAATTCACTTCCTTATCTTTCCTAAAATCTAGAGGTCACCCATATTCCTTGACGCATGGTCCCCTTCTCCATCTTCAAAGCCAGCCACAGTCAGTCCAGCCTTTCTCATGCTGCCATTTCTCTGGCTATTTTCTTCTATAGTGACATCTCTCCCTCTGACCACAGTTCAAAAAAGTTTTCCACTTTAAGAACTCATGTGATTTTGTGCAGTTAACCTGGATAATCCAGGATAGCCTCCCCATTTCATGATTCTTACCTTAATCACATCTGCAAACCTTGTGCTGTGTAAAGTAACAAAACTACTGGTTCCAGAAATCAGGATCTCCCTATAACTGGTATCTGGGAGGCTCACACGTTTAAGAATTTTGTCTGTGGTACTAGACTCTATCCTGTATCATGCAGATATGATAAATATTGCAATGACCCATGTACTACACTCAGACCCACCACTCCACTGCTGATACATTAAGGCCATTTCTCACATCTTTTTAAATAGCCTCATCATGATCTTCAACCAGATTTCACCTATTGGAAGAGACATCAGAGAAAAACTGCTCTTGAACCGTGTTAAAAGGAACCTAATTAGGTACTGCTGACAACAAATACAACTGTGAAACTCCAGGGAGTTATTGTTAGGTTCCCATTTCACAGCCTGAGAAAGCAATGCAGAATTCGAGAAACCATTGCTAGACCTCAAACTATGATGCTCAGACATTCTCTAGAAGTCGTCAATCAGAAGTAAATCCTGACCAAGACCCCTTTGAACAAGTAGATGATCTCAGGTACAGGACAGTTTCTAATTCCTATTTTGTTTCTCATTTGCTTGTTTATTGTAATTCTTCTCATTTTCTATAAGTACCTGGTTGTAATCTACCGATAGTATCCCTTTTCCTCATTTCATTCCTTTTTATAATTGTTAAGTCAGAACATACTCATTCTAGTGCCATTTTTAGATTATTTCAAAATAGAAACCATAGTCCTTAATCTTGCTGATTCCTAGATATGCCATATAGCTGTGAGTCCTCATGTTAAAAAACCTCTGAACAATTTCAGTCTCATCAAATGAGGTCTTAGAAAATTACAGTCAATGGTGCTTTCAGGTACCTACATGAACAAATGAATTTAAAAAAAACTCAAGTTATGACTTTCCTAGTGTTCCTTTCTTTCAAAAAACTAAAATAAAAATTGTTTTTAATTTTCTAGAAAATTCTTAATTTGTAATCAACAACCATCCTACAATTACAAGCCAAATACTTGAAACCTAAAAGAGACTAATTGAAATTCAAAACTGTAACTCAGGTAATGTAAGACCTTGGATGTAACTTCACATCATGAATGATTCCTTTGTTCCCTGATCTCCATGTTTCTCTATTGGATACTAATTCCTTTGTGGCCAGGGTACCTGTTATTGTTTGCTAGGACTAAAATCTCATGAAATTTAGGAATAATATTTCAAGAATTGGCTATACACCAAGACTCTAATTCTATAAATCCCCAAAGCTAAAAATTTTAACTTAGACACAAAGTCCAAAATGAGGTTAACTTTGGTTATTTAGACACTCTAACTGAAGAAATTACTGATTCATTGTTTATACAACAATCAGAACAATGTTCCCGGTGGTAAGAATTATACAACAAATGAAGGCTACAAGAAATGTATGGATTCTGGCAGCAATAATTAATGATATCACTTCTACCCTAGATGGAACACAGATCATTCTCAACACTTTGGCATGAGTAGTGACAGACAATTGCATTGCTCTGGAATTCTTGTTGATTGATGTTGTGTATCTGTGCCATTGCTAATATTTTCCTTTGCACTTACATCAATTAAACAGGCAAAGTAGAACCTTAACATATCACCTTAAGACAAAAGCTATTGGGCTTTCTAAAATTAATCTTCATAACCTATGGAATTTGTTCTCTCGATCTTTCTTTAGAAATTTTAGTTCCTGGTTCTAAAGCATCTTATGAGGGCAACTAATTATTTTATTTTTATCATAGTAGGCATAATACTGGTCTGTTGCATTCTATTCAGTGTTTTAAATGCTTCTGCCTAGTGAATGTCTCATAAGATGAGTGCCATGAAGATACAAGAAAAGGTCAAGAAGACTTTGCAATATAATTGACCATAGAGACAATAGGATTATCTGAGTGGTGAAGATCTGGATTTCTAATCTTCCCTCATTTGGTCAATCTGTTAGAACTGAGAAAATGACCAAAAAGATGAAATGAGAAATTGAGTACACAAACAGACAATGGCCAGTCCATATATGAAAATAGAACTCTGACCTAAAACTTCTGCAGCAACCATCCCAGGGAGCCAAACCACAGCTTCTGCAGCAAACAGTCCAGGGAAAGAAACTACAACCTCTATAGCACTTGTTTCAGACCAGTAATCACTTCTTTAATCACTAAGATATGATAGCTTCCCTCACCCATCATAAGGGACACAGGTGACACTCCTATAACAAAAGACAGGAGGAAGCATAAAGGATTTATTTAATCAAAGTTTATATGACATGGAGGCCTTCAGAAATGAAGACTCAAAGACTCAGGGTAAACTGTCTATTTTTATGCTTAGCTTAAATGAGGAATTGGCAGCCATGTGGAAATGTAATTGTACAAAAGGGTATGATCTATTAGTGAAAGACTAAAGGAGAAAACCTGGGAAGTCCTATTTGTTCAGATTCTTACTGGCCTCTTTGTGTAGCATGTCTTCTTTCTGGATATGAGGCTGGACCCCTCTGGAATGAGGGTCTTCAAGGAAGAAGGAAGAAGGGAGAAAGGAGGGAGGGACATTTATAGATTTTATGGCTTGCTTTGGGGGAGAGGGGTTCTAGTTTCTATGATCTGCCTTGGGGAAGAGGAATTCTTTCTATGACTTGCTTCAGGAGAATGAGGAGTAAGAGAAAGAGGACAAGAAAAGGTCAGAGAGACCTTGCCTCTTAAACCTTTCCAGTTTCCTTCAGTTCAAAATATTCAGTGTGTCATGGTGCTATACTTGGGGATATTGTGCTCTGAGCTCCAAAAGAGTCATTAGTTTTTGAATCTTTTATCCCTGCTTTGAGCTCCAGAATAACCAGAGAAAGTCAAATATATTCCCAAATTAATTACAGGTTGAATACTCTTTATCTGAAATGCTTAGGACCAAAAGCCTTTCGAGTTTTAGATTTTTTTTTTTTTTTGAATTTGGAATAGCGTCATAAACATAATAAAATATCTTGGGGATGGGACCTAAGTTTAAACACAAAACTTATTTATGATTCATATACACCTCGTGCACATAGCCTGAAGGTAATTCCATGCAATATTTTAAATATTTTTATTCATGAAACACAGTTCGACTGCATTGAATTTTCTACTTGTGGCATGATGTCAACACTTAAAAAGCTTTGAGTTCTAGAGTGTTTCAAATATCAGATTTTCAGATTAGGTATGCTCCGACGTTTATGATGTATCCTGCTTTTATTTGGTCTGCCTCTAGCATCCCCATACTAACAAACTCCACTAAGAGAGTTCCTGAAGCCTTCCTTTTTTTTTTTTTTCACAATGAAGTTCCCTCAGTCCCCTACCTCTGTTGGTGTCTGCTAAATGATGAATGCAAGTAATAAAGATTTACTCCTTTGCACCAGGCAGCACTGAATACATACCTTTTGTTTGTTCTCATTTGGGTAATCTTCCAAATCATATTTTTTACATACAAATTTTTATCTGATTTGAAATTTTCTTCTCAAAGTGCTTCTCACATTAGGAGATAATAAGATTCAGGTGGAATGAATTATAAGGCTATTCAGTTTTCACAGCTTTGTATTGACATCTCTTTCTTCCCTGTCCGGACTGGGTGCACAAATTCTCAAACCAGGTTCTTCAGCACCCTGAACACTCAATTGCTATAATGTATTATCTTTTAGTTTCTCAAGATGGGATTTACTGGGACATTTTCTTTACCTTAAATACATATAGGATACTGCAGTCACAGGACATTTCAAAACAATGAAAATGAGCTGTTTTGTAAGAGAATTTAGAAAAATCAAAACATGTCTTAGGCGTATCCAATGGAAAACTGGACTGTTTAGAGCACATCCTTCTTGGTTTTAATTTTCACCTTTCATTGACTTTGGGCTATTTTACAACTTTGTAAATAGATTACTGTAGCAATGCAAAATAATTCTCATGCATGGACATGCAAATGAATTCAGTCTTGTGAAAGTTCAATTGACTGCCCCCTATTGAAAAGGCATTTCTATTTTTAACTCTAACACATATACAATTGTGCTTCTTTGACTTCACCTTTAAACTAGTAGTAAGATGTACCCTGTTTTTATCAGTAATAATGAACTTAAAAAATACTTAACAGGTGTTCAGCTTACATCTGTATTACAGTCATAACTTTAGCTTTTTTTTTTTAATTATCCTTTCATATTTTTAAGTCTGTAAAATCACTGACAAAATTAAAACCATTACCTGTTAACTATGTGAAATGACAGTATATTTTAAAAGCAATTATTTAGGTTTGTTATTCACTATTCTTTCTAATGTTTAAAAATAAAAATTCTGAATATTTAGACATGAAGAGAAATTATTAGGTAGTTGTATATAATACAATTTCACAGATTTTAAAGTCTTCTCTAAAATAGACAGAACTGAAAAGAAAAACTCTCCGAAAAATTTCTACTTTTTCTTATTACCAAGTATGGCATTCATTTTAGTTCTTCAATGTCATCTGTACAAGAAAATGTTGAAGATAATATGCATAGTTACTTATTAATTTTGATGTGAAAAATTGTCAGCAGCCTTGTCGTATTCTAAGTTTCCTTTAAAATATCCCGTTCTTACTTTAAAAAAATTTTTTTTGATTATGTAATCTGAAGCCACACGCACAACTGCCTAAATCTCCACCACTGCTACACTACTTCTTTGAGTTTGACAGAGTTTTTGGTTATATACCAATTAAAATAAAAAATACCTCTGGAAAGAATCAAACATAATTAGGGTTGAAGCCCATGACAGAAGCTTATTAAGTCTTAGTAGATTCAGATACATCATTACTAACTTGAAGTGTTCCCTGAATAGGGAAAAGTGGTCAAATTGGCAAAAAGTGTGCTGGAATGGGATGTTTGAATTCTTTGACCTTTCTCATGTTTTTAGAATTTAGTGAAATTTTAAATGTTAACTTCTGGCCAGCAAATTCTTTGGAATCTGGGGCCACCCAGGAACACCATTCAGTGGACATTTTCTCTTTCTCAGGGATACCTAGCCTTTTTGTGTTGTTTTATTTTATTGTGCTATTGTTGCCATTTTATTTTATTTCAGCCTGTCTCTCATCATCCTTCTCCAGATGTCTCGGTGTCTTTCTTAGTCATATCAGGTCCTGGCATTCTTCAAATGTCCAATTAAAGTTGGCAAATAGAAAATGATGGTTTCATTATTAACAGACAAAACAAACCAGCAATTGAAATAGTGGCCACAATAATAAATGGGTGCTTGATGCCTGAGAAATGTGAACGGAAACAGTTCATTTACATTTATGGTCTCCAGAGTTCTAATTTAGTGTAGCCAGGTCTAAGGAAATAGGAAAAGGAAGGAGAGAAATAGCTTGGGTTAGAATAATGAGAGTGTCTTCATTTGATGGGAAGTTAAGTTGGGCCTCAATTAGTAATGTTAAGCACACGAGATAATTATGCATTAAAGGTAAATCAATAAAGTGGCAGAAAGCAAATAACATGGTAAGTGCTGGTGGGATAATAGTTATTTTCCTGGGCCATTTAAGTGCAATGCAGGATGGGGAAGAGATCTTTATAAATTGAGAAAACATTTTTTTTTAAAGGAAGCTCCTTTTACATTTTTCTTTTTCTCAAATTTGAATGATCAATTCCATTTTGTACCTGGAATTAGATGAGATCACTAAGAGCTGATTCACACACAGATCTAAGGCCTTCGCCTCCTTCAAGAACCTGAACACATCTCCTCTTCCACTCATGGAAACTTTTCTTCATTCTAAGCACTTATCTTGTGTAAGTTCTATATCTACAAGGGATCATAAGGTGACTGGTAAGATAAAATTGTACTCTGTGCCCAGGCCTCCTTCTCTTACTTAAGCTTTAAAATCATTCAAGGAGATAGTTTTTGTTTTTATTCTCATTGTACAGATGTGAAAATTGAGGCAAGCAAAGGCTATATATCACACACAGTCTTAAAGGTTGTAAGTGATTTAGCAAGGATTTCATCTTGATCTAACTGATTCTAGAGCTTGTGCCCTTAACCACTTGTTTATCATCTCCTCCAAAAATACCTTTTAAAAGAATAAAAGGCACATTGCTAGGATTTAGTCTGCACCATTAAGTCTAAGAGTGATTCTAGTTTGCTAACTGTACCTCAGCACTTTGGTCTCTGAATGCTGATAGGCAAAGTATGATTTTAGGACAGATTGTGGAGCTAGACATCATATATGTAAAATCCAGCTCTACTGCATTCTACCTGTGTAACTTGGGGAAACTTTACTATGTCTCTTGATGCCTCAGTCTCCTCTACTGTAAAATGGTAAAATATTGATAACCACCTAATAGAGTTTGGATATTTGTCCCACCCAAATCTCATCCTGAAAAGTAATCCCCGATATTGGAGGTAGGACCTGGTGTGAGGTGTTTGGATCATGTGGGCAGATCTCTCAGGAATGGCTTAGGCCATCCCCTTGGTGATAACTAAGCTCTCTCTCTGAGTTTTCCCAATATGTGGTCATTTAAAAGTGTGTGGCACCTCCTCCAGATGCTCTCGCTCTTTCTTGCTCCTGCTGTGGCCATGTGATGTGCCTGCTCCCCCTTCACCTTATGCCATGGTTCCTGAGGTCTTTCCAGAACCCGAGCAGATGGCAGTGATATGGACAGGAGGCAGGGAAATACTGGGGTGAAGATGGTGGGATCCCTGACAAGTTCTCCACCCTCAAGCCTGAACCTGCGAGCCTAAATGAGAAAATGCATTTCTGTTTTCCCACCCAAATGCTGCCTTTTCCAAAACCACCCTGGCCTGCCACACCCCCCATCCCGTACCCATAAAAAGCCCAACCTCCACTGGCAGAGGAGCTGAGTGGTGTGGCAAAGGAGAGAAGAGAAGAAGTATCTGAGCGAGAGGAGAAAAGGCAGCTGGACCTTAGATACTACTGTCAGAGAGGAGTTCTACCAGAAACAGCCAAACTCCAGGGGAAGATTATCTTTCCTCTGCATCTCCTTTCTAGCTCCCTGTCTTGCTGAGATGCACCTTAACTGGCAACAAAATTTTCTGCATACACCACCCTTCAAACCATTCGTGTGACCTGATTCTTCCTGGATGCTGGAAAAGAATTTTGGACACACTGGGTGTGGGAACCCAAAAAGACTGTCATGGTGACTCTTCACTGAGCTGTTTAACACTTAAGCCATCCACGGACAGCAAAACTAAAATAGCACAGTTTATAACACATGCCCTCTGGGACTCCGGAGGTCCTGGGCAACCCTTAAACACTGCTGCAGGCAGGTACAGGGTTCGTTCCTGCTGGTGCCCAAAAGCACTCGCCCCAGCTCCTGCACCTTCTTACCTGTGGCTCCCACTCCTGTCAGGGGTTTGAGCTCAGCAGCCCAGTAAAGGAGCCACACCACTGTCACAAGTCCCACGAAAGGGTCAAGGGAATTCTCCCATCCCACCAGCATCATACTTCCTGTATAGATTGCCAAACTATGAGCCAACTAAACTTCTTTTCTTTGTAAATTACCTAGTCTCAGGTATTTCCTTATAGCAATGGAGGAATGGCCTAATACACTACCCAATAGAGTTGTAAGATTGAAATGTACTTATATATGAATGTATGTAAATTTAATATTTATATATGAAATATTATATACAATATATAAATAATTATATATGTTACAAACAAATATTTATGTGTTTGCTATTATTTCTTTTTCAGAGATATATATACTTTTCAATTGGATAGATACTTTTATAATGTACCCCAATTAAATTACTATTTGATTTTACTTGCATGCATATAATCCTTATAATGTCTGAGACTTTAAAGTTCCATGAGAAAAAAAGTTCAATCTCGTATTTCTAGATTCTTCAAAAATTTGTACATGAAAAATGTTCTAGATATTAAAACATCTTAATTGGTTAGATTTACTTTATATTTAAGAATACCAATGATTATGGCCAAGTGCGGTGGTTCATGCCTGCATTTTGGGAGGCTGATGTGGCTGGTTCACCTGAGTTAAAAGTTTGAGACTAGGCTGGCCAACATGGTGAAACCTTGCCTCTACGAAAAATACAAAAATTAACTGGGTATAGTGGCATGTGCCTGTAATCCTAGCTACTCAGGAGGCTGAGGCAGGAGAATCACTTGAACCCAGGAGGTGGAGGTTGCAGTGAGCTGAGATTATAACACTGCACTCCAGCCTGGGCAACAGAGCAAGACTCTATCTCAAAAAAAAATAATAATAATAATTAAAACATTTGGTGTCTTATGTACCAAATTTAAATGGGAGCAAATAAGTCTGGAATGAGAAGATTAAGTTAGAGTAATGGGCCACCTAATATAAAAGACCTTGACTTTGATCTTTGACTTCGGAACTTACTAGCCACATGTACTTGGACTATATGTTCTACCTTTTGGAATTTTAGTTTTTCCTACTTGTGCTATGGTGATAATAGTGTGAAATTGATAGGGCTGCAGTAAGAATTAATGAATTTATACATTGGCAGTGTTCTCAATAAATGCCAGCTACTATTTTTTGTTGCTGTCTTGGCGGCTATTAAGTTTTCAAAGATTAGACAGTAGGGCAAGGTAAGCCCTTATGGCTTTCATCTTGAAACTGAAGTTACTAATATCCTTTGTGAATTTTATCTGAGCATATTTAGTTCCTTCGAGAAGCTAAGTAACTAAGTTGTGATCACTAATGACAATAATACACATTTCAGCACCACTTCTACTATATTATCTTAGGAATCAAAGGTCCATTCACTTTCCTTGCCTCAGACCTTTATTTTGAATTAATCTGTTTTTTTTTTCTTTTTTTGCTTTTGTTCACTCTAGCTCTCTCTCTTTCCTAGAGCGAACAAATTCTCTGAAACAGTATACAGTAAGATAGTATCTGAAGGATGAGCAGAAGTTAACTAATCAAACTAAGGATGAAAAAACAGTCAACTCAGAGAAAGTGTGTGCCAAAAGCCTGTGGTTCAAGACAAAATTATAAGTAAGGGTATCTAAAAATTTGGTGCTGTAAGACTGTTAAAACTACATCAAAATTTTGAATTAAAGTAAATGCTGAATTGAAATTATTAAAATTATTTTGAATTGAATAATAATAAGGGATACAAAGATGTAAAGGGGATAACTGAATAAAAGAATCAAAAAACCTAAATATATTTATTATCAACATAACTGGCAAAGAGTTAATGTTCTCATTGCTGACACTACTTATTCAAGGACATGTTATACTTTTAAATTAATTTTATATTTTCAGATTATTTTATATCTTTCAATAAGGCCTTATATTCTTTTCACATGGGTTTTAGCATTTTTTGCAACATATTATTTAAGAATTTTATAACTTGTGGAGCAATTTCTAAATTTTGTTTTGCATTTTAATTTCTGGGTGACTGATTCATATTATAATGGCAAGAAAGTATAATTTTTTACATTCACATTATGTCTAATTACCTTGAACTCTCAGAAATTCTAATGTACTTTAAATTATCAGTCTTTACAAGTATATAATTATAAGCATGAACCAAAATGTATAAGCACATTTGTACTATTAATTTTATTTTGTTATCTTATTGCACCTACACTATGAATACAAATAGGTTTCTTTAAATTGGATCATATTGCCCCAAAGTTTACATTAAAAATGCCAAATAATAGCCATGACAGGTATATTGAAAATAAGAATTTCAAAAGAAGTTGTACTCAGCTGAATATTAGTAGAGCCATGTAATAAAATCAGTCTTACATTGGTAAAAAATGTAAAAATAAATGATGGAAAATAATATACAACATCCAGAATGCATATACCTGATAGCAAAAAAAAATGAGATCATTCAAACCAAAACTCATTCATATTAAGTATAAAGCCTATTCAAAATATTAAATATATATCATCGGCGTTATCAAACAAAGACAATACAATGAAGAATAGAGGTCAAAATCCGTAAGAAGGAGAAATACACAGAAGGCAGTGTGGCACTTGGAATCAATTTCTCTGTAGAAGAAAACTATTAATTTTTAAAGTCAAAATATAAAAATTGTATGTGTTTATGGGGTACATAGTGACGTTTTGATACATATAATGTATGGTAATCAGATCAGGGTAATTAGCATATCCATCATTTCAAACATTTATCATTTCTTAATGGAGAACATTTAATATCTTCCATCTAGCTATTTAAAATTATATAAGATATTATTGTACCTATAGTCAAGCTACAGTGGTATAGAACACTAGAACTTATTTCTACCATCTAGCTATAAATTTGACTGACTTAACAAATATGTCCCTTTCTAGTCTTTCCACCCTCTAGTATCTTTTGTTTTACTTTTTACTTCTTTCAGATTAACAGTTTTCATTTTACCTTGTATATATGAGTGAGAACTAACAGTGTTTAAGTTACTCTTCCTATATTATTTCACCTAAAATACTGTCCTTCAGTTCCATACAGTAGCCATGAATGGCAAGATTTAATTATTTTCTATGACTTATTAATATTCTTTGGTGTATGTATACCACATTTTCTTTATTCATTTATCTGTTGTTGGATACCTAGGTTGATTTCATAGCTTCACTATTGTGAATAGTGCTAAAATAAGCATGGAGGTTCAGATGTCTCTTTTATGCACTGATTTCTCTTTTTTTGGATAAATTC
The DNA here is from genome assembly GCF_002776525.5 of Piliocolobus tephrosceles. Classification (NCBI taxonomy): domain Eukaryota; kingdom Metazoa; phylum Chordata; class Mammalia; order Primates; family Cercopithecidae; genus Piliocolobus; species Piliocolobus tephrosceles. Next base: position 38,613,856 of record NC_045451.1, read on the forward strand.
TCAGTGATGGGATTGCTGGATCATATGGTAGTTTCGTTTGCAGCTTTTGAGGACTTCTATACTGTTATTTACAGTGACTTTACCAGTTTACATTCCTACCAACAGTATATAAGAGTTTCCTTTACTTTCATCTTTGTCAGCATTTGTGACTTTTTGTCATTTTGATAATAGTCATCCTAACTGGGGTGAAGTGATACCTCATTGTGGTTTTAATTTGCATTTTCTGATGATTAGTGATGTTGACCATTTTGTTCATATGTTTTTGGTCCATTTGTATGTCTCTTTTTTAACAAATGTATGTTCAAATCATTTTCTAATTGAATTTAAAACAATTGTATAAATTTATGGCACAGAAGTGCAAGATTGTGCACTGGTTGTATTATTTTGTTTTCACACTGCTATGAAGAACTTCCTGAGACTGGGTAATTTATAAAAGAAAGAGGTTTAATTGACTTACAGTTCTGCATGGCTGGGGAGGCCTCAGGAAACTTATAATAATGGCAAAAGGTGAAGCAGACATGACTTACATGGCGGCAGGCAAGACAGAGAGCATGAGAGAGTGCAGAAAAAACTACCGTTTATAAGCCATTAGATCTTGTGAGAATTCACTCATTATCATGAGAACAGCATGGAGGAAACTATCCACGTAATCTAATCACTTTCCTTCCTCAACACCTGAGGGTTACAATTCAAGATGAGATTTGGGTGGGGACACAAAACCAAACCATATCAGTGGTCAAGTCAGGACTTCTAGAATATCTATCACCCAGATAAGATACATTGTACCTACTAAGTAATTTACCAGCATTCACCCCTTCATTCTGCTAAATCTTCATTGTGATCATTCCACTCTCCAAGTTCAAGTGTATGCTGTTTTTCTCACCCACTTATGGGCAAGATCATATGATATTGACTTTCTGTGTCTTACTTGTTTCACTTAATGACCTCCAGTTCCATCCATGTTGTTGAAAATGACAAAATTTTATCCATTTTTATGAATATATACACCACATCTTGTTTTTCCAATTACCCGTTGGAATTAACTTAGGTTGATTTCATATTTTTGCTATTGTGAATAGTGCTATGATTAACCTATGAGTACATGTATCTTTTATACACATTGATTTATTTTTCTTACTTCCACTGGTGGGGTTGTTGAATCAAATGGTACTTGTTTTTTGTTTGTTTGTTTGTTTTGTTTTAAGAGTCTTGCTCTTTTCCCTAGGCTGGAGTGCAGTGGCACGATTTCAGCTCACTGCAGCCTCCGTCTCCTAGCTTCTGGTGATTCTCCTGCCTCAGCTACCAAGTAGCTAGGACTACAGGCATGAGCCACCACATCTGGCTAATTTTTGTATTATTAGTAGAGACACAGTTTCCCCATGTTGGCCAGGCTGGTCGCAAACTCCTAACCTCAAGAGATCTGCCCACCTTGGCCTCTCAAAGTACTGGGATTACAGGCATGAGCCACCACATATGGCCAAATCAAATGTTAGTTCTATTTTCAGTTTTTTGAAATACCTCCATACTGTTTTCTATATTGGCGGTACTAATTTACATTTATACAAACTTTTTCCATACTATTAGTTTCAAAAAGTTTAATTTCCATTTTAATCCTCTGTTAACTCAATGATTGGTCTGGAGCATGTTGTTTAATTTCCATGTATTCATACATTTTCTGAATTTCTTGGTATTGATTTCGGGTTTTATTCTGCTGTGGTCGGAGAAGACACTTAACACTCTTTTGAGCTTTTAAACACTTTTGGAAACTTGTTTTGTGGCGTACTATGTGGTTAGTCTTGGAGAATGTTTCATGTGCTGATAAAAATACAATGTATATTCTGCACTTGTTGGGTAGAAATTTCCGTAAATGTCTATTAGGTCCATTCGGTCTGAGGTTTAATTTCAGTCCAGTGTTTTTAGCTGCTTTTCTCTCTAGACATGCGAGTGTGAGCTGTTGCAGTACCTCACTGTTACTGTCTTGCTGGCTATCTCTTTCTTTCTCTTTAGGTCTAGCAATACATTTTTTATGAATGTGAGCATTCCAGTATTGGGTGCATATGTATTTAGGATTGTTATATCCTCTTGCTGAAGTGATCTATTTGTCGTTCTAGAATGTTTTAGTTCGTTTGTTTTACTATTTGGGGCCTAAATTCTATTTTATCTAAGTATAGTCAATCCTGTTCACTTTTGCTTTCTGTTTGCATGAAATATTTTTCTCTACCCCTTTACTTTCTGTCTCTCTGTGTCTTTTCAGGTAAGGAGTTTCTTGTAGGTAATAATATGTAGGTAAATCAGGTTTTTTGTTGTTGTTGTTGTTAAATCAATTCAACAAGTCTGTAGTTTTATGTCGATAATTTAATCCATTTGTGTTGATTTTAATATTGACATGTAAAGTTTATTCCTGTCATATTATTAGTTATTCTCTAGTTTTACAAATTCTTTTTTTCTTTTTCTTCATTTGTCATTTTGGCTTGGTAAAATTCTGTAATGACACCATTTGATTCCTTCTCTTCCTTATGTGAGCCCTTTAAAATACAAAATAGGATATTTTTACCTAGGCCTGTCCTGCCTGGCAGGCGTTGGACTCTGTTTTGCCACCCTAACTGTAAAAAGTTACAATATTCTTTAATGAACATCTGAATCCAAACATATCAAAAAAAAAAAAAAAAAAAAACCAAAAACCACAAGCAGTCCAAGGAATAAATGGACATATGCAGAAATGATGTCTGTCTAGAAACATTTCAAGCATGCTACATCCACTTAGAAGAACCAAATAATATGTAGACAATCTCACACTTTGAATACATTATCCAAGAGGGAACATAGGAGCTCAACAGAAAAGAGACAAGAAACACCACATTCTAGAAAGGAGGAAAACAGGGAGCCTGTTCCTGCCCAGAACTGGCTGGAAACCAGGAGTGACTCCCAAACATGGCAGAGAGTGAGTGAGTCACTGGGAAATTATATAATTTAGTTCACGTGAGGGCATCTTGACCGCCCCCACCCAAATCCCTGAATCTAACTAAGAGAGTGGCGAGGAGGCTGTGAGAAGAAACTGCTCAGAGAGGGAACAAATCCTCGGTCCCACACACTTTATGAGATCTAAGTGACTACAATAAGATTCTATTCTTGATTCTAGGTCTTAACAAGTAAGCAAATGTTAAGGGAATTTGTCACTACTAGAGCAGCCCTATAAGATGTGATTAAGAGAATTCTAAACTTGGAAGCAAAAGGATGACATACTTTAGGCAGATTGAAAATAATTTCTAAGTTAAGTTTGGATCTGCAATAAAAATGGGAAATGGGAAAAAGTGAAATGCCTATTAATAGTATGTCAATAATTGTGAAATGTGGGTTTATACAGATATGTGATACGTGTGTGTGTGTGTAAACTGCATGACAATAAGTGAATATAATTTGGAAGCGTACTAAATTAATCCATAGTATTTTAATTTTTGTGTGTGTCTGTGTCTGCCTGGGAAGAAGTAAAAGTATGTACTGACTTTTGATGAGACCCAAATGAGTTTTATAATCTTGATGCTAGTAAAAAGTTTGTTTTATAAGAACTAATGTGTTTTACAATCATTTGGATTTCTGTACATTGCCCTCTCCCCTAAAAAGTTTTTCCCTTTTTATTGATATAGTAAGCTCCCACTTCTTCTTTACAGTGACACTCAAACACTCAAATCTTAATTATTTGGTTAACTCTGACATTCACAACTTGACTTGATACATTTCTCTTTGATCATCACTGAAATATATACATTCCCTTTTCATTGTTATATTACAGATTTCTTTGAGACTAAAAGATCATGAATCAATTGGCCAAGGCTACATGAATAATCAACTGCAGATGCTGAATGAAAATTCTGAACTCTTTCTTGGTTCTACCACATATTTCTCATGTTACATTGTAAATATTACATTTTAATTATTTTTCTATAAAGACTCTAAACTTCTGTAATCATTTCTTTTGCTAAACTATTATTTTAATTCCCAGTGTCACATTCATTAGCTTTTCTTTGTTTTATTTATGTTTTCTAATCCCTTCTACTAATATAGAACCTTTTAAAGGCAAAAATAAAATGCCCCAATTAGAGCAACCATTGTGATTAAAATGTTTTAGTGTGTATGTATTTACCACCATTTTTTTGTTGTTGTTGTTTCTGTGTATGTATGTGGGTGAAGAATGAAAGTTATATATGATAAATATAAAAGTTTCATGTTTTTAGTAATACTTTTAAAATATTACATGGTGAAAAGGAAATAATAAATGTTACCTATTTTTCTGTAGTGAAATACAAAGTTGTTTGTTACCTACCCATGTAATAAAAGATCATATAAGTAATATTTCTAAAAGTATTTAAGATATAAATATATTACTCCAAGCTAACTTTTTTCTGAAAGGAAGAGAAGAAAATCCTAAATCTAGAAAACTATCAAAACATATTATGGTCTAAATGAGTTTAGTTTTATAATACAGCTCATGAATTAAGAGAGTCATAGAACTAACTAGTATGCAGATTTCATAGTCTACCTATCAGTTAAGATTTTTAAAACAAAAATAGTTTTAAAAGAGAGGGTAATATTTTTTGAGTTAATCTAAAAGAATTTTCTCCAAAGGATGAAATCACTGTGAGGATGTTCTTGAATGGTTGAAGAACAATTTTTGAATGTTGGCTTAAGATTTAGACTACTGAAAAACAATCAACAAGCATGATGAAGTAGAGTAGTTCATGCACAGGAAAATTATTTTGAGGGAAAAGGCACCAGCAGTATTGATAAAATGAATGCTAACTGACATTCATTAGGAATTATTTAAGTTTACATAAGACTATTTATATTTGATCTAGATTCCTTACTCTCCTTCAGAGGGTCAGGTCTTCTACCATACTTTCATAATTTTGCTCTGATATTGATGCTAAACTAGAATATTTTGATTTCTTTAATTTTTTTTATTATAATCATTATTACAAAAATTTTATTTTAGAGTCCAATAAGGCATTAATTGCCATTTCAGTTTGTTTTCTACTGATACAACAGAATAACTGAGACTGGGCAATTTATTAAAAATAAAGAAAATCATTTAGCTCATGGTTCTGGAAGCTGGGAAGTCCAAGAGCATGGCAACAGCATCTGGTGAGGGCCTTCATGCTGCATCATACCACAGCAGAAGGTAGAAAAGCAAGAGAGCACCAGTGAGAGTGAGAGAAAGAAGGAAGAACTTACTTTTTATCAGAAACCCACTCCTGTGATAACTAACCCAATATTTTAATAATGGCATTAATCCATTCATGAGGGCACAGCCTTAATGATCTAGTCACTTTTTAACAGTCTTATCTTCTAAAACTGTTTCATCGGGGATTAAGTTTATAATACACATTCAAACTTTAGAACTACTCCCCTTTTCTTCCACCTTTAATGAATATATGTGCTACTGCCAAATCTATTTTAGGTGGCTTTAAATTCCAGATAATCTTGTTGTACCCTCACGTGTGAACCACGTTCTTCAATGAACTCATTAAACCCTTCAATATAGTAAGATTGATATCAGTATTAATGATCATATTTATCAATTCCCAACTCTAGGGAATTAAAATATTATTTTTTCTTACTTGATCCTCTTATCTAGATGGCAAATGTGAGCAGTGATGACAAAGAAGATTTGGAAAGATTTGTTAGGTTTAAACAACTATTACCACTACTGGAAACATTATTCAAAGACATGCCAGACTAATACATTGCACTCTTAATTTCTACCAATAATAACATGAACATATGGTGGCCATCCCTCCTATGTTATCATATTTATCATCAAATTTAATAATGTGAGAGTCACTGTATAATTGTAACATTAGTCATCTGTTGCATCAATACATATATTTTCTGTCAAATTTTTAAGAATAAATTAATAATCTGTGTTCTCTTTACTTGCTAATTAAATTAGGCTGAAAATTTCCATTTGATCGGAAGGGTACTTGCTTCAACATTAATTAATTTATTAAATTTAAGTTTTTTTGACCCAGGAAAAATGCTTTGATATGTGGTGCATCCAATATAATAGTAAATATATTTCTAAAATATCATATGGATAAAGCATCTTCAATGTTAAGATTATTAATGAAATTAAAACTCTAATATTGTCTCATAATTTGAAAGGTGATTTTGTGTGTAAACATTGCTTGTTCATGTTTATGTGGGTCTCTGTGTTTGAATGTGTACATTCTATTCTCTTGAACAGTGCTAAATGTAGGTAAAATTGTGAACAAGGCACATTTAACTCTAGGCCTCTCCTCAGACTTTACAAAAGACTTATTTACTTTTTTGTTGTCTGAAAATATTCTGATATTCATCAGAGTAATAGTCATTCACAGGATTCTTTTCTCCAGGGAATTCTAACTTTCACTTTCATTCTTGTTCATTAAATGAAAATCATATCCTGGCAAAGAAATATTATTGCTTTTGTTGAGAAGTGTTTTAGAGATGAGAAGAAGCATAAAAGACAAAAGGGGAAGAGAGTGAGATGAGGAGGATAGAGTTAAAAAAAAGAAAGAACAAAACAAAGGAGACTATCTCGTGAAGCTCAGTAGAGAAGACCTGGAAAGAAAGAAACCAGAAGTTTCAAAGCAGCACTTGGAATCTTGATCAAGGAAGCAAAATTATATTAAACAAGGTAACAAGTTCCTGTAGAAGGATAAATATTGTCTTCTGTTCATAAAAAAAGAAAAAGTGGAAAAAATGAACCTGCTTAAAAGAGATTTCTTCAGAATGATTGTAGAAACTTGTAACATGTTTACTTAATTAGTACATGTTATGGTCTGATTGTTTTTGTCCTCCCAAAATTAATATGCTTAAATCCTCACCCACGAGGTAGCGGTATTAGGAAATGGGGCTTTGGGGACTTTGTCAGAGCCCTCATGAATAGGATCGGTGTTCTTAGAAAAGAGATCACAGATGGCTAGTTAGCCCCTTCCACCACATGAAGAAATAGTGAGGAAGTACCACCTATGAACAAGTAATGAACCCTTAGTGGACACTGGATCTGTCAGCACCGTGCTCTTAGACTTTCCAGTTTTCAGAACTGTGTGAAATAAACTTCTGTTGTTTATAAGCCAGACTATGGTATCTTGTTATGGTAGCCCTGATGGACTATGACAGTATAAGACACTGAAATAATAGGAATTTTAAGCAATTATACATCATGTATTTATTCTTTGTATATTTTGAATCCATTCAATCAAGATAAAATAAATGTGGTAGCTAAGTGCTATGTAATGCATTTTGCAGAAGATAAGGTATCTAATATTTATATTTTACATGAATAGACTTTATTCTTTAAATCGTTTTTAGTTTACAAAAAAAATTGAGCAGAAAGTACAAAGTTCCCATATGCCTCCTAATTTTACTTTTTTCTCATTCCCTCCATTATTAACATTTTGCATTAGTATATTTGTTATAACTAGTGAGCCAATGTTAATATATTAATATTCATTACATCCTGGTTTATTTTTTATTATTAACTAGTCCATGTATCAGGATTTATTCTTTGTGTTGTATGTTCTATACATTTTAAATGTATAATGATATATGTTAACCATTACAGTATTACACATAATAGGTACACCCTAAAACACTCTTATTCATCCCTTATTTATCCCTTATCCCTAAAACTCCTCTGTTCATCCCTTATTTACTCTCTTACTCATTCCTTAAAACTCCCTTATTTATTTGCCCTAAAACTCCCCTTCTCCTTTTCTCCCTCTCTGCTCTCCTGGCGACCACTGATCTTTTTACTGTCTCCATAGTTTTACCTTTTTGAGAATGCCATGTGGGTGAAATCATGCAGAATATAGTCTTTTCAGATTGACATTTTTTACTTACCAATATACATTTAAGTTGCCTCTATATCTTTTTATGATTTGCTGGCTCCTGTGTTTTTAGCGCTGAGGAATATTCCATTGAATAAATGTATCACAGTTTGTCCATCATCTATTGAAATACATTCTATTGGTTTATTAGGGCTGCCATAACAAAATACTAGATTGGGTGGCTCAAACAGTACAAATGTATTTTCTCACAGTTCTGGAGGTTTGGTTTCTTTCCTCTTTTGTTGGTGTGTAGAAGAGTGCATTCTTGCTTTGACCTCCATGGTGTGTGTGTGTATGCACATCCCTAGTGTCTCTTAGTGTGTCCAAATTTCTTCTTTTAAGGACATCAACTATAATAGATTAGGGCCCACCCTAAGGATCTCCTTTTAACTTAATCACCTCTCAAAAGGTCTATGTGCAAATACGGTCACGTTCTAATGTTCTGCGCTTAAGGGCTTCAACATACGAATTTGGGGGGAACACAATTCAGTCCAGAATAGATATCTCACATGCTTCCAAGTTTTGACATTTATAAATAAAGATGTTATAAATATTCGTTTGCAAGTTTCTGTGTGGACATAAGTTTTCAATTCATTTGGATAAATATCCAGGAACACAATTGCTGGATCATATGGTAGGTATATATTTAGTTTTGTGAAAAACTCCCAAACTCACTTCCAAAGTGGCTGTGCCATTCCTACATTTTCACCAAAAATGAATAAGAGTTCTTGTTGATTGGCATCCTTGCCAGAACTTTGTGTTGTTATTTTTAAATATTTTTGCTATTTTTATAGATGTTTAGAGGGATATCTTATAGTATTATTGGAAATTATCAGATGGCATGTGATGTTTAGCATATTTTTATATGCTTATATGCCATCTGGATGTCTTCTTTGGTGTGATATCTGCCCACATCCTTCAACCATGTTTTAGTTGACTTATATGCGTTTCTACTGTTGAGATATAAGAATTGTTTGTATAGTTTTGATACCAGTCCTTTATCAGATACATGTTTTGCAAATATTTTCTCCTAGTCTTTACCTTTTCTTTTTTCTCTCAATGTAACTTTTCTTTCTGACATTTTAATTAGTGCTCATTTGTAGATGTGTATTGACTGGCATTTGGCACCCAAAGGCTCTTGGATTAATGCAATATAATCAAACAATATTTCTAGTTATTGAAAGAACCTCAAACAATTTAATACTATAATAAGCTGTTTAGAAAATATACAGACTATATACTTCATTGTCAAAAATAATCTTAATTCTAACCCAAACTGTTACCTAAAGATTTTATTCAGTTCCATATGTTCTGTAGCATTATCAAGAGGCAAAGCTAAGTGAACAGAGACTCGATTGTTCTCATGGACAATATACAGGGAGATAAACTAGTTGTTATGTAGTTTTCTGTCTGCTGCAGAGTTTTTCATGCAAATGCATGTGCAGAGGACACAGATATCTATTCATGGCCTGTGCCTATAAATATACTCTTTTAAGTGATAGAATTTATCCCAAGCTATCCTGTGAATATTGACATTGACGTAAAACATACCTCAGCACATTTATCTAATATTTACTTTGTTGAACACATTTTATTTTAAAATAATTCTAGATTCATCGAAACTTTCAAAGAAGTACAGAGAGCTTCCATGTGACCTTCGCTAAGTTCTTTTTATTAGTTACATCTTATATTAATTATAGCACAGTATCAAAACCAGGACATGGCCTAGTTCTGTGTCATTTTATTGTATGTGTAGAATGATGTAACCACAATGACAATAAAAGTAAAGAACTAGTCTAAATCACAAAAATCTTTCTGATGCTATCACTTTAGAGTGACACTCACTTTCCTCTTCTGCATCATACTCTATCCTGGCTATTACTAACCTGTTCCTCATTTTCATAATTTTGCTATTTTGAGAATGTGACATAAATAGAATTATATAACATGAAAAATTTTGAGATTAGTGCTATTTTTACTCAAAAGAATATTCTTTATGTCCCTATGAGTTGTTAAATTACTAATAGTTTTTTTCCATTCCATCACTGAGTATTATTATATGATATGGATGTATCACAGTTGGTTTAAACGTTCACCTGCTGAAGGATGCTTTGACTGTTTCTAGTTTTTGGTAAAATAATACACTCTTTAATTTCAATTCTTTTAAATTTTTGAAATTTATTTTATGGTCTTTGATATAGTGTATATTGGTGAATGTTTTAAGGCACTTGGAAAGAATATATATAGCATTGTAGTTGGGTGGAGCATTTTATAAATGTAGAGTAGATCCTGTGGTTTCATAGGATTGAATTCTGTATCCTTGCTAATTTTCTGTCTAGTTCCATCAATAAGTGAGAGAGATGTTTAAATTTTCAAAAATATTTATAAATTTTTGCATTTTTTCAGTTCTAACAGTTATGCCTCATATAACTGACAGTTCTATTACTTGGTAGATATGTTTAGGACTACTGCATGTTCTTGTTAAATTGAAGCTTTAATCATTAGTAGAATGTCTGTTTGCCTTTTACCATTCTTTGCTCTGAACATTGTATTGTGTAATTTTTTTTTTTTTATAGGCAACCAGTTTATTTACAATAAAAGCATTGTGTTGGCAAACT
>NC_045451.1:38629341-38872304 GCF_002776525.5 Piliocolobus tephrosceles
AGCGCAGTATTGGGGTGGGAGTTACCCGATTTTCCAGGTGTTGTGTGTCTCAGTTCCCCTGGCTAGGAAAAGGGACTCCCTTCCCCCTCGCGCTTCCCAGGTGAGGCGATGCCTCGCCCTGTTTCAGCTCTCGCTGGTCAGGCTGCAGCAGCTGACCCGCACGGATTGTCCGGCACTCCCGAGTGAGATGACCCCAGTACCTCAGTTGAAAATGCAGAAATCACCGGTCTTCTGTGTCGCTCGCGCTGGGAGATGGAGACTGGAGCTGTTCCTATTTGGCCATCTTGCTCCGCCCCCCAAAAATTTCATATAGATTGTGTGTTGAAGGGAGTGGCAGTGATGTAGATGCTAAGAAGTCCTTAAGAAATGAAGGTAAGTAGACTATGGGCTTGCAGATGGAAGTCACAAAGAGAGCCAGCAGGGAATACAGACCCAGGGCTTAAGCTTTCGTGTAATTTTTTAAAAATTATATTCTTTCTAATTGAAAAAAAAAGTATACATGTTCATGGGGTACATAGTGATGTCTCAGTATATGTAAGTATAGTAACTGGATCACAGTAATTAGTAATCCATCATCCCAAACATTTATTATTTCTTCACGTGGGGAGCATTCAGCAACTTCCTTCTAGCTATTTGAAATGTTATATTATTGTTAACTACAGTTTAATACTACAATTGTATAAGACACTAAAACTTATTCCTCCAATCTAGTTGTAATTTTGTATCTTCTAACAAATCTTATTCCTTTCTTCCCCCTACCCTTCCCAACTTTTAGTGTCTTCTGTTCTACTTTTTACTTCTATGAGATCAATCTGTTTTAGCTTCCACCTATAAATGAGAACACGTGGCATTTAGCTTAATTCCTAGCTTATTTCACTTAACATGATGTCCTCCATTTCTATCCCTGTTGTCATGAATGAATAATTTCAGTCTATTTTAAGGTTGAATAATATTCTATCATGTATATATGCTAAATATTCTTTATTCACTCATCTGTTGTTGGATACCTAGGTCGATTCCATATCTTGGATATTCGGTATAGTGCTGAAATAACCATGGAGGTACAGATGTCTTTTTGATATACTAATTTCCTTTCCTTTGAATAAGTGCCCAGTAGTGGGATTGCCAGATCATATAGTAGTTTCATTTGTAATTTTTTGAGGAGACTCAATATTGTTCTTCATAGTGGTTGTATAACACTAGTTTACATTTTCGTCAACAGTATATAACAGTTCCCCTTTCCCAATGTCCTCATCAGCATTTATTATTTATTGTGTTTTTGATAATAGACACCTTAACTGTGGTGAGATAATACTTTGCTCTATTTTGTATTTGCATTTTCCTGATAATTAGTGATGGTGAGCATTTTTTCATACATTTGTTGGTTATTTGTATGTCTTCTTTTGAGAAATGTCTGTTCAGATATTTTTCACATTTTTTAATCAGACTTTTTTACTGTTGAGATTTTTAGTTCCTTGTATATTGTGGATATAAGCCCCCTGTTGGATAAGCAGTTTGCAAATTTTTTTTCGGTCTTTAGGTTACTTCACTCTGTTGATTGTTTATTTTGTTGTGCAGTTTTTTAGTTTGATATAATGCCATTTGTTTTGTTTCCTCTATGTGTTTTCTAGTAGTTTTCTCATTTTAGGTCTTAATTTAGGTATTTGATGCACTTTTGAGAGAGGAAAACAGCATCTGGAGGCAGGGAACATGAGCCAATTCACACTTCACCTACGACAGGAAATTTCCTTTCCACAGGGCATAGGCCAAGTAAATGACTTTGTAACTTTTCTTCATCCTCTTCATTTACATAGGGTGTACCCCAAGTAGAGAGTATTTAAACTCCTAAAAATTATGTAATGGGGATTTTGAGCCCCTAAACTTGGGCTCACTCCCAGTCTGTGGAATGCACTTTCATTTACAATAAATCCCTTCATTCCTTCCTTGCTTTGTTTGTGCATTTTGTCCAATTATTTGTTCAAGATGCCAAGAACCTGGACACCCTCCACCATTCACATATTTTGACCAGTCAGCCAGAAGGAAGAGGTAATCCCAAAGTTTGAGATTCATTTTTCTCCCTCTCTCTCTCTCTTTTCTTTTCCAACCTGGGACCCTTGGTGGGTAGCACCTAAACATGGAGACAACTGCAGGTTTCTGGCCATGGCCAATGAAACTTAGGGGTTTCCATGTGGAGAAACCTGACTACCACCACCTGGCTCACTTAAGGAAACTGAGTCTTTTTCATTTTTTTCCTTTCTCTCTTTTTCAGTCTTTCAGCAACTGTTTCTAGTTGTCCTGCCCCAAAGGGGCAAGAACTTCTTTTTTTAATCTTTTCTGCACATGGTCCCTGATCCCTACATGCGCAGCAGCTCACAGCAAATCACACGTTTCAGGGGACTTAAACCTCATTTTTGTACGCTAACTTCTTCCCTTATCAGACTCAACTGGCTAAGGACGAAAAAGGCCCAGATGGCATCCAGTTCTCATTACACTTCATAGCTATTCTTACAAAGCTCATAGTATGCTCTGGAGGGGAAAACCTGCATGAGAGTTGATTTTTGTATAGGGTGAGAGGCAGGAGTCTAGTTTTATTCTTCTGCATTTGAATATCTAGTTTTCCCAGAAGCATATTTTGAAGAGACTAATTTTTCCCCAGTGAGTGTTCTTGGGACCTTTCTAAAAAATCAGTGGGTTGCAGTTATGTGGATTAATTTTTGGGGCCTCTATTCTGTTTCATTGCTTTATGCATCTGTGTCTATGTCAGTACCATGCTACTTGGTTTGTAGTGTATTTTGAGGTCTGATAGTGTAATACCTCTAGCTTTGTTATTTTTGCTCAGGATTGCTTTGGATATTTGAAGTCTTTTGTGGTTTCATATAAAGTTTAGATTTTTTTTGTTTTCTGTGAAAAATGCCATTGGTATTTTGAAAAGAATCATGCTGACTCTGTAGACTGCTTTGGTAGTATTGTCATATTGACAATATTAGCTATTCTAATTTATGAGCATGAGATATTTTTCCACTTCTTTGTTTCTTCTTCCCTTTTAAAAATCAATGTATGTCGGCCGGGCGCGGTGGCTTACGCCTGTAATCCCAGCACTTTGGGAGGCCTAGGAGGGTGGATCACCTGAGGTAGGGAGTTTGAGATCAACCTGGCCAACCTGGGGAAACCCCGTCTCTACTAAAAATACAAATAGCAGTCAGGTGTGGTCACGGGCGCCTGTAATCACAGCTACTGGGGAGGCTGAGTAATGAGAATCGCTTGAACCTGGGAGGCGGACGTTGTAGTGAACTGAGATCGCGCCACTGCACTCCTGCCTGGGCGACAAGAGCGAGACTCCAAGTCAAAAAAAAAAAAAAATCAATATATGTCATTGTCCTTATAAAGGTCTTTTACCTCCTTGATTAAATGTATTTTATTTATGTTTCATAAATATTTTTATTTATGAAATATATATTTTATTTTAGGTATTTTATTGTATTTCATAGCTATTATAAATGGGATTTCCTTCTGGATTTTACTTTTAGCTAGCTGGTTGTTCATGCATGAAAACACTACTAATTTTTGCTTATTAATTTGTATCTTGTAACTTTACTGAATTTGTTTATCACTTCTAAGAGTTTTTTGGTAGAGTCTTTAAGTTTTTCTCTATATAAGATTATGTTATCAGGAAACAGGAACAATTTGACATCCTTCTTTCCACTTTGGATTCATATTATTTATTTGTCTTGACCAATTGCTGTGGCTAGGACTTCTAATACTATGCTGAATAAGAGTGTTGAAAGTAGGCATCTTTGTGTTGTTTCAGTTCTTACAGGAAAAGCTTTCTGCTTTCCCCTATTCTGTAAGGTGTTAGCTATGGATGATCAGATATTAATATAGCTGCCTCTGCTTTATGTTAATGAATATTTGCATGGCATATATATTTCTTCTTTTACTGTCAATCTCTGATAATATTTAAAGGGAATTTCTTGTTAATGGCTTATAGTTAGGCCATTTTAAAAAATCTCTGCCATTTCTGTCTGTTAATTGGTGTATTTAGATAATTTACATTTCATTTTAAGTATTGACATGTCAAGGCTTATCTGTCACTTTTTGCTTTCTGGTTGTTCCACGTTTTGTTTTTTTAAATCTTTTTGTTAACTCTTATATTTTTCTGCCTTTCTTTGGGTTACTTAAATTTCTTAAAATTCTACTTTTAGCTCTCTATGTTTTTAAATGTCTCTTTTTATATAGATTTTAAAGTTGTTGCTATAGATTTTACTTAGGACATACATAACTAATCACAGTCTACTAATGTTGACATTTTACCAGTTTGAGTGACGTGTAGAAATATTACTTCTCTATTTATCTTTCTCCATGAATAATTGTCAGAATATTCTATCTGCCTATTTGACACAATGTTATTCTTTTGCCTGAACCATTAAATATAGTTTAGTAATCTCAAGAGGAAATGAGTCTACTTTATTTACCTATGTTTTTGCTTTTTCCATTGTTCTTTTTTTCTTTTAATATTCCGAGATTCTTTTGTTATCCTTTATTCCTTCTTTCTTGTTGTTTATTTTCTTTATTTCTTTGTTTTTGTTGTCTTTTCTCTCTCTCTCTTTTCTTTTGGTTCAAGCAATTTTCATAATTGCTTCCTTGATAGATTTTTTAGAGTAGATCTAAATGCTATAAATTTCCTTATCTTTTTGATCTAAGAATACATTTGTTTTCCCCTTTATTACCTATTCTAGATAATTTTGCCAGCTGACATTTCCTTTCTTTTTTCAACACATGGAAATTGTTGTGCTACTTCTTTCTGGCATAAATGACTTTTGATGAGAAATCACCTGTGATTTGAAATGGTTTTCTTTTATAGGCAAGGTGTTCCTTATCTCCTGTGGCTTGTAAGATGTTTTCTTTGTTTTCGGTTTCCAGAAAATTGATCATAATTTATTTTGGAGTACATTCTTTTTGAGTTTATTTTGTTGGAGGTTCATTCAGCTTCTTGAATTTGTAGGCATGTATCTTTTAACAAACTTGGGAAAATTTCAGACATTATTTCTTCAGATAGCTTTTTCAGCCCCACTGTTGTGACTTTTTAAGCTCCTCTTCTGGGTTTTTAATAACATGACCATTAATTTATTTGTTGTAATCTCAAAATCCCTGAGGTTCTACTCTCCTTTTTCTTCTTTTGGTCTATCTTTCACTAAGATTTCTATTGCTTTATCTTCAAATTCACTGATTATTTTTTCTGCCCCCTCCATTCTGCTATGGAGTCAATTCACTGAGGTTTTTGCTTTCTTTTTGTTTTCCTTTTATCTGATATTATATTTCCTACATCTAAAATTACCTTTTTGTTCTACTTTATATCTTCTATTATTTTGCCAATACATATTTTATTCATTTGTTTCAAGCATTTTCATAATTACTCATTAAAGACATTATTGGCTGCTTTAAAATTCTTGTCAGATAATTCTAGTAACTAGAATGTTTGAAGCAAAAAGAAAACTCAGGAAACACCACCATGTTATTCTTTTAGCCTCAAGGTTCTAGCCAGTCAATCCTTTCATTGCTACCTTTCAGAGTCTTCTAAATTATTTATATTATTATATTATATATTTATATATTATATATAATATATATAATATATATTATATTATTATATTATATATAAATATATATATATATTTACAAGACTGTTAGTTGTTTTTAGCATAATGAATAGAAAGAAGTGTATTTACATCTGGAATGTTGAGGAAAAAGAAGTAAAGTATAAGAGAAATAAAGGAAGTATTCTTTCTCTTTTAAGTAAAAAAATGTGGAAAACCTGAGATTTGCTTTCTTTCCTAGCTGGGATAAAAAATAGTGACTATTTTATTAATTTTTTTTAAATGGGAATCTACCATCTCAATATATATAGGGTAAAAATGAATATGTGATTTATCAGCTATGTTCACATGTAATCAAAGGTCCATTAAGTTAGGGTTCGGAGTGCTACTATGCTGAACAATACAAGAGACTTGAGTAATTCAGTGGGTTCAGAGTAACATGGCTGCTTCTAGAATAAAATAGCTGGGATTTTACAAATCAATCAAATTTCACAGATTTCTAATTAAGTAGTATAAAATACTAATTATTTTCCTGAAACTTAAAAGTCTGAAAATATTTGAAAGACAGACTTGAAGTTTGATCCTGCAAATTTCCTTCTTATATCATTTATGTACACAGATTTGGGAACAGATGAGAAAAACAGTCAAGTTCTGAAAACTGTAATAGGGACATAAAGTCGAATTGAGAAGACTTCATATTCCATGAGCCATCAACCTTTAGTGGGTTCCTCCTCCATTTGTCTATAAAGTTATTTCTCACTAACTGGTAAAGGTGCAGAAGTTATTATTTTGACCCTTTATACCTTAACAAAATAGGCTAGTTTTCTCTATGCCTTGCCCTCAGTCGTCATCCAAATTAAAACTAGAATCAGATTCCAGCATTTCCAGCTAACAGGGGATGATCCAAACAAAGTCAAACCTAGGAAGAGAAGCTTTACAAAGCTGGAAGAACAGACGTTGCTATTTTAAGTCTGGGAAATAATGTAGGAAATGATTTTGAGACACTGAGTACAAGAAGCAGTTTAATGTCTTCACACTGCTGAATATACCAGATATTCTGAAGTCCTTGGGCTGACAAATGAATAAAGTGATTTTTATGATTCCTTGATTAGCAAACAGAAATATAAATTCAACACAAAATCATAGAGTGCATTTATCATTTATAATCCATCATACTATCTCATACAATGTATATCATTATAGGGATACTCTTGTTAATATATTTTTATATGGAAAATAAATTATCAACATGTTTCAAAAGCATCTCAATGTTTGTTACCAGAACTATGTGGATTCTCTGTTACATTGTATGTAAACTCGAACATGTCTAAAGGGATCTCTCAATGACAGAGACTAAGTGGGAGCATATAAGAAGAAAATTCATTATGGTTAGTATCATTGAAGGAGTGTGAGAGTAATGATCAGAATTATCTATTCTGTAGACTTTTTTATTTATTTATTTTTTTTTTTTGAGACGGAGTTTCGCTCTGTCGCCCAGGCTGGAGTGCAGTGGCCGGATCTCAGCTCACTGCAAGCTCCGCCTCCCGGGTTCACGCCATTCTCCTGCCTCAGCCTCCCGAGTAGCTGGGACTACAGGGGCCCGCCACCTTGCCCGGCTAGTTTTTTGTATTTTTTTAGTAGAGACGGGGTTTCACCGTGTTAGCCAGGATGGTCTTGATCTCCTGACCTCGTGATCCACCCGTCTCGGCCTCCCAAAGTGCTGGGATTACAGGCTTGAGCCACCGTGCCCGGCCTCTGTAGACATTTTTGAAGGCTACTGTTTGATTGTGTGGGGTTACTCAGAACACAATAGGAGGGCAGCCCACTAGGTCCTTTTTAAAATTTTTATGCCACAAAACAGAGAGTCACAGCTTCCAACTTGTTTCTTAAACCTAACCCTGTACACAAACTTAAAGTTCCTTAAAAGAAGAGGAGTCCATATACTCTCGTAAAAAGACAATCTAAGACCAGCAGAGATTACACTCTAAGACTTCTTCCTCCATTTCCCACAATCTCTAGACTAATAGAGTACAAGAAAATGTTAAATCACCAAAAAGTCAAGACTTTTAGAGCCCTTGCTCTACGAACACTTGTTCCTATCCAAAATAATTGATAGAATAACTAAACTGATTCTCTAACTTCGTGAAGAACTTATAGAATTGGCTAAATGTGAACCATAGGAGATTTATTGCTCCCAAAATAGTAAATCCCAAAGTATATCATAAGCCTGGGAGAGATTCAGTGGTGAGTGCAACTGTTAAGACTTGTAAGATGTAGGGTAGATAATTATTGTACATCCTCATTACATCTCCATGTGTCCAAATACAAAAAAAAAAAAACAAAAAAAACAAAAAACAAACCTGTGACGTTGAAGAATAATAATGAATTACATGATAAACACCAGTTACACAAATGAATTTCTCACTAGAGCAAATTTTCATTGCCCCTGGCACCTAATGACAAATGTTTTGTCATTAGTCTTATAAACAGAAAACAGAGGGAACAGTTAACTTGCACAACACAGGTAGAAAATTTCACTCTTACCAACATACTCCAGTGTTCCTCAAAGACATGAAAAACAATGGGCCATTGTGTCAATTGGGGTGATTGATTTTGACTGTTAGGAAAATATAGGTTCTTCAACCCAATTTTGTCAGGGAGAAGCTACAAATAGAACTCAGGGGATATATTGGAGCACCTTCTAATAGTACATGGGCTAATAATAAAAGTTAAAGAATAACAGACAAAGTAATCTATACCGTTATTAATCAGGATAGTGGAATAGTGGACATCTTTGGAAGGAGTCATGACTTGAAGAAAATTCAAGGAAGACTTCTAGAGAGCTGGTAAGTGTTTATTTTAGGTTCAGGGGATACATGTGCAGGTTTGTTACATGGCAAATTTGCATGTCTTGGGTGTTGTTTGGTTGTATTATTTCATTTTCACGCTGCTGATAAAGATATACTCAAGACTGGGCAATTTACAAAGGAAAGAGTTAATGGACTTACACTTCCATGTGGCTGGGGAAGCCTCACAATCATGGAAGAAGGCAATGAACAACAAGTCTCATCTTACGTGAAAGACAGCAAGCTAAAAGAGCTTGTGCAGGGAAATTCCCCTTATAAAAGCATCATATATTGTGAAACTTATTCACTATCATGAGAATAGCAAGGGAAAGACCTGCCCCCATGATTTAATTTCCTCCAACTGGTTCCCTCTCACTACACTTGGGAATTCAAGATGAGATTTGGGTGGAGACACAGCCAAACAATATCATTAGTACACAGATTATTTCATCACCTACATAATTAGCATAGTACCCATTAGGTAGTTTTTTTGATCCTATTCGTTCTCTGCTTCTGATCAGCTGAGTTGCAAGCTAAAGGCAAAGAGTCATTCGATGAGAATGGAGGGCAAGATTTGTAAATACCAGCAACTCTATTTGGATTAGTTTTAGAAACAAAGCAGTGTCCATTGTAATTTTCCCTATTTTGTGTTCTCATGGCTATTTATTCATAAAGATTTTGTTTTGCGTTCCTACTCTTCTTACTATATTTTATAAAGTGTCATATTAAATTCATCTTTTAGTTAATGCTTTTCAGAAAAGCAAGATGGTTATGACAGATGAGTATGCCTTACCCCAAAATACTGGATGTACAAGTTGAGAAGAACAGATATGAATTTGAGTTATTTCCTTTGAGAACATGCTGAGTGTGGTTTATTTTGTTTGTTTTTTTTTTTTTTTTTTGGTTATAAGAGGGATGGTAACAATATCCAAGGAGGGATTAGTTCTATATAAGTAGGGAAGACAAGTATCTGTAGCTGATGAGCGGGTAAAGGAATTTATTAATAGTATGTGTGGCTGAGCATGGTGGCTCACACCTGTAATCCCAGCACTTTGTGAGGTTGAGGCGGGTGGACCACCTGAGGTCAGGAGTTTGAGACCAGCCTGGTCAACGTGGTGAAACCCCATCTCTACTAAAAACAGAAAAAAATAGCCAGGCAAGGTTGTGGGCGCCTGCAATTCCAGCTAATCTGGAGGCTGAGGCAGGAGAATCGCTTGAATTTGGGAAGCAGAGATTGCAGCGAGCTGAGATCACACCATTGCACTCCAGCCTGGGCAACAAGAGCGAAACTCCATCTCAAAAAAAAAAAAAAAAAAAAAAGCCATTTTTACAGACTAACTTAATGGTCCTTCCTATTTAAGAATAATCCTCAATAATGTTTGGTATTTGGTATTGGTGGGAAAAAGAGTCCAACCACTTATTAGTAAAGCTATAGAAAAGTGATCATCTCTCTTTAATGCTTAGCAAAAACAGGAGAAAGCATGATTAGGTCATGGGCAGCTTAATGTTTTCATACAAGACTCTATACCTGGGATTTGTAACACGAAGCCTAAGGACAGGTTAGAATTCAAACTGGACAAATGCCAAGATAGAGGAGTACCCGGTGCATTGACAGCAGTGGTAATATTAGGGCATGATAGTTCCCGGTGGTTTTTCTGCCTTCTGATTTTTGTCCTTCCAAAATTTGTTTTGGATATTGTTTTCAAAGTTTGCTATTGGAAGTGCTAGTTGTGTCTCTAGTTATGTCTATGAGTATCTTACATCTTTCAAATGTATTTTTTATTGCCTAAAATAACTAGAATAAGTTTCTGAGGCTCACAACAAAAACCCTGACCATACCCATACATTATCTAAATTGATTATTATAATGAACTCGGGAGGCCGATATTGTTATTCACAATTTACAGAACCAAAACCAACTCTTCAGAGTTTAAATAACTTACCCAAGGTTAAAATCCTTTTAAGTATCAGACAGTGAATTTTAATATTATCTTTCTACTTCCAATTTCCCATTTTAACCATTATGTGATACCATACATAAGAGAAAAAAGCCTGCCTAGTTCTTTGTCCAGGACATTCAGGAACCAGGGAGGATGTCAAGTGACTATGCTTCTTAAAATTCTGAAATATAATATGTATTACAATGCCATATCATCATCGATACTTTCTGCATTAAGCTATGAACTCAAACACTGAACGAGCATTTTCAAACAGTTTGCTTCTGCCTCCTAATGCTGCCTTTCCTTCCTCATTCTGAATTAATTTTACAAATACTAGATACGGGCATAAAGTATTTTAAGACTCTCAGAAATGAACTGCACACATGATCAAATCAAGCCAGAATTGCCAGTTTCTAGGTTATTGCTTCCATCTTAACGTCCTTTGAAATAACTATTCTGACTTTAATGCACGTGCTAAGATACTTCTTTATCGTTTAATAATACCATTTAACTATTATATGCCAAATTTGATGCTAAGTTCTAAAAGTATAAAGGCAAATACCACATTGTGCCTCTCTTTAAGAGCATAAAGAATTTTAAAAAGGAGAGATCTATAAACATATAATTCTTTGTAATATTCTAAAGTCTGGAATCTACAAAGTGTGTGATTAAAATAAAGAGAAATAACACTTATAACAGCAATGGGAAAGAATGGGATTCAGGGAAGATTTTCTGGAAGAGTTGCCATTGGAAGTAGAGATTAAAGGATGAAGAAGTAATTTTCCAGGAAAAGAAGTTAAGATTGTAGGGAGTGTGTACTCTAAGATAGTACAGGTTCCAAAAAATATAGAAGCATGAATTACACTGGGCTTCTATAACTGGTCTGGCATTATAATGTAGAGTATGAGACAATAATGGTAAGCAATGATTCTGGAGAGTCAGAAACGGCCAACTGAAGGAAGACTTTGTAAACCATGCTATAAATTGTACTGAAACCGGGAAAGGGTTATCATGCAGAAATTCAAGGAAAACAATACATTATAAAATTAGTAGAATTTGCTAATGGGTTAACTACTGTGGTAAGGCAGGGGAAGAAGTCTAAGTTGAATTTTGGCTTCCTTTCTTAATCAATTAGGGAATACAGAAAGAGAAGAATTAGTGCAGTTGAGGTCAGGTAATACTGTCTTTAGCTTTTAACATGCTGAAGATGTCAATAAAGCATTTATGTCTATAAATATCTGAAGTGCAAGAGAGGAAATATCTGAAGATATCCGAAGCTAGGCTAGAGATTGCTAGAAACGGATGTTGGTGTACAGCCAGGTCAAGTGAGTCAGGGAGAAGAAGCTCATACAAAAACTTCACAAAGAAAGGAAGCTACTCATTCCCAGGAAAATATTCCTTTTTCTCTGAGTGACATACCTTGTTCTCATCTTCCCCCAAGTTTTATTATTCTTGTATTTCTCTTTGAAGCTTTCACTAAAGTATTACAATAAGCTAAAAATAACTATACTCCATGGACTCATGCTTGGGCAAAGTGAAATCTGGAGAGTATAATCAGAATTTTTCAGCCCTAATGAGCTACATCAGTTAATCTAGGACTAATAGACACAAGAAGTGAGAAATATTTGAGCCAATGGCATGCTACAGCCAGCTGGCATCATCTTTTTTTTTTTTTTTAACAACTCTTATTTCAGTGACATTATATTAGTAGCTTGAAATTAACCATGGTGGGAGTATCTATACTACAAAAAAACGGATACTTTGGTTTGAATGTTTTGCCCCTTCCAAAACTCATGAGTTGAAAGCTTAATTACCAATGCAACAGTATTGGGAAGCAGCACTGAATAGAAGGTGTTTCTGTCATGAAGACTGTGGCCTCATTAATGGAATAATATTACAATGAAAGGGCTTTCAGCCTTCAGGGGTGGTTTCCTTCCCTTCAACTTTTTTTGCATGTGAGGAATAGCGTCTCTACCCTCTGGAGAATGCAGCCATCAGTATGCCATCTTGAAAGTAGAGACTGGGCCTTCACAAGACACTGAACCTACTAGCATTTTGATCTTAGACTTCCCAATCTCCAAAATTTGTAAGAAATAAATTTCGTTATTTTATAGATTACACAGTCTCAGGTACTTTGTTAGAGCAAAACAAAACGGACTAAGACACTGACAAATCCTATAAATCAATATTGATCATTTTTTCATAAGGAGTTGATTGATAAATACTTGCCAGCACACTACTGGCTCATCCATATAGATAGATGCTCCTTTCTCAATGAATGTCTTCAAAAGCAGTCATGGAAACAGCAAGAGAAACACTCAAAACAACTCTAGAAGGTCCACAGGCACCGTATTAGAAAATCTAAAGAAGAACTATAGCAAGAATGAGAAGTGGGTTTCAGGTTGGGCGAGGTTACAGATTCACCATCTAAACAGATAAATCTCCTAACATCTTTATATCTGAGTGCTATTACCTGTCAAGAGGAAATAATGACTTAACACAAAAGAATAGATATTAAAAGTTAAGTGATTATTTTAAGAAGTTTGACATGCTATGCATGTGAGCTATTATTAGTAACTCAAGGATTTCAACATCAAAAAAGTGTATTCAGACTTCAAAGGCATCACTAAATTTTGCCCTTAACACCGTCTTACTTCCCTTGAATTCTCTAAACTCCAGTGGCCTACAGGGAGTTATATGGCTTTCTGTGCATGGAATTGTAGTATAATCAATCCTTTTGTTTCTCCACATGTATTAGGTATCTCTACATTGGGGTTTGCTGTCTGTTTTGCTATTAACAATAGGGAAGAGAATCATTTCTGACATTTTTGCTTGGGAAAGCTAGGAATCTAGGTGTGATTGTTTTCAAACAGTCTGAGAGCATGGCACTGATAATTTTAGAATTAAATTATGTTTTACTATGTAAAATAGTACGTGCTTTGGTGATGAGTTTTTCTAATTCAGTTCATGCTGAATTAGAGGAGTTCTAATAAGAGGAGTTCATGCTGCACAGTGAATTGAGTGCCAAATCTGCAATACAACCTGGGTCTCCTGGATTTCAGTGCATGGCCTTTCCAAGATAATATGCTACTCTCTAGGTAGGTAAAAAGAAATTTTTTAAAGCAAAATTGCAATTGTCTATAGTCAGAATTGTTGGGTCCTCTCTCATTCCTCATCCAAGGCAATGTGCCCTTTGAGGTTCAGTTTGAGTCTCACTTTCTTCATGCAGTTACTCTAATGACTTTGCACCCAATGATCCCTTCCATTCTTATAGAAACATAGCACAACTTTAGGATGTGATTATATTCCAGCTTGTAGCATATTTATGAGTGAATCTCCCCAAAAAGTATGCAGATTCCTTGGTAACAAAGTAAATATCGTTTTATCTTTTTGTCTTTCTGTATCTTTCACACTGTGTGGCATAAAGTAGACCTAGAATAAGTTTTTTTTCCTTGTAAAGACAAAGTCTTGCTCTGTCACCCAGGCTGGAGTGCAGTGGCGTGATCTCAGCTCACTGCAACCTCCACCTCCCAGGTTCAAACGATTCTCATGCCTCAGTCTCTCAAGTAGCTGGGATTACAGGCATGTGCCACCACGCCCCGCTAATTTCTTCCGTATTTTACTAGAGAGGGGGTTTCGCTGTGTTGCCCAGGCTGGTCTCGAACCCCTGAGCTCAGGCAATCCGCCTACCTCGGCCTCCCAAAGTGCTAGGCTTACAGGCATGAGCCACCACGCCCTGCCTTAGAATAATTTCTATTTGAATACCACCTAATACATAAAAGCAAATGTGTGCCAACAAATCCATACTTAGCGCTAACACATGTTCCATGCACATTTGGACAAATAGACTATGGAATTCAAAAACATATGTGGCCCACTCAATATATACATGATGAGATGATATATTTATAGACGAGATTTTTTAAAGTTAATTTATGTGTACTATATTTGCAGCCAGTAGTTTCTTAGAAGGTTTTCCCCTGTCCACCTGATGGATATCTAATTAGTATGCTTTAAATTTAGAAAGCATGAATTAATTGCTGAGAACATTTATTTGAAGAAATAGTACTAAAAAATATATCCCTGAAATAAGATTTTTAGATGAATTATAAAGATGCTCAGCCAGCTGCTTGCCTCCTTGTCTTGACAGAGGAATACTGTGCATTATTTTGTTATTAATTCATGCTTAGTGAAATATTTTAAAAAATAATAATAATGTGGAAAAACAAAAACTTTTAGACATAGCAACTCCTATGGCATTTTTTTTTTCCCTGCTGTGACTCAACAGCATTACCCAGTCTCAAAAATACACTACATGACTGCATATTGGTTTTGAGAACACAGTTGCTGCTCTCCTGTGCCTGGGATCTGAGTCACTGTCTTACACTCCGGTAAAACTGGCAGTTGTTGCAACAGTGTTTCTGTGTTCCTAGCCAGCATTGTAATCTAGTAATATCTGGATTTATGTATTAGAAATACAATGTAATGGTCTTTTAGCATACCTCCATTAATTTTTCAATTCTCCATTATTTATCTATTTATTCATCATTCATCAAATAATTAAGTGTCTCTTGGGGATATTTAATGTACTAAGGATACCATTATAAATGTGACATTCTTCACATGGAACAAATCTAGGTAGACAGACACTGAAGACTCCAGAGAGACATTAAAGACCCCAGTGAAGATGCTAGGTAGAGAAAAATCTGAGGAGCATTAGCCAAGAGAAGAATAAGGAGGAATTAGCCAAAACCTGAAATCCTAAAGGTTTCTCTCCCTTTTTGAATTAACTGAAAACAGATGACATTTCAGGATATTTAATCAAGAGTAAAAGCTGCCATGCAGCACAACTCAACATACTTTCTACCATGCCTACTATAGCCAATCACCTCAATTGTTTAATTAATCTAGTCACCTCACATGTCTCAGTAAAATCTTGTAGGTGTATGTGGGTAATTTGTCTACTACTTCCTCAGGTATCTCAAGGCCTTCAAATATACTCATTCTCCAAAGCTGAAAAAGTCATCTCTCTACTTAAAATCATCCAGAGGCTTCTAATGTGATTTGTAGGAGGAACTAAAATCCTGAGTCCAGCTGTCTTTTCCCCCCTATCTCACTCCATACCAGTCATGCACAGCTTCTTTTTGTTTCTTGGTAAGGCCACGTTCCTATCAGAAACTTGTGTGCTCTTCCTACACAGCCTGGAATACGCATTAGGCTGATATCTACATGATTTATAGTCTCACATATTTCAGGTGTCTCCTCAAATGTCACTCAGCATGACAGTTTTCTCACTGTCATACTTAAAATAGTCTTTCTGTTTCGTCAATCACTTTTTTTTTCTTCTGTGCTTTATTTTTCTCCATAACACTATTACCATCAGACATGCCATTTACTTAACTCATTTATCTAATTATTTTGTCTTCCTCCTTCCCCCTGGCATATGGGCATATGCTATATTTGGGCAGGCAATATTGTGTGTTGCTTCATCACTGAATTTCCAGTTCCTAAAATGGTGTTTGTCAACATAGAGATTTTGAATGAATGAACAGATAGGTAGTAATAACAATTTATTCCTAGGTTCCTCTCGAATGCAAATATGTATATTATATACATACATGCAAAGCTTTACATTGCATTTTTAATCCTCTAACTTGCTGCTTTAGGAAATCAGGGACTTGATGACATAATAAAATTTCTTTTCATTCAAAAGGAAGAACCATTGTTCAGGCAATTCTCACAGATGGTCATGAGAAATTCATTAATCTGTCCTTTTACTTTAAATGGAACATGGATATTTAAAAGGTGAGAGACAATGTTGAACAATGTGTTGTCCTTAGCACATAGAATAAAAATCATTAGTTTAATTTCTATTCCACAGATTTTGAAGAAAAAAAAAAAAGTTCACCTAAAGAGAAAATCGAGAAAAACTGTGAGTATTAATGTACTATTATAAGTCTCTATTACAAAGACAGGTTTATAGGAAATAAAAAGTCACATAAAGCATGCCACAGGCTCATTACTTAAAATAAAATTTTATGGCAGAATTAGCCAGACAGACTTTATACTATTAGATAATTAAGTAGGGATATTAGAGTTTTAAAAATAACTTTTTAAAATTATGAGAACATTCAAACATAAACCAAAATAGAAACAACAATATAATGAAAGCTACTGTACCCAACACCCAGTTGTAACAATTATCAACAGCCTGCTGTACTATAGTGTGTGGGATGTCTTTTGGGGATATCAAAAATAAAAGCTTTCTCTCATAAAAGATGGTAAAAAAGGGTCATATGTGTTTAAAATTTTCTCAAAATATATACTCATATTTTCCCAATACCTGGATCTACCATTCAAGAAGAGGTTAATTTTATTAGACAGTTACTATTATTACTCACGCTTTCAATGAATAAAGTGAGCATCAGGGATTTTTGGACACTTGGTCAAGGTTATGCAATTAATAATCAAAAGAGTAGAGATATGAGCTCATGTTTTCTGACTGTGCTGTAAAATTATCTTGGAATTAAATATGGCTATTTTAATAAGAATTTTATTCCTGATTTTTTTCATGGACTATTTTCTAATTAAATCTAGATTTTTTCTGAATTACTTTGCATTATTTGTTAAATATGGACATTTATTACATTTACCTTTATATAATTTTTGTTTATTGTGTGATTATTTTATGTGTGATTATTATAATCTACTCAATGAGAAATCCTGTGTCTAATGTTGTATGCATTAACAAATGCGGAGATTAACAGGTAGTATCTTTAAAAAATACTTCTGCCATACTAAATTATCATATTTCTTAAGCAAGTAATAACCCCAAAACCAACACATAAATATATCTTCTTTGCATAGAATACATTATTTTCATAAGAAAAATAAAGGAAATTTTATTCTTTGAATAAATCTATTTATTTTTGTGAACTTGAATAATGCAACATTTATTAAATAATTTAAACATAAAGCTGTTGGAACTTTAAATTATTCTGAGACTTGACAGGAATGAGGCTATGCAGCCCGAGTCATGTGCATGCAACTGCATGACTTTTGTTTCTATAAATAACTAGGAAAACCAAACAGCACCAGAAATAAGATGCCCTCAGATCACTGCCCCTCTTCGGGGAACAATAAAGCAATCTTCCTTGGAATGTAAACAGTAGAATCTGTACCAATCTGTAACCAGTTGAATCACCATAACATATGCACTAGCCTCATATGAAGAATTCAGTAAATCTGCTAAAGTTTCTCTTTCTCTGCTAATAGAAGTGAAACCTTAACTTCTCCATTTGGAGCGTTGACCCTATTCCTTTAGAGTTGGTGTCTCTTTGGTGAATATCCTCAAGCTTTGTATTAATACTTAAATAAATCCTATACTTTTCTGAATATCATTATTTAAGATTGACATTTTGGGGACCACAAAAGGACCAGAAGTAAACCTCCAACAATGTTCACCACTTCACCCACAGGGGGACCCTTGGAACCACCACGAATTACATTTGTTTACCTGACCTTGCTAGTCAATGGAATCTCTGGTAAACTTCTCTTGTGTTCAGATCCTCATGGCTTTGTTGAAGAATTCAGACGTTATTTGAACTACACGCATTCTTAACTCAATAGAGTAGGTGTTAAAGCTTTACTGTAAGGTAGGAGTTTTGTTTGTTATTTTCTAGAGATTTGCTAATCATGAATTTGTGATTTTTACTTTTCTCTGAGGGTAAGATTTCGTTTGAAATTACTAAGAGTTTTTACAAACTTTTCTTTCTTTCAAAATTTTGGTCAGGGAGAAAACAGTTTCTCTGAAAAGAAAATGTAAATATTTTTGGGTTAAGCAAAAACCAAACCAAACCAAACCAAACGAAAACAAAACAAAACCCAAACAAAAAAACCAACCAACTAATAATTGTAATCCTTAAAACTGGCCAGGTTCTGAGGTTGAGTTTAGTTGACAAATCTAAACTTTCTTCTTGAGTGACCAAAATTAGAAAAGGCTCTCTATGAGGATGAGATAAGTCTCAAAGTTAAGAGACATTGTTCCACAGAGACACGGTTTCTCCCAGCTGAAAGCCATCTTAGGCGACTAAGGTCTCACAGGAGTGTGGCAGCTTATTGCTAGTGATATGAAACTGTACTAACAGGGAATCTCTCAAGAACATTCAGGGAAGCTTGTTTCATCTGGTAAAGACACATAATGGTTGATCACTGAGTGCCTTAAGCACCAAAATCTCTCGGGATTGAGGAGACATGTAAAACAGGTAGAATCAGCTCAAGGGTGACACCTTGAGGAGCTATCCCACAAGTAACACACTGGATCCAATACATCTCCCCAGGTCTTGCTGGTCATTCAAAAAAAAAAAAAAAAAAAGTCTAAATTGTGGGAAACTGTACTCTCAAATCTTCCTCCTTAAGAACACATCCACCACTAGAAATGCTTTCTGGATTCATGATTAATATTTATTGTGCCCTTTTTCTGCAGCTATTTAGAAAACTAGTGCCATATAGTTTGTGATGACCCCAAATTACAATGGCCAAAATGGGGTACCTTTCAAATATCTAAACTAGTTTATCTGTACACTCAGAGAAAGCTGACTCTAAAGTAAAAGTAAATAAATGACTGGGAGAACTATTTTCAGTGATAGAAGCTTTTAAAGAGTCTCTGATCAAGTCATTTTCTTGTAAGAGGAAAACAAAAGATTTTCAAAAAATTTCTGAATTAAAAACAACTGCTGAAATTTTGATCCCTTCTTCTGCTTCTCCTTCTCCTTTGTCATAACTTTCTTGTTTGAACTTACGTCCTTCTCCCTCTCTACATTTTTGGCTACTATGGCTTTATTTCAGAAATGCCATGTGTACAGTAGAGGAGAACCTGTCTTAGTTTATTAACCATGGTCAAAAGTAGAACTTAAAGGCATACTTAAAGAATTTCCAGATCCTCTTCAGGCTGCTATTGCATTTACTAAAGAATTTGCATTAAATATTCTAATTTGTGACCCCAGATTCTCTGATTCATATAAATTGGTTCACCTGTTAGCATCAGAAAGCAAAGCCAAAGATAGGATAACAAAAGCAAATTAGAGAAATTATTTAGAGGACTTTCATAAATTTTCTGAAACAGAATGTAAATGTGTACACAATACTGCTGAAGCTTTATGGCATGCTATCCTGTTCGTTTTCCAAACAGTAGTTGATATGAACAAAATACAACAATGCTGACAAAATCTTGGTGATCATGTAATGGCATACTATGAAAGATTTGGAAAAAAATATTTAAACAATACTCAGGCCTATCAGAAGAAAGTTATGCTAACCACCAAAATGATACTTTCCTTAACTCAAACATGATAAATGAATTAGATGAAGAATTAGCAATTATAAGAGAGTCTACACCCTAGTTGAGCTCTCAAACTCAAGATCTAGTTATTTTTTTGATTAGATATTCTATACTTGAACGCAGAAGAAAAGGAAGAGAAGGTTAAACAGAAAGGAAAAGCAAATAAGGTCATGAGTTTACAACTAAAACAATTGTCTAACTAATTTGTAATACCTCAACAGTCTAATACATTTCAAAACTCACCCAATTCCCTGCATTACAACTACTGCAAAAAACCTGGACATTTCAAAAGGGACTGTGGAAAATTGAAATGGAGAGAACAGCAACAAGCCAAACAAAAAGAATAAGAATGTTCTGAGAAAATCAAAGAGAACTTCTCTTTTATCTAAACTAATACCTTAGGGGAAAATGAAATTAATTTAAATGGGAGAACAAACACAAGTTCTCACTGACACTGGAGCTACATTATCAGTGATAAAATCCACCTTACTACAATACCACATTCCCTGGAGTAAAAAAAAAATACACTACCCCCCGAATCTAAAATAACATGGAAAAATAAATAAATAAAATTAAAATTAAAACAGAAATATAAATGGCACCCCGTCTCTACTAAAAATACAAAACATTAGCCAGGCGTGGTGGCAGGTACCTGTAGTCCCAGCTACTCGGGAGGCAGAGGCAGGAGAATGGCGTGAACCCAGGAGGCAGAGCTTGCAGTGAGCAGATATTGCACCACTGCACTCCAGCCCAGGTGACAGAGCGAGACTCTGTCTCAAAAAAAAAAAAAAAAAAAGATATATATATATCTAACCTATATATATATATAAATGATATGTGTAATAAGTACTCCTATGTCAGTAGATAAACCTCAATCTACAATTTTTCAGTTGGGTCCCCTACAGAGAATACATGTTTTTCTCTTGGTCCCTCAACCCCCATTCATGTAATAGGGAAAGACATTTTAGAATTATACAATACCCACATCTCTTTCTCACAAAAGGGGAAAAGATATTTATAATTAGAATATAAAGTAGAATTATTACACTTAAAACCTCTCTGACCCGTAAAAAATATTCTAGATTAGAGGTCTTGGAGGGGATAAGACCTATAAATTTGCATTATATAAAAGAGGCTTGATTATTCTCTGTACAAGCCTATCCCATGTAACATTTCAATTCAGTGGTACCAAACCCTCCTATCCTTTTTACTGTCATCCAAACTGAAGGCGAGTTATTTACTATGATCATTAATATTTTCAACTTGACTGGATTAAAGGACGCAAAGTATTGTTTCTGGGTAGTTAACAACTGGATCCTACGGCTAAAAGATTGCCACCTTGCATGAAAGCAATAATTCTTCCCCGTGAATAAAAGCAACTGAATAAATTGTGATGAAATCTCCCCTCACTGTCTTTATTCCACATTCTGAGGAAGCACTTCTAAACTCCCACTATACTCAACACTCTTCAGTTAGTTTACTGGCTTCTTGTAACATTCTTCTTTCTGCTCCCCTATTACACTCTTCAAATATAATAACCTAAATTTTACCACTCTTCTACCCCTGCTTTCAGAGGAAATGCAACATGATTACACAATCTTAACTGACCAGCTTCTCTCATCCAGGATGCACCTATAAGAAACTCCCTTTACTAATGCTGATGTTGTTTGGTTTACAGATGGATCTTACTTAAAGGATGAATCTGGAATTTAACATGCAAGTTATGCAAGAGCATCTTTGACTGAGGAAATAGAAAGTGCTTATCTTCTGGGAGCAACCTCAGCTCAACAAGCAGAGTTAATAACATTAATTAGAGCCTGTCAATTGACAAAAGGAATAACTGCTAATATTTATACAGATAGCAGATATGCTTTTGAAGTACCTCATGATTTTGGGGCACTATGGAAACAAAGAAGATTTTTAACCTCTTCCTATTAGTCCATAAAAAATGGACACCCTGTTTCAAAATTATTGGAAGCTATATTATTGCCAACACCATTAGTCATTGTTAGATTCCTAGCCATTCAAAAACAAACACCCTAGAAAGCAAAGAAAATCATTTAGCAACTAGTACAGCAAAAAGAGCTGTCCTGCATATATTTAAACAAGAAAATCAAGCCATTTTAGCTTTGAAGGAAGCACTTGATTTTGATAAAAAATTAACTCAGTCCAAAGCCCCAAAAATAGAACAAGAAAATTGAGAGAAAAAAGGGAGAAACAATCGAGAAACAAAAAGTTCTCCTCTCAAACTGTGTGATGGCATGAACCAAAAGTTCTGCCCATACTTCCATCCCAATTACCGTCATCTTTCTTAACGTTTATGTGTGTGTGTGTGTGTGTGTGCGTGTGTGTGTGTGTGTGTGTGTAATTTAACTCGTTGGAGACTTGATGAGATGATTGCTTGGAACAAACAATATCACTGAAAACCTTCTCCATTTGTTGCTTATAAAGTGTACAATTGCTATCATATCTGCATAAAACATAATCCAGGGAAACCTTTACATCGTTTGCAAAGTCACTTATCCTTATGGGATGGCCCTTCCAAAGTATGGCAACTAGATTTTATTCAAATCTAGAGTACAAATATGTCCTAGTGACGGCTTGTAGATTTTCTCATTGGGTAGAAGCATTTTTGTGCAAAACAGCAACAGCCATAGTGGTAAAATTCTCTTATAAAAAATTATTCTAACGTGAAGAATTTCCCTAAACTTTATACAACAAAAGTATTCATTTTACTAGACAAGTAATCTAGTCAGTATATGATATCTTGACCATTCTTCAGTATTTCCACTGTGCTTATCACTCCCAGTCATCTGAGTTAGAGGAAAACACAAATGGAACAATGAAAACTCAATTGGCAAGATTAACTAAGTCTTTTAAAATTCCTTGGCCAAAAGCTGTTTCATTAGTTTTGCTTAAACTAAGGTTTATCCCTTCTGGTAAATGCTAAGTGTCTCCATTTGAAATTATAACAGGCTGACCTATGAAATTGTCTCCAGTAAATTGTGAATCTGTGATATCAAAAGGGAATATGTTGTATTATTGCAGTGGCCTTATGAGGCAGCTAACTAAAACCTGTAATTTAGTAGAAGACTCTTTCCACAGGAAGTTTACAGGAGATGAGAAACTCAAAGACCAGCCAGGAGATTTTGTCTATTGGAAATGGCATATTTTAAAGGATTGCTTCTAACTAAGATGGAAGAGAACTTATATGTGCTCCTAACCAACTCTTGTGCTGCTAAGCTGAAAGGAATTAATTACTGGATATACATCACTATCTTAAAGATAACTGCTTTGCCTGCTTGGACTTCATCTCAAACCAGTAATTAAAAATTCTCAAAGAACTAACAAGGATGAGAAAGAGACAACATCTGAAGTAGTCTACTTTCTCAAGACACCAGACCAGGCCTGCATCTAAATGAATGCTTAATATTAATAATCATTCATATCAAGAAGGTCTTTCTTTGCAAATTATCACTTAATTTATTTCTTTTGTTCCTAGTTCTTGTGTTTTGTTACTACTATCACCAGTTCTTATGCTTTAAAACAAACCTTTTATTGCAATTAGTTGTGGAATATGCTAATAGATTACAGGAAAAATAAAAAAAAAAAACTGTTGGATATGCAGCCACATGCTCCTTTCAAGTGTTACTGGCCTACCATGGTGGTAGACCAAGAATGTGATTGGATAGAAAATCAGAATTATATCTGCATGTCTTAGGAATAGTCATTGGCGCCTGTGATGCTTAATACTGAGTGTCAATTTGATTGGACTGAAGGATGCAAAGTATTGGTCCTGGGTTTGTCTGTGAGGGTGTTGCCAAAGGAGATTAACATTTGAGTCTGTAGGCTGGGAAAGGCAGACCCACCCTTAATCTGGGTGGGCACCATCTAATCAGTTGCTAGCACAGCCAGGACATAAAGCAGGCAGAAAAAACATGAAAAGGTTAGACTGGCTTAGCTTCCTGGCCTACATCATTCTCCCATGCTGGATGCTTCCTGCCCTGGAACATCACACTCCCAAGTTCTGCAGCTTTGGGACTCAGACAGGCTTCCTTGCTCCTCAGCTTGTAGATGGCCTATTGTGGGACCTTGTGAGCATGTGAGTTAATACTACTTATTAAACACTCTTTTAAATACATATATATCCGATTAGTTCTGCCTCTCTAGAGAATGCTGACGAATGCAGTGCCTAACATTAGTACAACAAAAATGATGTGCATCACTGACCTTTTAAAAAAATTGTACTTTAAGTTCCAGGATACAAATGAGGAATGTGTAGGTTTGTTACATAGGTATATGTAATGCCATTGATAGTTTGCTGCACCTATCAACATGTCATCTAGGTTTTAAGTCCCACATGCATTAGCTGTTTGTCCTAATACTCTCCCTCCCCTCAGCCCCCACCCCCTGACAGGCCCCAGTGTATGCTGTTCCTCTCCCTGTGTCCATGTGTTCACATTGCTCAACTCCCACTTATGAGAGAGAACATGCGGTGTTTGGTTTTCTGTTCCTGTGTTAGTTTGCTGTGGATGATGGCTTCCAGATTCTTCCACGTCCCTGCAAAGTACAGAATCTCATTCCTTTTTATGACTGCATCATATTCCATGGTGTATGTGTACCACATTTTCATTATCCCATCTATCATTGATGGGCATTTGATTCATATGTTTGCTATTGTAAATAATGCTGCAATAAACATATGTGTGCATGTGTATTTGTAGTAGAATAATTTATATTCCTTTGGGTATATACCCAGTAGTAGGATTGCAGGTCAAATAGTATTTCTGGTTCTAGATCCTTGAGGAATCACCACACTGTCTTCACAATGGTTGAACTAATACACATTCCCATCAACAGTATAAAAGCGTTCCTATTTCTGCACAGCCTAGCCACCATCTATTTTTCTTGGCTTTTTAAAAATTGTCATTCTGACTGGAATGAGATGGTATCTCATTGTGGTTTCAATTAGCATTTATCTAATGATCAGTGATGTTGAGCTTTTTTTCATGTTCGTTGGCCACAGAAATGTCTTCTTTTGAGAAGTGTCTGTTTATATCCTTTGCCCACTTTTGGATGTGGTTATTTGTATCTTGTAAAGTTGTTTAAGTGTCTTATAGTTTCTGGATATTTGACCATTGTCAGATAGGTAGATTGCGACAATTTTCTTCCATTCTGTCAGAGGCCTGTTCACTCCGATGACACTTTCTTTTTTCTGTGCAGAAGCTCTTGGATTTAGTTAGGTCACATTTGTCAATTCTGACTTCTGTTGCATTGCTTTTGGCATTTTTGTCATGAAGTCTTTGCCCATGCCTATGTCCTGAATGGTATTGCTTAGGTTTTCTTCTAGGGTTTTTATGGTTTTGGGTTTTACATTTAAGTCTTTAATCCATCTTGAGTTAATTTTTGTATAGGTGTAAGGAAGGAGTGCAATTTGTTTTCTGTATATAGCTAGCCAGTTTTCTCAGTATCATTTATCAAATAGGGAATCCTTTCCCTATTGCTTTTGTTCAGTTTGTCAAACATCAAAAGGTTGTAGATGTGTGATGTTATTTCTGAGGTCTCTGTTCTGTTCCATTCTTCTATATGTCTGTTTTTGTATCAGTACCATGCTGTTTTGGTTTCTGTAGCCTTGTAGTATAGTTTCAAGTCAGGTAGCATGATGCCTCCAGCTTTGTTCATTTTGCTTAGGATTGTCTTTGCTATATGGCAAATTTTTGGTTCCATATGAAATTTAAAATGTTTTTTTTTCCTAATTCTGTGAAGAATGTCAATGGTAGTTTAATGGGAATAGCATTGAATCTATAAATTATTTTGGGCAGTATGGCCATTTTCACAATATTAATTCTTCCTATCCATGAGGATGGAATGTTTTTCAATTTGTTTTTGTCCTCTCTTATTTCCTTGAGCAGTAGTTTGTAGTTCTCTTTGAAGAGGTCCTTTACATCCCTTGTTAGTTGTATTACTGTATTTCTTTTTGTAGAACTTACATCACTGGCCTTTTAATAATACTTAACAAAGCAAAGGACATGGGAAAAGCTTTCCAGTAAAAGAGATCAGTCTGTTAATTTGAATGCTGATGCTTTCCCGGCTAAGAGATAAGACTAGATTTTAGGAGAGTATAACAAAAATGTGGGATAGTTTCGTCTTACCTTCTTTTTTCTTTTCGTTTAGTCAGTTCCTCTCTTTATACTGGGAATGAAAGAATCACACCAAAGTTACATAATTCACTATCACTCGATACATGGAATGTATACACAAAAAAATGATGTGTTTATGCCATTATTTTACAGAGTACTGATTGGCATGCCACTGAATGGGCACAGAAACTGGATATTTATTGACTAGTTCCAAATGAAACATCTTGGCTATGCAGCACCAATCTATGGCCATGGTTACCCCCAGGATGGTTAGAATAGTGATCTTTGGTTTATGCCTAGACACAAAGTCAAATAGCTTATACTCTTTTAAAGCCTACAAATCTTCCTCATTTACAATCTCATTTGATTCATTTTGTATTCTATTGGTATGATCATTTAGCTTCCATCTTTCTATCACAACCGGGTATTGAGGATGTCATTTGGCATGTAGAGGCCCTAAGCAATTACACAAAAAAAGGCCCTACGTGATAGCTGCCTGGGTATTATATTACTAAAAAATGATGTTGCTGTTATGAGAAAGGTTTTATTACAGAACTTTATGGCTTTAGATATATTAACTGTAGCTCACAGATGAACCTGCACAGTCACAGGAGATACTATCATATCTCAGATGAATCAGGTAACATCACTAAAGTGACAGGTAATATGAAAACCCAAATAAGTAACCTTTCAGATCTGATATGGTTTGGCTCTGTGTCCCCATCCAAATCTCATCTCAAATTGTAATCCCCACATTTCAAGGGAGGTCCCTGTAATCCCCACGTGTCAAGGGAGGGAGGTGATTGGATCATGGGGGTGGTTCCCCCATGCTGTTCTCATGATAGTGAGGGAATTCTCATGAGATCTGATGGTTTTAAAAGTGTGGCACTTCCTCACTCACTCGCTTTTCTACCTCCAGCCAGCTTGTGAAAAAGATGCCTGCTTCCCCTTCACCTTCTGTCATGATTATAAGTTTCCTGAGGTCTCCCCAGCCATGCAGAACTGACAGTCGGTTAAGCCTCTTTCCTTTATAAATTACCCAGTCTTGGGTATTTCTTTATAGTAGTATGAAAATGGACTAATACAAGATCTGACACCCTCTCTACACAGTAGGCTAAGCAGCTGGTTTGGATCTTAGGGAATTTGATGGCAGAAACTATTACTTATTCTCAGAGTTATAATAATTTGCTGTGTGTGTTTTATCCTATTTTTGTCTTTACTGCTGCTTTAGCATTTGTTCAAAATGCAGT
Source organism: Piliocolobus tephrosceles (assembly GCF_002776525.5). Classification (NCBI taxonomy): domain Eukaryota; kingdom Metazoa; phylum Chordata; class Mammalia; order Primates; family Cercopithecidae; genus Piliocolobus; species Piliocolobus tephrosceles. The sequence goes on from NC_045451.1 coordinate 38,656,452, forward strand.
CAGTGTACAACTGAATGAACTAAAATGATGGTTGCTCAAAGAATTACGTTCATTGAAGGTGCAATCATCAATAGGCAGCCCGACTCAGGTCACAAAATTACTTCCTTCATGTTGCTTTAAATTTGGCCTATACCCCATGATATGGCTTGGCTGTGTTCCCACCTAAATCTCTTCTTGAATTCCCATGTATTGTGGGAGGGATCTGGTGGTCTGGTAGAAAGTAATTGAATCATGGGGGCTGGTCTGCCCCATGTCTTTCTGGTGACAGTGAATAAGTCTCACAAGATCTGATGGTTTTATAAGGGGAAGTTTCCCTGCACAAGCTCTCTTTTTGCCTGCAGGCATCCATGCAAGATGTTACTTGCTCCTCCTTGCCTTCTGCCATGACTGTAAGGCCTCCCTACTCACATGGAATTGAGAGTCCAATAAACCCTTTTTTTCCGCACAAGTTACCCAGTCTTGGGTATGTCTTTATCAGCAGCATGAAAATAAACTAATACAACCGATCAGTTTTATCACCAGAATAATTCCACTGCCATGGGGTATAACATTCTAGGAATGAGCATTCCTAGTGACATGGAACTAAGCTCTTGAACATAAAAGGGGCAAAAATGCTTGAATTTATTTATGATGCTTTCTTCAAAAGATCTTGATAAAAATGGGGAAATGTGAAGTTAAATAATTCAAGCTTTATTAAATAATTCAAATGTAAAGCTGTTAGAACTTTAAATTATTCTGAGCCTTGAGAAGAATGTGTCCATGCAGCCTGAGTTGCATGGCATACAACTGCAACTTCTACTTTTTTTTCTGTAAATAATTAGGAAGACCAAACAATAGCAGAGATAAGATCCCCATAGATCACTGCCTCTACTCAGAGAACAATAAAGTAATCTTCCTTGGAATGCAGCAATCTGTAACTACTCAAATTGCTGTAATGTATGCACTGGTCTCATCTAGAAAATGCTGTAATTCTGCAAAAGTTCTCTGTCTCTGCCTATATAAGTGAAACTTTCACTTCTCCACTTTGGAATGCTAACCCCATTCATTTAGAGTTGATGTTTCCTGGGTGGCTATTCTCAAATTCTGCTCTCAGATAAGCTCTATACCTAATTATGTTTTCTGAATCTCATTAAAGGTTGACATTTGAAACCAGAAGAACCATAAATACACTAATGTCTCTTCATTGTTTTCTACTTCAGGATCATTGAAACTTAGGGAACATAAGCTTCAGTGTGTTGAAATGACAAGCTAGCCATGGATCCTTCCAGTCCAAAAGTCCAATAGTCTTGAAGGAATCTAGATTAACGAATCTGAAAATTCTGGTATTATTCTGTGGTTTTTATATTTTAACCTTGGATTGTGTAATTTATTTAAAATGGAACATTGGGTTTCACATATATACAAAAAGTAGGAAAATTAAACCAGATGATTCCAGTTGGTTTATTTCAAGAAGATCGAATGAGAATACTTCTCAGATGTTTGAAAAAGTTTTGAGGAAAATAAAAAGCATATTGTCTAGAGACGGCTCCATTTCCATAGCTGGGTTATATTGTGATTCAGTAACTGTGAGTCTTACAGTTATGGGCTGAATTGTTTCCCCCCCAAAATTTGTATGTTGAAGCACTAATTCCCATTCCCTCAGAATGTGACTTTATTTGGAAACAGAGTCATTAAAGGGGTGATGAATCTACTAAAAGGCCGTTATGATTGGCCCTAATCCAATCCAACCAGAATCCACAAAAGGAACGCATCAGCTCCCTGTGATCTCAAAATTTATGCAGAAGAGGAGACTGAGGAATTCAATCGCACCTAAACTGATTTTTTTTTACAAGATAAATGTTTTGTCTTGGGCTCAGTCAAATTCCAAACAGAATCATTTACAAGTTAATTTCTGTCTGCTGGGTTTATTCATTTTTCCTGAAAATCATTTACCCCTACACTTCCCGTCTCTCCTCTCCTCAATTAAGTACTTAGGTGTCAACTATCTGCACTCCTTTGAGTTTTTATATTTTCTATGATGCCCAGGCAAATATGCACATGTGATAAATTTATCCTATTCTCTTGTTAGCATATCTTTTGTTAAAGGAGTGTTGGTTATGACCCTTTGCAATGAACAGTCAAAAGATCACACCCTTTTCACCACTATGCAGCCCTAGCAAATGAATACACCTATATTTTTAGGAAATTCAGATAACTGTTTAAGTGTTATATGTTGAACTGGTATTTGTATCATTCTGCTTTCTGCTTCAGGGATATGATTTTGCCAAAGAAGTATAGGTTTCGTAGTGAGTATTTAACTTCAAATTCTCAGAATATCTTTTTTTTTTTCCATTTAGCACTATCATATATAGGTGCAGAAAGATCTTACCCTGTCAACTCTGTCCCAATCCTTTAGATATTCAGTGTCTTATTTCCTTTTCTTGAGTTTAGAAGTGACCTGGATGAGTGTCTGTAATAGAGTATATTATTGTCCATATGCATAACCAGAAAGATTTAAGGAATGTTGCACAGCATGAAACAGCACACCTGCAAAGAGAAAGCTTCATTGGGTGTTAGTGAGGGAAATTATCTATGTAGCTTTTGGACATAGGAATGGGAGGTTTACAAGGTAGTGGAAGCTGGAGGCAATACTCTCTTCTCAGGATCAACTACTGACTTTTCTTGAGCATGGAACTTCTTGTTTCTGAGCTATCTTCTTCAGACGGCATCTTTTTTTCTTTCTCATCCCAATCCCCTTATTTAACTTTCTTTTCAATGTATTCATTTATCCCAGGACTATCTTTTCATTCTTTGCCTTTTGCTTCCTTTTACTCTTTCCTGAAAAGCAAATTTCATTGTGTATTTTCTTAGTGGATTTCATAGAACCCACTGAATTCAGGGACTAAATTATTAGTAACCACATAGCTCAAAGACAGTGTTAGATCTTCAAATCCTCAAAGAAATTGAAAATAATTACTTGGATTTCATTGTCTATTGCAGCAAATGAAGATAGTAAAACCAGGAGATCAATTTACATATCAAAACAATCTTAATATTGCTCTTCTGTATAAGTTTTTGCCTGTATGGCATAATTTCAGGAAAAAATAGAAAAATTCCTGCAATCTTGTTTTATGTATTTTTCCTGCATTGATATTAAATGTTTTCATTTAATATATATCCCTTTGCAATATTTCCTTTTAATAGGCACTTTTTGATGGGAGAGGAAAGGGAGAAAAGGAGAATTGAATAGTTAGTCCAACATTTCTAACATCATAATTGTAACGAACTTATCTGAAGGGATGGTTGCAAAGACAAGTGATCTTCAAAAGCTTGACTTACCTTCTATCTTCTATCTCACATACACATGCACACACAAACATGGATATGTGTAGATGCATGTACACACACACACACACACACCCCTACATGATTCCCTTCCACATACCTGAAACATCCTGAGTGAATAAAGTCTCTAGAGGCAAAAAGTCACTTTTCTGAGAAAACTGGAACTTCAAAGTTAACATTTTACACTTTCGCTACGTTGCTATTCACTATGCTGGCTGTGGTGTAAAGAAAAGTTCATATAACTTTTAATAACAGAATTTGTGTTTTTGCTTCCTCAACCAATACCTGTGCAAACAGGGAGATAATTTATTAGAGGATTCAAACATAAATATTGCAAAATCACTGCCCACCATTGACAAGCTAGTCTCACCTGCCTCCTACAGGATAGTGAGTATAGTATAGTAAGAAAGTTAAGCTTTCCTTAGTGAGGACATTCATTCACTCAACAAGTACTGAGCACTTACTAGGTGTCAAGCCCTGTTACTGGCAGAGAGGCTACAGTAATGAAATATGCAACATTCCTGGTCCAGCCTTGCTGGGTACCCCCAGATTGGCCCACCACCTAGTTTATTACCATTAAGCCATACCTCTTTCAGTCCAATCATGCTTCTCCATAACCACTCATTCTTTCATTAGAATTAGCATCTGAATTAGTATAAAATATTTTTTTCCTTGGTCTTTGGTTGTGTATTTTTGAAGACTTCCTGTGTCACATAAGACTAGATCATGCCAGTATTTCCTATAGTTTCTGATTCTGCCTTTAACTGTGGCCATAAGAGAAATTTTGTAGTGAGATAGATGTGTTTGCTTTCCACAGTATCAACCTTAAAAGGTTAGGAAAAATCCCTAATAATAATTTTTTGGCCCATATGTTAGAATTATTTTTATTCATTATTTTTAAATTGACAAGTTGAAATTTTATATATATATGTATACATATATATGGTATACATATGGTATATATATGCATATGTATACATGTGGTACATATGTATATATGTACATATATATGTATATGGCATACATGTGGTATACATATGGTATATATTGATGTTTGAAATATACATACATTATAGAATGGCTAGATCAAGCTAATTAACATATGTATTGCTTCATAAACTTACTTTTTTGCAGTGAGAATACTTTAAAATCTATTTTCTTGATAATTTTCAAGTATAAAATACATTGTTGTTAACTACAGTCATCATGTTGTACAATTGATCTCTTGAATGTATTCTGTCTACATAACTTTTTTTTTTTGAGTTGGGGTCTCCCTCTGTCACCCATACTGGAGTTCCCTGGCGTGATCTCAGCTCACTGCAACCTCCGCCTCCTGGATTCAAGCAATTCCCTGTCTCAGCCTCCCAAGTATCTGGGATTACAGGCGCCCACCATCACACCTGGCTAATTGTTGTATTTTTAGTAGAGACAGGGTTTCATTATCTTGGCCGGGCTGGTCTTGAACTCCGACCCATGTGATCCACCCACCTCGGCCTCCCAAAGTGCTGGGATTACCGAGGTGAGCCACCGCGCCCAGCCATAAAATTTTGCATCCTTTGACTCCTAATAATCTTAACTACTGCCAAACACATTAAGCATCTATCATAAATAGATTTATCTTACCATCATTGTAGTCGTCTTATATTTTTCATTTGGATGACTATATTTTTCTCCATGCAAATAAATATCTATTTGACCAACCTTTACAAAAGACTTTGCTAAATTAATCTGTTCGGCTTTTCCCTACCTTATTACCCTGACTTTCATTATAGGAGTGTCAGCCATGAACCTTGCGATGGCTGAGGAATGGGATTACTTCTTCTCTCTTACATATGTGTGTGTGTGTGTGTGTGTGTGTGTGTGTGTATGTATACACACACATATATTTATATTTTAAGATAAAAATCATGCAATTCATTTACTTGAAGTCTACATTCAATTTTTTTTAGTGTTCTCAGAGTCATGCACACCTTATCACAATTTTTTTATTTTATTTATTTTATTTATTTATTTATTTATTTATTTATTTATTTATTTATTTATTGAGACGGAGTCTCACTCTGTCGCCCAGGCTGGAGCGCAGTGGCGGGATCTCAGCTCACTGCAAGCTCCGCCTACCAGGTTTACGCCATTCTCCTGCCTCAGTCTCCTGAGTAGTTTCACCGTGTTAGCCAGGATAGTCTCGATCTTCTGACCTCATGATCCACCCGTCTCGGCCTTCCAAAGTGCTGGGATTACAGGCTTGAGCCACCGGCCCGGCACAATTTTTTTTTTTTTTTTTTTTGAGACGGACTCTTGCTCTGTCGCCTGAGCTTGAGTGCAGTGGCCGGATCTCAGCTCACTGCAAGCTCGGCCTCCTGGGTTTACGCCATTCTCCTGCCTCAGCCTCCGGAGTAGCTGGGACTACAGGGGCCCGCCACCTCGCCCAGCTAGTTTTTTGTATTTTTAGTAGAGACAGAGTTTCACCGTGTTAGCCAGGATGGTCTCGATCTCCTGACCTCGTGATCCGCCCATCTCGGCCTCCCAAAGTGCTGGGATTACAGGCTTGAGCCACCGCGCCCGGCCGGCACAATTTTTTTAAAAAGAATTATCCCACAAAGAAACCTTATACACCTTAGCGGTCATTACTTGTTTGTACTCCATCTGCCCAGACCTAGGCAAACTCTAGTCTATATTCTGTCTCTCAGAAGTGACTATTTGCTCATTTCATATACATAAGGTTATAAAACACGTTTTTTTTATGACCAGTTTTTTATACCTAGCATAATGTTTTCAAGGTTCATCCTTATAGTATGTATCAGTACTTTGTTCTTTCTTATTGCTAAATAATATTCTATTGTGTAGATATAATAAATTTTACTTCTCCTTTTATCAGCTGACGAACATTTGGGTTGTTTCTATTTTTTTTTTTTTTTTTGCTTTTATGAGTAACGCTCTGCAAATATTCACTGTAAGGTTTTATGTGGACATAGCTTTTAAAATATTTTAAAATGTTCACATCTGAGGTATCTATCTAGGAGTGGACTTGCTGGATCATATGATATCTCGTTGGTTAATCTTTCAAAAAAAAAAAAAAAAAAAACAGTAGACTGTTTTTCGAAGTGATCACACCATTTTATAGTCCCATCAACAATAATGAGAGTTTCAATTTTTTAACCTCCTTACCAATGCTTATTATACTCTGTTTTGGATTATAGCCATCCTATTGAGTGAGTACTATCTCATTTTGGTTTTGATTTGGATTTCTCTCCTGGCACATGACAGAGAGTATCTTTTCATGTACTTATGGCCATTTTTGTATTTTCTTTGGTGAAATGTGTATTTAGATGCTTTGCCCATTTCAAATTTGGTAATTTGACTTTTTATTATTGAGTTGTAAGAGTTCTTTATATATTTTAAGTAAAAGCTGCTTATAATATGTGATCTGCAAATATTTTTTTCCAAGAATTGATTAGTAATGTGACCTGTGAGGCTGTGTATGTAGAAACCAAAAATCTCTCTCTCCATGTTCCAGATTTAAGGGTAAGGTGCCTATGACGTTTTTTCCAACATATACCCTTTTGGGGTTTGGACAGGGTTTAATATCTTATTGCAAGAAAATTAAAAGAATCAAATGAGCTAACATTTTACGGTAAAACATTTCCCTGTTGTTGTTTTATGCTTCTCTTTGGCCAAGTGCCTAAGCTTATGTCACACTTTGAAGAGTTTCTACATATGTCTAAAACCAGGGCAGTAAGTTTAGGGCTGAAGATCACCTCATCTCAATTCAGAATGTGGATCCTGGCTTGTTCCTGAAATAAACTCAAACCTTACAGGTCAACGTTTGGTTGGGTCAGCAGCTAAGGCTTTCTCAAAGATGGCCTATTAGTGAAGAGGTCAGCCTGTTTACATTGGTGAAAGCATAAATCCTGTCTTGAATAATTAATTCAATTATTCATAATGCATGGTAAAAGGGTGAAGCTCCAGGAAGATACAGCATTTCCCAGCAGCTCTCCCCGACAATGCTGATGTCAACAAGAAGGAGATGAAGTGCCAAGGCTCATGTAAATAATGGGAAAACAACACAAATCCTTAAGAAAACAGCACTGTTCACTTAGCAACAATGTGCTTGCAACTCAATCATTCTGTTCTTAAAAGTTCACCAGCAGGATCTCATTGTTCTAAAATGGAAATTCCAATAGTAAGAAATAGATGCTTTTTTGAAAATAGAGTGTCTTTTAAAAAGTAGTACAACCTCAGTAAAATCTCAACATATAATTGAAAGTAAAAAGAAGACATGCTTACAGTAATAAAGGAATGACATTTGGGTGCCTGTGTATTAAGAAGAAAAAAAAAAGGAATGTAGTGTTGTGTATCTCTCAATCTGCCTACTGGGTCCTCCTGATTAATTTTAAGTAAGTCTCCTTGATCAAAGAAGCAACATGAGAATGTACAACCTATATTTTATTTTTCAGTCTCTAGATAGATGAAAAGAATAATAAAACACTGTAAGAATCCTTATCTGTTTCCTTCTTATTAATTGATGCAAAAATTTTTAGAAAAAAAATCAAAACAGAAAGTGAAGGAAAGATGGAAGAGGAGAGAGGCAGTGTGAGAAGGATTAAGTCAGGGAGGCAGTTAATGAATAAAAAAAATGTTAGAAATAGGCAGTGAAAGAAAAACTAAAATATTTGCAGGTGTGCCATGTATTTGAATCTTCAAAAGAACTTTTTGGAGTAGATCTTACTGACACATTTCAGATACAAGGCTCAAGTTCAGAGAGGTTAAGTAACTTGATTTAAGTTCACAGCTAGTATGTACATGGGACTCATTGTTCCATGAGGGAGACTCAGGGTAGACTCTGTAAGCACCAATCCAGGTGGAATGCAGCAAGCATTGATTTTCCTAAGTGCCGTATGGCCAATGGCCTTTAGTGCTTGTTGAGGTTTCACATTGAGACAATCAGAAATACACTCCCCTCAGGACCTCTTCTGTACAGTAAACATGTTTACTGTATTGATCTGCTCTCTTCAGTATTTTTAAACCATACCCTAATTTCTACATCTACCTCCCCCACAAATTTCTGTCTTTAATGACTTTCAAACTATGGGACATTTGAATGTGATAAATCAGTGGATATGAATGTAAATGTATATGTATTTATGTGCATACACACACATAGTGTGTGAGTGTGTGTGGTGGGGAGGGGTAGTGGTGTTGGATGGGGAAATCCCTCTAATATCAACTTTCTTGGCCACTGTGCAGAATTTTCCAGAGGAAACAAAGTATAGTAGTTAAGAATGTAAATTCTGAATTATTACTTCTTGTGTGTCAATCTCAATAGTTAACCATTGTTAACTATATAATCAGGGCAATTACTTAACCTCCCAGCATTCAGTTTGCTCATCCACAAAGCAGAGGAACATGAACAAAGATTAGTGAATCTCTTAGAAAAATGCTGTGTATGTAACAAGAACTATTTTGTGTTGGCTAGTTCTACTCTGTGATGAACTGCAATGAATCACTAACTTATGTACTCAACTCTACTCTGACTTTCCCCAGTCTCTTCTCCATACTACAGTCAGTGAGATCCTCTCTTTAGGTAAAATCACTCTGCAGGATAAGGCTGTAAATGGACTGTGAAGCTCTGCATTGTCATAGTTAGGATCAATCTAATTTGACTAATCCTACTAATAATTTCTCATTCACTCCGCCACAGCCCATCTGATTTTTCTCTATTTCTTTAGTGCTCGTAACAGTCAGGGTTTTTCAGAGAAACAAAACCAATACGTGGGGCGGGGGAGGAGAGATATTATGAGTGATTGGCTTATTCATTTGATTATGGAGGCTGAGGGTCCCATGATATGCCCTCTGCAAGCTGGAGGTCTGGGAAAATTAGTGTTATAGTTCCGGTCCAACACTGAAGACTTGAGAAATAAGGAGGCAAATACATAAGTCCTGTTCCAAATCTGAGGGCTAGACAATGAGGGCAAGAGAAGATGGATATTCTATCTTGAGAAGAGAAAGTGAATTTATTCTTCCTTTCTCTCCATGTACTATCTGGACTCTCCATGGATGGATGATGCTGGCCCACATTGGTGAGGATGATCTTTTTTTACTCAGTCTACTGATTTTCATACTAATCCTTAACAGCCTCACAGCCACATTCAAAAATAATGTTTTTCCAGCTGTCTGGGCACACCTTAGCCCATCAAGTTGACAAATAAACCTAACCATCATAGTGCTGCTGTATATGTATCTTTGCTCTTTCCTGAAAGCTCTTCTCTTTCTTCATTAATATTCTACTGACCTTTCAGAGTTCAAGAAAATTTTCCTCAGGGAAAACTTTATCTTTTTAATAGATAAAATTTCTCCTTCCTATTTTTCATAGCACCTTATATTTCTTCTACATAAAATGTTCGCTGTTGAAATTTTACAGTTTTTAAACTCAATGAGTTACATAATGGCTACCTCTATCATTAAACTAAAAGATCCATGAGGCCAAGGACTATATTTGTTTGTGTTCACTAGTGCATCCTGGAATCCTAGTGATATGCATTCAGTAAATAATTGTCAAATAAAAGAAAGAGAGAAGGAAGAAAAAAGAAGAGGAAAAAGAAGATTGTGTAACTCAGGCAAGGGAATTTGATTTTGTAGTTGAGACACTGAGGGTTCACAACAGGACTGATTTTAAAACCTCATGGCAGAACAGATACGGTTTAGAATACAGCATCAGAAATCTTGGCATTGGGACTTGAGAAGAAAAGAGTAACTGAGGAAAGAAAAGTCAAGATGACGGTTAGGAGAGATTTCACTGTCTAAATTATTCCCAAATATTTTCCCAAATATTATTCGCTGTCTTTATTATTCCCAAAATTAACTTCACTGACATCAGAGTTTGAACTGATAGCAACATATACACTGTTTAACACAGATGAATAAGATAAAGTAAGTTGCAATATTTTCTTGGGTGACCCCTACAAATAAAATTCAGATTTTAATTTTCTTGCCAGGATCTCTAAAGTCCAGCCAAGGCCCCTTTGCTAGTCTTTTTTCAAAGGTAACTTTGCCAGTTTCACCTTGATGTCAAACAGCTCAGTCATTCTGAGGTGGGAGCAGGTTGGAATACAGGCATACCCGCATTGAATTGTGCTTTACTTTATCACACTTCTCAGATATTGCATTCTTTACAAATGGAAACTTTGTGGCAATCCTGCATCAAGCAAGTCTATTGGTGCCAATTTCCAACAGCATGTGCTCACTTCATGTCTCTGAGTCATATTTTGATAATTCTTGCACTCTTTCAAACTTTATTATTTTTACACCTTTTACAGTAATTTGTGATCAGTGATCTTTGAGGTTACTATTGTTATTGTTTTGGGGTCTATGAAACACACCAATATAAGAAAGTGAGCTTAATTTGTTAAATGTTTTGTGTGTTCTGGATGCACCATTGACCAGCCATCTCCCTGTTTCTCTCTCCTTGGACCTCTCTACTCCCTGAGACATAACAATATTGAAATTAGGTCAGTTAATAACCCTACAATTGCCTATTAGTGTTCAAGTAAATGAAAGAGTCACAGGTCTCTCATTTTAAATTAAAAGTTTGGCATAATTAAGCTTAGTGAGAAAGGCATGTTGAAAGCTGAGGCAGGCTGAAAGCTATCCCTCTTGTACCAACCTGTGAAGGCAAAGTTAGCCAAACTGTGAATTCAAATGAAAAATACTTGAATGAAATTAAATGTGCTACTTCAGTAAACACAGATATAACAAGAAAGCAAAACAGCCTTGTTGCTGATTTGGAGAAAGTTTAGGTTTTCTGGATTAAAAAAAAAAAAATCAAACCAGCCACAACATTCACTTAAGCCAAAACCTAATCTAGAGAAAGACTCCTTCTTCAATTCTATAAAGGCTGAGAGAAGTGGAGTGGCTACAGAAGAAATGTTTGAAGCTAGCAGAGATTGGTTCATGAGGTTTAAGGAAAGAAGCCATGTCCATAACATAAAAGTGCAAGGTTAAGCAGCAAGTGTTGATGCAGAAGTAGCAGCAGGTTATCCTGAAGATCTAGCTAAGATAATTGATGAAGGTGGCTACACTAAGCAACAGATTTTCAAAGTAGGTTAAAGAACCTTCTATTGGAAGAAGATGCCATCTAAAACTTTTATAACTAGAGAGGAGAAGTCAATGCCTGGTTTCATAGCTTTAAAGGACAAGTTGATTCTCTTGTTAGGTGTTAATGCAGCTGCTGACTTTGAGTTGAAACCAACGCTCATTAACATTCTGAAAATCCTAGAGCTCATAAGAATTATACTAAACCTACTCTGTTTGTGTTCTAAAAATGGAACAAAGCCAGAATGACAGCTTATCTGTTTACAGTATGGTTTCCTGGATATTTTAAGCCCACCGTTGAGACCTACTACTCAAAAAAGAAAATATTCATTTCAAAATATTACTGGTAATTGATAAGTACCTAGTCACCCAAGAGCTGTGCTGGAGATATATAAGGAGGTTAATGTTGTTTTCCTGCCTGCTAGCACATTTATTCTGTAGCTAATGGATTAAGAAATAATTTTGACTTTCAAGTCTTATTACTTAAGAAATACACTTTGTAAGGCTAAAGCTGCCATAGACAGTGATTCCTCTGATGTATCTGAGCAAAGTAAATTGAAAACCTTCTGAAACAGATTCACCATCTTAGATATCATTTAGAACATTCATGATTCATAGGAGGAGGTCAAAACACCAACATTAATAGGAGTTTGGAAGAAGTTGTTTCCAACCCTCATGGATGACTTTGAGGAATTCAGCATTCCAGTGGAGGAAACAACTATAGTAGGGATAAAATAGCAATAAAACTAGAATTAGAAGTGGGGCCTGAAGATGTGACTGAATTGTTGCAATCTTATGATCAAATTTGAATAGACGAGGAATTACTTCTTACAGGTGAGCAAAGAAAGTGTTCTCTTGAGATGGAATCTACTCTTGGTGAAGAAACTGTCAACATTGGTGAAATGACAACAGATGATTTAGAATATTACATAAACTTAGTTGATAAAACAGCAGCAGGGATTGGGAGGATTGACTCAATTTTGAAAGAAGTACTGTGGGTAAAATGCTATCAAATGGCATCTCATTCTATAAACAAATATTTTGTGAAAGAAATAGTCCATCAGTGGGTCAAACATCATTGTTGTCTTATTGCCACAACCACCCCAACCATCAGCACCTGATCAGCTAGCAGCCATCAGCATTGAGACAAGACCCTCCACCAGCAAAAAGATTAAGACTCACTGAAGGCTTAGATGACTATTAGCATTTTTTAGCAATAAAGTATTTTTTCAGTAATATATGTATATTTGTTTGACATAATGCTATTGCACACTTTTTAATAGACTATAGTTTAGTGTAAATATAACTTTTATATGCACTGGAAAACCAACAAATTTGTGTGATTTGCTTTATTATGATATTCAATATTTGATTTATTGTTGTGATATGAAACTGAACCAGCAATATCTTTGAGGTATGCCGGTAGATGATTTTCTAACCCAATGTGTTAGTTTTATAAAAGGCTCTAAACACGGGTTCCATCTTTTTGGGACAAAATAGTCTGATCTGATTTATTCCGATTTTCCTCCAGAAAATAGCTTCAACCAGAAAAAAAAAAAAAAAAAAAAAAAAACAATCACTGTATTCTCTAAAGGATAAACATAAAAATAATATTAAAATGAGTCCAAAAATTAATATGCATTATACCTTTGAAAAAGCTCAAGTCAAGAAACATAAAAAAATTGCTAAATTTCCCACAGCTAAATCATAACAAGTCTCCTAACATCTAGTCCAAAACCAAATCTTAAACAATAAAATAGCTCTTTTAGCAATTTAGAAAAAAAGTGAAGGCTTATTATACTGGTTCTTATTTATGCCACCATGCTGATGCCTGGACATGTAGAAAAAAACACTAAAAGCCACAAATGAGATACAAAGATGCTTCTACATTTTACCCGCTTATGTTTGCTTCGTCTACCCTTTTCTCTCATCAACTTTATTATATTAAAACACCACATACCAGCTTTCTCCAAATGACTCTTTATATCTGGGGTTTGGTGGCTCCTTCAGATACATAGGGCTTGGCTGGATATATGTGCTTTAGATGAAGGTCTGTAAACTTTTTCTGCAAAGGGTCAGACAGTAAATAGTTTTTGCTTTTTTGGCCATACAGTCTTTATTGCAAATACTCATGCTATAATTACTCAACTCTGCTACTTCAGTGAGAAAAATCTATAGACAACATGTAACCCAATGGAAATTTATTTACTGTTAAATGATGCTTTTTTTAAAGTATAAAAATGACTCATAGATAAAAAATGAACATGGGTTAAAGATTGTATTTAACTCATATGAGAAAATCAGATATTACAACCAATTCACAGCGGAAGTAAAAAAACAGACATGTTTATTGATCAAGATATTATAATGAATCTGCCAATAAAAGGAAAACTGGTTCTTCCACAAGGATAAATGGAGCGTGTCCATCCACTGGACAAAATTTAGTTGCATATCCATACATAAGAATATTTTTGCCTTTCTCTCAGTTACTTACAATCTAGAGTTATGAAATAGCTTTCATAGTATCCAAAATTAGTAGAGTGTACTATTAACAGTGCTGAGCTTTTCACTGAAATACCCTTCATTACAAAAACAGATGGAGAGCCAGAGCCTCCTTTGTTTACCCCTGCCTTAAATGAGTTGAATGAAATTAAAGAAGGGTAACAGCCTTTTTTTTCTCAGCTAAGAATCTGTGAAGAAAGAGAAAAGAGCATTTCCACTTATTAATATTGCAGAAAAAAATAATCAAAACAACATTAGAGTGGACACTGTGGCGGGAGTTCGTTGTGAACAATCGTGAATGCTGTAATCTTCCAACAATGTGCATGCCACTTCGAAGTCTGGGATACTGAGCTCTTCAAGAATTACAGAGTGAAAATATTAACTACCTATTTTCATTCTCTTGAGTTTCCTGGGGGTTTGACAAGCAAGTGGATATGAAAAACTCGGAAATAAATAAGCACAAGAATAATTATACAACGAGCCCACGCACATAAAGCTGCGATTTAAATTGCTAGGCTGGTGACTGATGGCTTCAAGCTTCTTCTTATTCTAGCTTCATTTCAATTTGTTCCTCATCACTGCTTGCCACCTAGGTAATTTGGGAGCAGATGGCAAGAGGAATGGAGGATGTTCCATTCAAAACTGCCGCCTACCTGCCTCTCACTCTGGGCCACGAAAGCCTCCCTGCCTATTCTCTAATCCCTCATCACTAGCCCAGAAAAGGGATCTTTATTGCTCATGATATAGCACTTATTGCCTAATTAGAAGTGCTGGAAAGGAAGTGGGAGATGACTTCACTTGAGTTCATTAGGAAATAATATATCAGGTCTTGTTTAATTACAACTAAATTACTGCCACATATTATTGAACAGAACCTTGCTGGAATGATGGAGGGTAGCAGAAGTCTCTGTCTTCTACTGCTCCAAGATCCACATTAGTGGGAAGGGGGTTTTGCTCATTTGGGTTGGAGCTGCAGTATACACACTGGCAAAAGGTTTTATCTAATTGTGACCCTTTTATCACCAGATAATGTGATCAGTGTCATATGCCATTCAGTGAGTCACTCTTCGCAGTTGCTAAAGGCTGTAGTAGGGGGAAAATGCTAATTCTCATTGTTGTCAGTTGCTTCTGAATGGCATAGGAAAACATCTCACTCATGATCTCTAACTGCTTAATTGCTGGACATAATGTCTTGCGCTAAAAGGGAGGACAGGATGGATTAAACAAGAACATAACCTCCTCTCAGGTATAAGGCAAAAATAGGAGTCTTCCTTCTTTAGTCCTTTTCCTACTTAGTAGAATAACATATGTTGGCTTGTTATTTGTAAATTTATAATGATAACTTTGACAAGTATGTATTACATGTCTAATACATAGTCAACTTCATTTTAAACTTTGTAGCGAATACAGAGTTGAATAAGACCTAATCCATATGTACCAGGAGCCTACATTCACACAAAGGACATAGAATGTATGCAAATATTTACACTATGAGGTAAACAAATGTTTAGAAGAACATTTCAGGTTATAAAATTTTCACTGAGGAGTTGAAAATTAGGATAAATTTAAAAATATAGTTTAGACATGAAATGACCAGAAAAAGAACATTAGAGATAAAATGGATATTGCAAAGAAAAATATACAGATCTGATAACAGAGATCGTGAATAAGAAACAATATAAATGCAGTTTAGACTTACTGAGAGCATAACAAGGAACAGATCAAAGGCCAGATGTGGCATCATATTTTTAATGAACTATCATTTTCTTTTAGGTTGCCCAGCATCTCTTAAGCTGTTACAACGACATACTGAATTCTTCTACATAATTACCTACTGTACATAAAGTAATGAGGTTTTGTGAAAACCAAGGGGCATTGCTTGCCCCTCCTCAAAGTATTACTAGTTACTCCAAGTTGATTAAAGAAATTCTCTATGATCTTTAAATCATTGATTGATTGATTGATTGACAGAGTCTTGCTTTTTTTGCCCAGGCTGGAGTGCAGTAGTGTGACCATAGCTCACTACAAACTCGGACCAGTGGGCTCAAGAAATTCTTTTATCTCAGCGCCCTGAGTAGCTAGGACTACAGGCGCACAATGCCCAGCTAATTTCTATTTGTTGTAGAGAAAGGGTCTCGCTATATTCCCCAGGCTGGTCTTGAATTCCTAGTCTCAAGCAGTCCTCCCACCTCAGCCTCCCAAAGCACTGGGATTATAGGCGTGAGCCACTGAGCCTGGTCCAGACATTTAAATCTTGAGCAGAGTGGCAAAGAACTTACATATTCTTCCCAAACAGGATCCTTGGGCCTAGCTCCTAACTAATTTATTCAATATTCAAGGCTGGATTTCCTAGAGGCTATCCATTTTGTCTCTAGCCTTTATCTTGATTTACTAAGTTCTCTTTTCAATAAAATTATTCATGAATTGCTTATAACCAACTCATGGACTCTCATATTTTATGGAGACCCTAAATGTTATTCTATAGAAGCCTTCTATTTCCACATATCAAAATTTTTGAGCAAAGAAGCAATGTTTCCAACACAGGATTCTGGGCTTGGCTGGATATATGTGGATATATGTGCTTTAGATGAAGGTCTGTAAACTTTTTTCTGCAAAGGGTCAGATAGTAAATGGTTTTTGTTTTTTTGGCCACAGAGTCTTTGTTGCAACTATTCATGCTACAATTACTCAATTCTGGAATCAGTGGAAAATGTATGTTGTTTGGTAGCAGCAAGGAAACCAGAGAATAGGTATATCAGTTGGGTCATAGTTTGAGCTACTATCACAAAAAAAGAAACATAACTTAAATTAGAATTTGATTTCTATCTCATTAACAAATCTGTAGATGAACTGTTCAGGTTGGCAGGATACCTCTGCTCCAGGAAGCATTTTAGGGACCCAGGTTCCTTCAATTTTTAGCTCTACCTTCCTCTAGGGTATTGTCCTTGTCTGCATGGTGTAATTTATGTCACATCGACACTCAAGCCTGTAGAGAGGGTCAAGGGTAAGTAGCTGGCTCTTTCAATAAGTGATGGAGAAGTTACATAGTTTACTTCTCTTTACAGCTCATCGACAAGAACATAGTCACATGAGCCTGCCCAGCTATAACAGAGCTGATTATAAATATAGTCTCTAGGCAGACAGTCATGGGCCCAACTAAAACTTAGTAGTTCTTGCATTATAGGCAAATGGTCCCACTGACAGGTAATAAAGGTGTAAATTAGGTGCTGACAGTAAAAATGGAGAGAAAACGGAGATATGTTAGAGACATAATCACTTGAATGTAGTATTAGGATTAGATATGTTACAAGAATGACAGAGTTAAACGTTAAAAGTTAAAGATAAAGCCTGGATGACTTTGGATGTTACTGATATATTTTTTTAAAGCAAATATTCCTAAGGATTTTGAAGGAAAAGATTCAATTTCCTTTTGATTTTAATATTTTTGGAGATGTTTCAAATGTTTTGAGCCCTGCTAAAAAATAATTTTCAGAATAAAGATAGTCATGACTCTCATACATCTATAAAATGACACATTTTCAAGGTTTTACTTAACTCATTAATTACAGGAGAGAATCAGAAAAAAAATAACCAATTCAAAAGAGGATCCAAAGAACAGTCACATTTATAGATCGGGAATATTGAAATGAATTTGCAAATGAATATAAAACTAGTTTCTTCCAGAGTGGGTAGAGAAGTCAACTGAACCTATACTTGACAAAATTTGTCTCTCAGTTTTCCGATACCTTTTACCTTTACATGGTTGTAAAATACAGCCTTGTCAAAGACAAAGGCTCTCATCTCTTAAAATCAGACAATCTGCAGAGCCTCCATCATTCCATTAAAAGGCTGTCCATTAATCTCATTTGCTTATTCCAGTCTTAAATTTCTCCTCACAGTCTTAAGAAATAAGTGAAGTATTAAAGTAGCTATTATAAGACTTTGTGTTGAAGGTACTTGATATCTGTATTAGGAGAAAGTCTAGGGACAGTGAAATCTAACAACTTGAACACTTCAATATATGGTGTTTTTCCACACTATATGCTTTTCACAGATGTATGCAAATGAGCAGTTTGAAGGGATTTCAGGGCAAGAAGTGAGGAATAAAGCACAATATAGCTAGATATTACTGAATTGAATCACTATTTCTACTCCTCATACAATAAATAAGCAATATTGCAACAAAAGCTATCTGTTATACCTGTTTTAGAGTACCCCATTTATGTCATTTAATGAAGGAACAACAGAATGACTCGCAGGTAGCCTGGCCATAGGCAATGCTGACATGTGGTGGTTCGAGAGCCACCAAAGAGTTCTGTGTGGTAGTCTTTTTCATGTAGAGAAGTTCCCTCTCTGGAACCTGAAGTTTTCCCATCACCAATTATTTTCTATAAAGAACTTGAGGAGTCCCTTTCAAACACTAGCTACATACAAAGCCAGTGTTAGACTTTGAAGCTTTAGTTTAAGTATGCAACCTATACTTTACAGAAAGCAAGACCACAGAAGAGCTGGATGTGGATAGAACATCTAGATCAGGAAGAACTCAGCCTGGAGGAGTATGGGCGAAACACAGCAATGGAAAACCTGGAACATGCAGAGTACTCTTGTAAGTGCTAGCACCCATAAGCTCTCATGATTTTTAAAGAAAGTCAATCTCAACTTGAGGCTGCTTCTGGAAGAAAAATCTCTGTTTTCTAGAACTTAGACTTTTTGATCCAGGTGCTCTTACATTAGAATGTAAAGGCAAAATCCTAACTGCAGACACATTTAGTTCTTCACTTTCTCTAATATGTATTACACCTGTTATATGATGACAAATAAACCACACAATGAAACAGATTTATGCTGCCAAGAAACCATGATCGCCAACATCAATTCTTTTTTCAACAAAGTCCCACAAACTCACTGTGATCTTTTGCTAATTCATTCTCTCTTTCTGTCCAATGCCTATTTTGACTTTTACCACTCCTCTTTACAGAGAAAGCAGACACCATTTAGATAGGATCCCAATAATTTTCTGCAAATCTGATTTTCACACCTACACTTCCCCGTGTGTGTGTGTGTGTATGTAGGCCGACATAAAGCTTCAGTCAAAACATCTCTTCTCACAATGTTCTCTCTCTTTATTCTCTCATATATTCTGTGGTCATGCCTTCAGTTATTATACATTGTTGTCTCTCAAATTGAAATGTTTTGTCCAGTAACAACTTTTGGATCACTAAACATATTTAGTAAACTAACTTTAAGGAATCACTGCTTAGATGGTTATCTCAGTATCAACGTCAAAATTTAAGCCCATAATATTTTTCCCTAGCAAACTTCTCAATTTGCACATTCATCATGTATTCTTCCCACTAAACAGGCATATTTTCCAAGTTCAGCTAATGGTACAACTATTCTAATCAGGTTTTCCTCATACCCAACCTATTTATACCCCATTTTAAAAAAAATCCTAAATACAACTTTAATGGTTATACTGTTCTCTAGTTCACTGAAATAGAACAAATGACCAGAATTCTTCATCCAAATCATCAAGATGTCAGTTACCCTCCCCTGCCACTGTTCACACAGTTAGGAGGAACTCATGCTAGTCTCCTGCTGAAGACTCTCAAAACCCATTGACTCTACCTGAAAACCCCAAATTCCTAATGTGTTTTTTAAATTAGTGAAGGAATGGAGATCAGTGATTATGAGTGTGGGACCTGACTCCTCCTCCTTGAGTTCAGACTCTAAGCAAGTGTCTACCCCATCTGGGTCCCAGATATTGATTGCTTCCATAAGAAGTTTTCTCCAGGTGAACAATGAGTCTATGGTCTTAGAAAAGAGGAGAGAGAACACTAAAGTAGGAAATAATTATTAAGAAAACTGATTTCATGTTTGAAAATCAATGAGCAAAGGTAACCTAACCTAAGCTGTAAGTGACTGATTTAGAGAGACAAAGAGACAGAGAGAAAGAGAGAGATGCCGGGCGCGGTGGCTCACGCTTGTAATCCCAGCACTTTGGGAGGCCGAGGCGGGCGGATCACGAGGTCAGGAGGTCGAGACCATCCTGGCTAACACAGTGAAACCCCCGTCTCTACTAAAAATACAAAAAATTAGCCGGGCAAGGTGGTGGGTGCCTGTAGTCCCAGCTACTCGGGAGGCTGAGGCAGGAGAATGGCGTAAACCCGGGAGGAGGAGCTTGCAGTGAGCCGAGATCGCGCCACTGCACTCCAGCCTGGGCGACAGAGTGAGACTCCATCTCAAAAAAAAAAAAAAAAAAAAAAAAAAGAGAGGGAGACTATGTGGTGACCGCTTTGGGAGATCAAAAGAGAAGATGTTCTTTGTTATACCACTCTCTGTCTTGGTTAGCACAGTCTCATGTACACTTCTTCTAAAATAAGGCTAGTACTATTGACTTCACCTACTCTCTAAGTGTGTGTGTGTGTGTGTGTGTGTATAAATTTGACCACTTGCTAGTGATAGCCCTTAATACATGTTCCAACTCCTTCCATTCTTTAAATTCTCCCTTCTTATTTAATGCTATTGCTTCCCTATCTTTCTTGTAAGTTGAAATGTTTTTCACTACTCTATTGGGGTATAATTTGCATATCATAAACTCACCCATGTGAACTTTAGCAAATGTATCAAGTCCTGTAACCATCACTATAATCAAATTTAGAACATTTAACCACCTCAGTAAGATTCCCCATACCTGTTGCAGTTAATCCCCCATTTCATCCCCAGCCCCAGGAAACCACTAATCTATTTTCTCTCTTTATAGATTTTTGCCTTTTCTGGACATTTCATATGAATGGATAGAATTGTACAATATGTGGTTTTTATGGCTGGCTTATTTCACTTAACATAATGTTTTTGAGGTTTATCTTTGTGGTAGCTTATATTAATAGTTTATTCATTTTTATTGCTGAATAGCATCCTACTGTATAAAAGATGTGCCACAGTTTTTGTAGCCATTTTCCAGTCAATAGACATTTGAGTTGTTCCCATTTTTTGGCTACTGTGAATAATGCTGCAATGGAAACTAACATAAAAGGTTTTGTTTAGAAATGTATTTTTATTTGGGTAGATATTTAGGAGTGGAATTACTAAGTTTTATATCTAAATTTTTAAGAAACCGGTGAACTGTTTTCCACAGTGGGTGACCCATGTTTTGTCAGTTGAATTTTATCTTAAAAACAAACAGACACACATACACACACAAATGTTCTTTACTCCAAGGCTTTAATGTGGGGAGAAAGAAAAGTTTGTATTTATTGTATTTTAAATATGTATTTAAATCTGTATTAAATCAATATTTCTTTCAAAACAATATTAATTATAAACTAAGCTACTGAGTTAGTAAAAGGGCTGGGTGAATATAGGTGGGGTGATATAGCGGGGAGGTTGGAGAAACACTACATGAATCAATTCTATGTCATTATCCAATTTTAGAAACTTTAATTTTTGAATTTTTTTTTCTTAGAATTAAGAATGAATTGTTGAAACACATTGTCTTCAATTTACCAGTGGCTCTTGCTGCCTGCTTTTTTGTGTTGAGAAAAATTTTGCATCCAGATCTTTGTGCAGGCTCAATGGAAAGAAGGATGCTGATTGATGAGTCTGCCCTGATCAGTGAGAAGGGGGTTGTTTTATTATTTGGCTATTTATTTGCTTTCCAGTACTGAGGGTTAATGTGTTTCCACTTAGAAAAAGAAGCACTGAATGAAAACCAATTAAAAAATCATCAAATAACAGATAATTTTTGTTCCACAAGAATGAATTTCTAGTGATTAACTTCGGGCAGAATTATGGTGGTATCGGGGCAGAGCCTCCTTAAAAATATGCTTCACCTCAAATCATGTGAGTCAACATTTTTCAGTTTCAGTTATTAATTCTAACCATTATAATCTGTGATTTTTAATCCAAAAACTTGTGGTTTTCTGCTTGCCTTCCACTTGGATCTGCCGCATCTCCTGCATGTTTATTTCTGCTTAACCTTTTCATGACAACATTAACCAAAGGGGGGTTTTAGGAGCACAATATGCATATAATTTTTTTTTTTTTTTTTTTTTTTTTTTTTTTTTTTTTTTTTGTGGTGGGGAGTCAGCCAAAATCACAGATTTCCAGTCTTACACAATAGAACATTTTCAATTTGACCAACCCTTCCCACCCACTGTGGTGAGTGTTCTCTTTTACAGCCATCAGCATTCTCAAGGCAGCTGAATATGAGTCTGTAATTACAAGGGAAACAATGGCTGCAGGGCAGGAAATGTGCATGAAATATAATGCAGCTGAGAGCAGCATTAGCCCAAAGTGCTCTAATGGTTTTAGGACCTCACCAGGTGGTAAGCCATCTCCCTGGATTTTCATTTCCACCCACCATTTACTAGGTAACCTTTGCCCAGTCACTTACCTTCCCAGGGTGCTGTCCTCAGAAGGGATGATGGGATTGGTCATTTGCTGGCCTGGCAGGGCGATCTCCCAGCTGGATGAGGTCATGCAGACAAAGCTTACAGAAAGTGGTAAGCTTTCATTATATGGGCAGAAATGGAGCGGCAGTAGGAGGAAGGTCTACTTCAAAGCTGAGTCTACATGGAGGGAGAGATGGTGATTAGATGGTAAGACTTGAAGGGCCCTGGATAAAGCTTTCCTGTCTCTGTATCACCCATAGCATGGCTTTTCTCAGTGGGAAAAACTGACTCCGTTGAATTATTTCCCTACTAAAAAGCATGAATAATATGTAGCAGAAAGAACATTTTTTTTATCCCCTCAGCATTTTTCCAACTTAAGTGTGTATGTGAATTACCTGGACATTTTGTTAAAATGCAGATCCCAATTCAGTAGCTCTGTGTTGGGGCCTGAGATTCTGTTTTTTCTGTTTGTTTGTTTGTTTTTGTTTTTGTTTTTGTTTTTGAGACGGAGTCTCGCTCTGTCGCCCAGGATGGGGTGCAGTGGTGCAATCTCCGCTCACTGCAAGCTCCGCTTCCTAGGTTCACGTCATTCTCCTGCCTCAGCCTTCAGAGTAGCTGGGATTACAGGAGCCCGCCACCAAGCCCGGCTAATTTCTTGTATTTTTAGTAGAGATGGGGTTTTATCGTGTTAGCTAGCATGGTCTCTATCTCCTAACCTCATGATCTGCCCGCCTCAGCCTCCCAAAGTGCTTGAATTACAGGTGTGAGCCACCACGCCTGGCCCAGAGTTTCTGTATTTCTAATGAGCTCCAAGGTTAGCCAGTGCTGCTGGTCATAGGATCATATTTTGAATGGCAAGTCTCATATACTCCTCCTCATTTTTTTGTGAGGTGAAAAAAATGAGACCCAAAGTGGTATAATGATTTAGTTAAGACATCATAGGTACCTTTACTGGCAGGATGAGTCTAGCCCCTGGGTCTCCTCAAGTTCTTTCCCTAACCTCAGCTCTCCTCATAGGAGCAACAGGAAGCAGCAGCAGGAGCACTTACAGAAGGCAATATGGTGGCTGAATAGATACAGGCCCTAACAGAATATGATTTCAGCAAACAGGAACAAAGGGGACAGATTAAGGACTGGATTATATACTTTAGTGAACATTCAGGCTGCTGAGGAGTGGTAGGAGCTGAGTATTCTACCTTCAGTTAGCAGCCAATTTGGAGTAAATAATTTTGCTTCTAGGCTGCCACTACTCTCAGTTATATTGCCAGGAGGTCTAGAATGATCTGAAGATTGCTTCTAGCTCTGGCGTTTTATGATTCTCTAATGACTTTAAATCTGCCAGAACTGAATGATTGATTATTCATCTGTTTTGTTTTGTTTTTCTTATCTTTTGTTTCTTTGCTCTGCCTCCAAGGAGTATAATATCTAAGAGACAAGAAAAACGCTAGGGCAAGACCAACACGTTTTAGAAACCTATGCTACTTGCTCACATGTTTTTTTGTCCTACATTTTCAGAAAAATGTGGTAAAGAGGCCTTGAGTAGATAGAAACCAATAAACTTGGGTTCAAATTCCAAAATAAACAGTACAATAAAGGCTTCGACCATTGTACGTGAGGATGGGAAACAGAAGACGGTATCTTTATGTGGTCCATGTTTTCATTCTGCATCACTGTTGAAAATACACATCATAAAAATGCTAATGCCAAAATGCCCTTGTTAAGATACACCATTTTCCTACTTATAACTCTAGCTCAGCTACAATTGGCTAGGGAAATTGATTCCACTAGAACACGTAGATAAGTGTATTCCTTGTGCTTTATAAAGTATGCTTCCTATGCTTGAGTTATCATTTACTCAAACCATATTTCCTTCCTCACTAAAAGAGGAAAGTTGTCCAAATCTAATCATATCAACAGTTTCCTGTTTCATTTTATTATTATTGTATTTTTAATGCCTGGTTTAGTTAATGAAATTTGAAAGTCTTATAATGAGAACATTTGAAATAGAATTCATTAAGAGGCAGAGATTTTTCTACTGTATTCAGAAAATTACATTCTAATAGGAATTTGATTTGAGAAATTTCTAATACAAATTGATTTTTACATTAATGATTTCAGTATTCAGTTCTATGAAAGGAGAAAGACTGGTTCTGCATGTAGGTTAGACATGAATGAAAATAAGTGAAAATAAGTAGTTTCACTCCTGCACCATGCACAACCCCATATGAGACTCTGTGGGGTCACAATAGTATGATTCCTGCCTGTTGGAGATTCACTGTCTAGCCAGAAAGATGACTGACATACATGAACCAATTAGAGAGCAACATGAGATAAAACAGAATTAAATTAGTACAATGTTGTATTTTGCAGATTGCAAGAGATAGCTTCATTTGGAGACCTAGGAGAACACTGGACCAAGAAAAATGTCAATGAAAGCAAGGGGTAACATGAACCCCCCACTTAAACTGAGAAGGGTAGAAAACAGAGCTCATCTAATTCATGATGATACAATTCTCTCTAGTTGCATATAGTTTTATTTGTCTTTGGTTTGTGTTTCCTTTTAAAATAGACTTTCTATGGTCATTACCAGTGTTTAGAGAAAGAAACTCAGAATTAGAACACCTGGATTCAAGCCCAGGTTTCTGCTATGCAGAAAATTTGCACTTACCATGCACCTGAGAGAACAATCATTCCCAAGGAAGTAGGAACAGATAATAAAGAACTCGCTTTCATTGAAATAAACAAATGTCTTCTTTTCGGTTGAAAAAGACGAGAGTCATTTTTGAGGAGAGTACATTATCTGTCATTCAGATTTATTTTACTGTCCAGATCCCATCTGGATTTATGTACTGAGTGCGGTATTGAATAGGGAGGATGTAAGAAAAAAATAATAAAGAGCTGCTTTATTTCCTAAAGTCACTAAGACATTGGGATGTGAGCGGCACCACTGTGTTGTGTCAGAGTGTTCCTACTGAAACCAGAAACATTTAGTTTTTCATCTCCTGGATGCCAATTCCTAGCTACAGTGGGCTCTGGCAGAAAAAGTTGCTTCCTAGATGAAAGAGGAGAAGCTGGAAGATGCCCGGCAAGATGCCTCAGTCCTTCCTGGAGGACCATTAAGTCCAGTGAAGCTGTTGGTACTCAACACCAGAAGCCCAGAGAGGAAAGAAACACCAATGCCACACAGTAACTAACTGGGAAGCTTACTAGACTTGTGGGTAGACACGAATGCACATGAGACACTCTGGGGGATTCTCAGCTGGATTGATGTAGAGGTATTCTAGAAGGAGTTGGAGGGGAAAAATAGATGAAAGGAACAGTAAAATCTGGGTTATTCTTCGAAGCCCCAGACCCTTATCTGAGGACTAATGCTACTCTTAATGTGTACAGTATGTTGATAGCTTTCCATCTTCTTTATGTTTACTAAATTTTTGAAAAGTAATTGTTTTTTAATCATCTCTCTATATTTATATAAACTTTTTTCAAATTTTCATATATTTTCTTATTGTATTTTATTTATAAATAAAATTATACAATACAAAGAACATATTAAATATTTTATAATAAATGCATTTTATTTACAAATAAAATAATACGATACAAATATACAAAAAAACACATATTGCTTTATTTATTTATTTATAGACAGTGTCTCAGTCTGTTGCCCAGGCTGGAGTGCAGTGGCCCAATCTCGGCTCACTGCAACCTCAGCCTCCTGGGCTCAAGTGATCCTTCCACCTCAGCCTCCTGAGTAGCTGGGACTATAGGTGTGCCACGGTGCCCAACTAATTTTAAAATTTTTTGTTGAAATGAGGTTTCATCATGTGGTCCCAGCTGGTCTCAAACTTCTGGGCTGAAGCTAGTCACCCACCTCAGTCACCCAAAATGCTAGGATTACAGGTGTAAGTCACTGTGCTTGGCCTGCATTATTTATTAAATTCATAGTTTTCTATTAGTATATGTATATTTATTTTTAAATCTTATATCTTTATTTGTTTTCTTTTATTTTTATGGGTGGTTTTTGGTACTTTTACTATGTCTCAGTACAGCATCTCTTCCAGTTTAAGCTGAGGGTGGGAACTTGGCTCTCACTCCCACAATCTTACATTATTTCTATCATGTGATTTCATTTTAGTAGCACTTGGTATCATCCTTTTGTTTGGGCTTCCAAGAATGATTTACCCACAATTTTAATTAAAATTTACCTTTGTCCAAAGGGGAGGAGAATATATCGTTTTTGAAATGGTAAATGACTCAAGTGAGGCTTTGAAACATTCTTCCACAAGCTTGTTTGAACTATAGCTTGTGAGACAAACCTATTGCCTCTCATGTGAAAAATCTAAAAGGTGAGGAATATTCTGGCCATTTTGAAGTCTCATGAAGAAGAAATTAACCAAGGTAAAATAAGCAAGAGAGGCAAAATAGGGCAAGAGAGTGAGAGGCATCACCCATGTGCTTTCTGTCCTATTGGTCCACAATAGCCCTGATTACTTAATTTCTTCTCTCATGTCTATTAGCGTCTATAAAATGTAATGAATTTTTTTTAAAAAAACTTCCCTTGGTTAAGCTGCTTTGAGTTTTTGTCGCTTGCTATCAAAAAAATTCTAAGACATCACTCAAATATGATTGAGATATTTATTGCAATTCTGTCATCTTCCTAATATCATTCTCTTATCTTTTCCTGTTGTATGATAACTAGAATGTCACTAATTTGAAAGGAATGCTTCCTAAATTTTCTATTTTTATAATAATAATAGTAATAAATAATAAAAGAACATTGAAAGCAATGAATTTCCCTCCAGGTATAAGTTTGGTCTACTTCATAGGTCCTGTCTTTATTTTTAATATTCCCTCCCTAGAATGCTATGAGTACTTACTCTTGTTTTATTTAGATATCAGTTTAAAGTTTTAGTTCAACATAGACAGCATGACTTATAATTTTGAAAATGCTTATTATATTTTCCATGAATCAAAAATTATTAGTAGGGTGATGGTCATAGGCTGATATAGCTGTAGGGTGGTGATTTTAGTACATATCCATTAAATATGTTGTGAACTTGCTACTATTGCCTTCTATTGATGAGGACAGTTTTTTGAGAAACTTTGAAGAAAGAATGTTAAGTGCTTATCATTACTTTCTTTAGAATATTTTCCTTTTATATCATATATAGTTATAGTATTTAGTTGTTTCGGTGATAAAAATTTATTTTCTTTTCAAATTTCAATGAACATACATTACTTTTGTCATCAGAAAATGAAATATTACAAACATAATCTATCTTTATATAGTATTCATATAAATAGGCTGAATAACATCTTACTCATTGTATCCTACTATTTGCTTTGTCTGCCTGACATTTATTAGCTGTGTAGGTACAAGTGATTTAACCTCACCAGATCTCAATTTCCTCATCTGTAAAGTATGGATATTAATATGAACTTCATATGATCTGTTTAGGAGTACAGAATGAGAATGTTTCAGTCTGAATATAAGGTCAATTCAAGAAACAGGAAAGCTTGAAATTTACAGGAATGTTTAATTTTCTGTCATTTTTCTATAGTTCTAAACTTAATGCTTTCTCAACCACAAATGCCCAAAGATCAAGAAAGAGCAGGGCACATTATTTCATTGCTCTTGACTCAGCTGGATAGGAAACATATCTAAAGTTAAGATGAATAAAATTTACATTCCCTCAAACCCTTCATTCTCTAAAATTTGTTCCACCTTCCTGACCTTCAGAGTCACAACATCCTTGTCAGTTTGATGGGCTTAATAGCTCTTTTGGTAGGTTTCATGTGAAAGATTTAATCTTTTATGGACCCAAAGTGGGTGCTCAGTGAATTGTGGAGGTGGCTATGTCTTGGGGGCCAAGTGCATGTAGGGCATGATGCTGTTGTATGTCTTGGGCAGAGTACTGAGCATAACTGAGAAGCCCCTTTCTCTTTCTAGGTCTGTTCCAAACAGAGCTGTATGATCCTGTGGGCTATCACTTAATCCTTCCAATACTTTGTGTCTTCCTCTAATACATTTTTATCAGAATTCTTTCCTGACCACCTCAACTGGTTTTATGAAGACCAAAGGGTACAATGGATGTGACTGAACTTTCTACTTGCCTACTTTATATTCTATGGTATTGTACTTTGAACACTCCAAGTTTCTTAGCTTGGGAATTGAGAACTTTAATGGTCGGGTCTCCTCCTATTCTCACTAAATTTATTTTATATCCCACCTCAAATCTTTGCCTCAGTCATACTAAGTTACCTGAGGTTCCCCATAGTCACCATTTTTTGCATAATGGGGTCCCCTGCAGGGAATATTCCCTCCTATGACTTCTCTCCAATCTCTTTGTTGGACTTAATGTTTTTGGAAACTTAGGCCCCAACCCTCATGTCACCTCAGGCTGAAAAACATATTGAATTTTCCAAGGATGGGCTGATATCATTTACCAAATTATCTTGCCCTTAATTATCTTTGTATTTATTTACATCTCTCAAAAGTATGTGAGTATGGTTTCCCAGAGTCTGTCCTGGAATAAATTGCACAAACTTAAAATTGCATTAGCTTTGTTGAGTAGATAAAATAGCAAACCATGTAGATACTCCAATATTATTTTAATGATTATAAATAATCATTTTAAATATAAATTCTGAGTAGGTGGGTGGGTAGAGTAAATAAAGTCTTCATGGAGCAAGACAATGCAATAATAGATAATTTTTAAAGTTTAAAAAATTTTTAATTACTGAACCCATATAGTCATCGGGTAAAAGAATCATATATGAAGAATTATGTTTTGAGTTGGAAAACTTTTAAAAAAGCTCTTTGTTTTCTAAAGTATTCCTTTGCAAAGGTGAAGGGTCAAAGATGCCATGCCTCTCTCTGTTTCCTGACGATTGCTGGGGCTACGAAAATTCTTTCTTTTGACTCTACTGCCATCTCTTGTTCAAAGAAGTAATCACATTTCTATTATTTTTCAGTGTGACATTAGATCACCTGCACATCAAAAGTGCTAACCTTTGGTCCTACCCCAAAATCTGTTGGGTGTGGGCCTGTAGTCTTGCATTTTCAACAAGCTGTCCAGTAAGAAAGGAACATAGTGGGCAAAGGACTTAATGTATGCATCCATTGTTAGTGTGTACAAGGCTCTGGACTAAGTAGGGGCTGAGTTTCCTATTATTTAAATGAAAGTACTATCACAGAGGGTTTATTTTTGACTCATTGATACGAGTCTTTTACTTTCTCTTGAGCCATCCCTACCACCAGACCACTCCTCACTACCAAGCCCCAACTTGAAGAGATAGAATGTTAAGTGCTTATCATTACTTTCTTTAGAATATTTTCCTTTTATATTATACATAGTTATAGTATTTAGTTGTTGGGATGATAAAAATTTATTTTCCTTTCAAATTCCAATGAAAATACGTTACTTTTATAATCAGAAAATGACATCTTACTCACTGTATCCTACAATTTGCTTTGTCTGCCTGACATTTATTAACTATGTAGGTACAAGTGATTTAACCTCACTGGATCTCAATTTCCTCATCGGTAAAGTATGAATATTAATATGAACTTCATATGATCTGTTTAGGAGTACAAAATGAGAATGTTTCAGTCTGAATATAAGGTCAATTGGGTGGAAAAGAACAAATTTTAAACCTCACATCACTTTTGGTTGTATTTTATTTTGTTTTTCCTGGGTTCTTTCAAAGATGTATCTATTTATTTATCCAAGTCTGTGTAAACCATTGGGTAGGAGAAAACTAGTGTTCATTTATTTGGCTCCCATCAGTGTTTTCACTTCAAATACTTCTTTCTCTGTTTCTAACATTTTACTTACATTAAAGACTCATTCCTCTGAAATAAAGTTTCTGCTTCACCAAAATAAACAAGTAACCTTTGGAGTGGTGATATATTAAATAGTTTTAAGTCATTAATATTTACCAGGCCAGGCGCAGTGGCTCACACCTGTAATCCCAGCATTTTGGGAGGCCAAGGCGGGCAGATCACCTGAGGTCAGGAGTTCGAGACCAGCCTGGCTAATGTGGTAAAACCCTGTCTCTACTAAAAATACAAAAATTACCCAGCATGGTGGCAGGCGCCTGTAATCCCAGCTACTCAGGAGGCTGGGGCAGGAGAATTGCTTGGACCTGGGAGGCAGAGGTTGCAGTGAGCTGAGATCGCACCATTGCACTCCCACCTGGGGGACAAGAGCGAGACTTCTTCTCAAAAACAAAGAAAGAAACAACAAACAAACAAAAAAAAAAAAAAAAAACCATTTACCGTGAAGAAGTTTCTAAATGAACTTATCTATATCTGGTAAAGAGAGATTGGAGTACTGAGACCATGGAATCATAGGGTGGATAAATCTATGTTTGGAGGAAGGAGTAAAGACACATGGATACAGCTCAGGAAGGGCAATATTTCGCCATGTGTGTGAGGGAAGGATTGTGATATCTGGAGCAGCATCAGAAAGTCAACCATTAAGAGCTAGAATGATATTTAAGAATGGTTAGAAAATACTCATCTGTCAATCTTTGCATTGTGTAATTTTGTCCAAAGCTGACTCTGAATATCACAAGGACATATTCTATGCCTTCACTTTAGGATGCTCCAAATTCTAATCCTACTTATCATAATTCTGGTGATCTCAATAAAGCTCATGTTCATTCTCTATCCACAAATCTTAAAAAATAGCTGTGATAATAAATAGCTATTATATCATTTTATAGTCCATTTTTAATGATATGTAGAAAATTAGAGAATTGTGCCTGTTGATAAGCATCCAATTCTGGTTGAACTGAATTTTTAGCTATATCAGAGAGAGCTGAACTGATATAGGTAAACATTGAGACATGTATGTGTGTGTATATATATCAGCTATATATATATAGTTGCTATAGCTAAAAATATAATTATACTGCATATTTATTAAACTTTTCTATTCTACTTGTTACATTATATATCTATATCACCTATGTATATATATATCAGCTATGTGTATATATGTATCAGTTCTGTGTGTGTGTATATATATATATATATATATCTCAGCTGTGTGTGTGTGTGTGTGCGTGTGTGTGTATGTGTGTATATATGGTCAGTTTATACTCTTTGAAGGCAGACACCCTTAACTTCTTACATAAAGATAGCTTTAAATATTTTATCACTATTCATCATGTTAGTATGCTGTAAGTTTCTGGTAGAAAAGCTCTATCAAGCTAAGAGAGCATTATATAGAAAGATTGGATTTTATTAAATGATTTTTTCCAGCATAAACTAAAATGATGTTTGGTTTTTTTTAATTGGTTAATATTTTAAAAATTATTTTATTATTGGCTTAGAATAAATTTACAATATTTTATTTTGAATTTATGTTGTTACATTTATAGGTCAGATTGGCCTTTTTTCTGTATATTTGTGCATATAAATGTGTGTGATTGTGCATATAGAAATGCTTGTAGCCTTATAATATCTTATTTTGTTTTGATGCTGACGCTATTGCAAACTGATAGTTTATGTTGTGAAATATTCTGTTTCATTATGTTTTGGAACAGTGTATTTAACATATCTGCATCATCTGTTTCTTTTTTTCTTTTTCTTTTTTTTTTGAGATGGAGTCTCGCTCTGTCACCCAGGCTGGAGTGCAGTGGCACGATCTCGGCTCACTGCAAGCTCTGCCTCCCGGGTTTACGCCATTCTCCTGCCTCAGCCTCCCGAGTAGCTGAGACTACAGGCGCCCACCACCTCGCCCGGCTAGTTTTTTGTATTTTTTTTTAGTAGAGGCGGGGTTTCACCGTGTTAGCCAAGATGGTCTCGATCTCCTGACCTCGTGATCCGCCCGTCTCGGCCTCCCAAAGTGCTGGGATTACAGGCTTGAGCCACCGTGCCCGACCACCATCTGTTTCTTAACTGGTATAATTTTTTCATCATACTTTCAGTGACTGGTATCTTTTCTAGAGTAGATCTTTGTTTATATTTCGAATTACTTCTATAGTGATTGGACTCCTCGAATTCTATTGTTCTTCTGGAATAATATACTTTCTAGAAAACATATAATCTATCTAACTTTTCCATATTTGTGTAAAGTTTTCCATAATAAATTTTATAATTTTGATATTTTAATTATAGTGGGAAGTACTAAAGTTCTATACAGGGGGCACCTAATGTGATCTACATATTTAATGTAATTTCATTTATTTACATACCTATAGAAAACTACACATTGTAAGGATACAGCTTGATGAGTACTCATAAACAAATCTGTAACTAGCACCCTGATAAAGCAACATACTACCAAAACTCTTTGCAAGGTTTCTACCTGTCCACTGCCTGCCTAGAGTCATTGCTATTCTGACTTTTAGCACTATAGATTAGTTTTGACTGCTTTAGAATTTTACATTATTGAAATTTGGTTATGTACTTTTTTCTGCCTGGTGTTCTTTGCTTAAAATAATTTTGTGAGATTCATTTACATTGTCGCAGGTAGTGTAGGTAGTTCATTCTTACTGCTGTACAATGTATCATTGTATAAATATATCATTATTTATTCTACTGTTAATTTATATATTATATTTTTCTATTCTACTGGTTATTTATTGTTTTCAGTTCAGGACTCTTTAGGATAATTTTTATGAAGATTCTTGTCCATATATTTTAGTGAATATAAAAATCTATTAGGTATGGAAGAAGCAATTGTTGGGTCTGAAACTACATGTATGCTCAACCTTATAAGATACTATCAAAAAGTTTTTCAGAGTGGTTACATCAGCATTGTTTGGAAGTTTCTGTTGATATACAGCTTAACTGACACTAGGTAATTTTTTTTAATTACTATTTCATTGTGCTGTGGAAATTAACTATAGTTTTTCTTAGCATATTCCAGATAACCAATTACATTGATAATCTTTCATATGTTTATTAGTTAAATACATATTTTATTTGTTGAAGTATCCGAGTCTTTTGTCAATGTTTGTATTAGGTTTTCTACCTCTTACTGATTTGTAGTTTATTATATACATTCTGGATACAAATTTTTAAAATCCAATTTATGAATTTCAAATATCTTCTCATATTCTGTGGCTTACAGTTTTATTCCCTTAATAGTGCCCTTAGATGAACAGATATTCTTCATATTAATGCAATTCAATATATTATTTTTCCTTCCCATTATTTTTAATATATTGTTTGACAGATCTTTCTTTATCACAAAGTCATTTCTCCTTAATTTCCTTAAAAGCTTTTTTAGCTTTTTATATTAACATTAATATCTGGAATTAATTTTTGATTATGATGGGAGAGGATAGTTGTCACAATCCAATTTTTTTCCCTTTGGATCATCAATTTATCCAGCACTATTTACAGGAAATTCCATCACTTATTTGTTTTACTACAGTTTCATCTTTGTCATAAATTAGGTGATCATATATTTGAGAGTCTCCTTCTGGACCCTTCACAATTAATTTTATATATTGACTTGTTATGAAACAATTTTACAAAATTCTTTAATTCTGATAATTTGTAAATAAATTATTTTAAATTTTTGTATATATAAAATTATGCTATTTATATACATGAACACTTGCTAATATTCACGAACACCTGTTCTATTTATTCACATCTTTCTGAGACTGAAATTTTCTTTGTGGAAAATGCATAACTCTAGATTTATTTTTTCTGGCAGAAGATTACTGTAATTTTCTATTTCATCTTGTTTCCATTTTCCAAATTTTTAGTTACTTAGACATTTGTCATTTTGATTGAATTTTTAAATTTCTTAGCAAAAATTTTTAAATAAAATTATTTAATAATGATTTAATGTCTGTAAGATCTGTGGTGATGTCTCCTATTCATTTAGTCTTTAATTGGAGCTTATAGTCCATTCATACTTAATACAATTGCTGATATTTGGTGTATAACAATTTGGCCTTACTATTTACTATGCTCTTTTTTAATCTTGTTCACAACATCTTTTGAATTAATAATTATTTATTATTCTGTTTCCCCTCTATTGGCTTAGAAATTATATATATTTATACATATAAATATATATTTATGTGTAAATATATAATATAAATATATATTTATGTGTAAATATATATAATATATAATAAAAATATAAATAATATATATAAATAAATAAATAAATATAAATAATAAAAATACAAATTATATATAATATATAAAATATATATTATATATATGTGTAAATATATATAATATATATAAATATATAATTACATATATATGTATGCTACCCCAGAGATGAGAACATGCATACTGACTTACTGAAAACTAAAATAACTTGTTATATTTATTCTACCTAAAATAAGAAAATTATTTAAACTCCGTTAATATTTATCTTATATGCAATTTTTGACTTATATACAATTTATATTTATATTTAGAATCCCTATAGGATATTATTTAGATATTCCTTTTTGTTCATTTTTAATTGTTCTTTATTCCTATATCCCTGTCTTTCCAATAGGTAATTTTTATTTTGTGTGAAGAACATGTTTAACTATTTCATTTAACTAAGGTTTGCTGGTAAAAAAAAAAAAAAAAAAAAAAAAATTCCATTGGCTCTTGTATGATTGAAAAGATATTTATGCCCTTGTAAGTATATTTTAAATCATACTACAACCATCTGATCTTCCACAAACCTCACAAAAATAAGCAATGAGGAAAGAATTCTCTACTTAATAAATGGTTCTGGGAAAACTGGCTAGCCATACACAGAAAACTGAAACTGGACCTCTTCCTTATACCTTATACAAAAATTAACTCAAGATGGATTAAAGACTTAAGTGTGAAACCCAAAACCATAAAAACCCTAGAAATAAACGAGGGCAATACCATTCAGGACATAGGCTTGGGTAAAGACTTCATGATTAAAACACCAAAAGCAATTACAGCAAAAGCCAAAATAGACAAATGGGATCCAATTAAACAAAAGAGCTTCTGCACAGAAAAGGAAGATAGCATCAGAGTGAACAGGAAGCCTATAGAATGACAGAACATTTTCACAATCTACCCATATGACAAAGGTCTAGTATCCAGAATCTGCAAGGAACTTAAATTAACAAGAAAAAAAAACTCCCATCAATAAATGGGCAAAGGATATGAATAGACACTTCTCAAAAGAAGACATGTATGCAGCCAATAAACATGAAAAAAGCTCATCATCACTGATTATTAGAGAAATGCAAATCAAAACCACAATGAGACACCATCTCATGCCACTCAGAATGGCGATTCTTAAAAAGTCAACAACAATAGATGCTGGCGAGGATGTCGAGAGATATGAACAATTTTATACTGTTGATATGAGTGTAAATTAGTCCAGCCATTGTGAAAGACAGTGTGACGATTCCTCAAGGATCTAGAATGAGAAATAAACCCTGCAATCCCATTACTGGGTATATACCCAAAGGATTATAAATCATTCTACTATAAAACACATGCACACGTATGTTTATTGCAGCACTACTTCCAATATCAAAGACTTGGAACCAACCAAAATGCCCATCAATGATAGACTGGATAAAGAAAATGTGACATATATACACCATGGAATACTATGCTGCCATTAAAAAAAGAATGAGTTCATGTCATTTGAAAGGACATGGATGAAGCTAGAAGCCATCATCCTTGCAGCTAACACAAGAACAGAAAACCAAACACTGCATATTCTCACTCACAAGTGGGAGTTGAACAATGAGAACACATGGACACAGGGAGGGGAACATCATACACTGAGGCTTGTTAGGGGGTAGGCGGCAAGGGGAGGGAAAGAATTAGGACAAACACCTAATACACATGGGACTTAAAACCTAGATGATGGGTTGATAGGTGCGGCAACCCACCATGACACATGTATACCTATGTAACAAACCTGCACATTCTGTACATGTATCGCATAACATAGAGTTAAAAAAAAAGAAGAAGAAAAGATACTTACTTCATACTAATTCCTACAGTATAATTGAGTATTAGATTTTAGCTGGCAAGTATTTTACTTCAGGGCTTTGAATTCATATATTCAAATACGATAATCAGAATCACAATAGTTTTACATGTTTGAAAATCAAACATAATATTGAACACGTGAGATCTAAGAAGTAACCAAATGTAAAATATGTTACTATATGTATATGTGTATATACATACTTTGATTTTTTAGAAGATTGTACTATTTTGAAAGCAGGGATTTTATGTTCAAAAAATTTATGAAAGATAAAAGAGTAAATCACATCATTTTCCAGCAAACAAGGAGATAAGTTTTCACCAACAGATACTCACTGAAGTTACTTCAAAAAGATGTGCTTCAAACGGAGAATATTGAACCCCAAAGGAAGAACCCAAATGCAAGAAAGAATGGGAGTAATAAATTGGTCAGCACATAAAGAAATTTAAATGAACATCAACTT
This sequence comes from Piliocolobus tephrosceles, assembly GCF_002776525.5. Lineage (NCBI taxonomy): Eukaryota > Metazoa > Chordata > Mammalia > Primates > Cercopithecidae > Piliocolobus > Piliocolobus tephrosceles. Next base: position 38,693,189 of record NC_045451.1, read on the forward strand.
CATAGGAAATGATAGAAATAACAAATTAGGAGAAGGAACAAACACAAATTTGAACTAAAATTCTTGAAAATATAAGTACATGATATTAGAAAGGACGATTGGAAGTAGGAAACGATAATAACTTTAGTCATAGCCTTCTCTATGTACACAAGCAAAAAATTTAAGGGTAACTCTAAGCACAAACCAAATGGGACTCTTTTATATCCCATGTTCTTCCACTTTTCTGTTCTTTATGAGGGCCATAATGTTATATTATGGATTGTTCATTATTGAGGTGAATGAAAGTGCAGCTGTACTGAGAGGAAGTGGAGATATTTTAAAGTGAGACAAGGGTCCAGTCTTCTCAGAGGTAGGAAAGAGTTTATTGCGGAAGTTAAGATGGAATGTTACCTGCTTCTCTCATGCTGGAGAAGATTGTATAAGACAGTATCTTTGTCTTCTCAGTTTAGATCTTATAGAAGGCACAGAGACCAAGTGCGGATAGCAATATAAGAGTTAGCAATGACCTAAGATGAGATTTTCCAATATTCATGTGAAATTTTGAGATCAAGTTTAAGCTTGGGAGAAAATGATTGAATGCCTACTGTAAGCTTTTATTCTAACATGAAATATAGAGTACATTTAAGGTTCAATAAGTCAAAATACAGGTGATTATCATAAAAGAAAAAACAAGCAGAGATTTTTCCTATTCTTTTTATTAAATAATGTTTTGATAAAATAAAAAATATACATTTACTGTAATTTCTGCTTAATGAATTCAATTGTACTTCCGTGTTTTTCATCAGATTTGTCTCACATCTAAATTCAAGCAAAGGCATCCCTGTCTTCAGCATAACCATCAATTTAGAAGGAGAGAGAAAAATTTAGCATCAATGCTGCCTTGAACGCCAAACAACAAAATTGCACAGTGCACGTGGGAAAAGAAATGTACTCAACCTTCCCTCGACCCATGCACTTCCTCATTTCCCTTTATACTCCTTCTGCAACAGTCATACAGGGTAATTTTTAGCTTTTCATCTACTCTTTTAGAAAAGAATGACAGTATGATTCAAAACTGGGACATGAACAAATATTTAAAGATGATACAATTTCCAAACAATTAGACAAATAACAGTGTGGGGGAGTACATCTCACATGAGGAATTACAGTTCTAAAATGCAAGGGAGGATGATATACTAAAAAAAAGTTTCTAATATCCGAAGTTATTACAAGTAGAAGAACACAGTGTATGCTAGCAGTAGTGGTGAGGATTAAGGATAGAGAGGTAAGGAGAGGCTAGATCATGAAGGACTCTCTGTGGGAGTTCGTATTACAGTCTGAAGATATTGGAAGAAATACTGGAGAGAGTTACACAGAGAGGCACTCATATTTGTTTGTTTATTCATATTTTAAATATAATACGTTACATTTACTTTATATTGTTAAAATAATCATTCTGTATAGATAAAAGAATAAAAATATAACTTTTGAAATGAGAATAGAAGCAGTGAGCTCAGTTAGGATCAAGCAGCTCTTGCACAAACTCAGAGAGTACATAACAGCCTAAACTAGGATGAAGGCTGCTGGAACTGAATGAAAGGTATAGGTTTAAAAAATATATAAGTAAATAGAACTGGTGATCTGTGGAGGGTGAATATAGCAAGAGGAAGTCAAAGTAGTCAGTGACAACTATTAGACTTCTACTTTAGTTGCGAGGTAGCTAATAATGGCATTCATTTATATTTGGAATATGTATATGCCTGAAACACACACACACACACTCTTACCCACAGGTTTTAGATGGTAAGTTCAATTGTTAGAGTAGAATTGAGTTGGTGATGCTTTTGCAATGTGAAAATAGAAAGACAATATCATAATGTGTAGCGGAAATACAGGAGCACAGGAAGAAAATCTAGACTGAAGACCAAGATTTGGGAGTCATCCATAGACAAGTCCCCATGAGGAAAAATGAGATTAGCAAAAGAGGCTGTAGAAGTAAGAAAGACCTAAGCAAAACCAAGATTGTGGTGTCAATGATGCCAAGAGAGAAGATTTTGAGTAAGAAATCATGGTGAGTTATGACAAAGGACAAGAAGTTCAATCTCTAAATCAAAGGACCCTAACCCCTGTGTGGGCTCTTTCCCTACAGAGAAGATATGCTGTGCATTCAATTTAACTAGAAGACATTATGTGGTCAGCCTTTCCTTTCTTCTGAGACAGTTCTACATATGTTTTCCCAAGCCCCAGGACATTAGTTGTCCTTCAGAGATTCGTTCTCGAGCTGTTATCAGCCAAATCAGTCTGTGGGAGGACCAAGAAAAGAGAGGCACTCGCAACATTGAAGAGCTGCCACATCCTGACAGCTGTATCTGTTACTTTATACACATTAACTCACAAAAGTTCTCATTATAACCATATATTGTGGGTATTTTACTGATTTTTAAGGTGAAAAATTGAAGATAAGAGAAACAAATAACTTTCTAAAGTTACACAGCTGGTAAGTGATTTTTTTCTTAAATTTGAAGCCCTGTTCTTTTTCCCTAAGTGACTTCCAGAGACTTCTCTTGCAAAAATTAATATTTCTATTGGTTCACGGCTTGAAGGGAAGACACATTAAACCACTGAACTCTCTCATCCTGGAATATTGAGAGTAGAATAGTTGTCCTTTAGGGGATTTCTTTCCCATATTGTCCATAATTAAGAAAATATATTTTTCTTCTTATTTGTCCATGACACTGGTGACTAAGGATCTTACTATAAGTATACTAAAAAAATGTTTGAGTAGAAATACTGGGCAGGTGTATGTTATTTATGTATGGCTACGAGGTCTTATAGTTTGAAATTCAAAGCTCTTCATAAATTAGCCTGTGTCTAGTTTTACATTTGACATATATCATGGCCATAATTGGCCATGTTAGCTGCTGCTTTCTACACACAGTGTTTCATATATCGTCTCCTAGAGGATCTTTTTTTTTATTGTCACTTTTCTTCTATTAATGTTATCACTCCTACTGCCTTTAAAGCCCTCTGATTTCTGACATTTTTGGCTTCAAAATGCTTCGGTATTTCAGCAGGTACACATGGACATGCAGAAGAGAATAGTAGACACTGGGAACTCCAAAAGGAGGGCGGTTGGGAGGGAGGTGATGATTGACAAACTACTGGGTACAAAGTTCACTATTTTGGTCATGGATACGTGAGAAGCACAGATCTCATTGCAACACAACATATTTATATAACAAATTTGCACATGTACCCCGAGTCTACTTTTTAAACAAGGAAAGCATGAAAACACGCTTCAGTTTCTGATGTTACCACTTCTAGAAACTTGTTCTTCTCAATCTGCATTATATAGCACCACTGGCAGATAGAAAGTATTTCTATTATATTTATTAATTAATTGATTATTTCCCTCTTTACTTTGAATCACAGTTTATTTTAAATGTTATTTTAATTTTATTGAGATATACTTTACCTTCAGTAAAACGTCGAGATGGTCAGAGTAGTTTGATGAGTTTTGGCAAACATATACACACAAATCAAGACCAAGAACACCTTTATTACTCCAAAAAGTTTATGACCCTTTTCATAAATATTTTCACAAGGTCACCTCTATTCAGATTTCTATCACCATCAATTATTTTTGCTGGGATAGTTTTTTTTTTTTTAGTTTAAATTTGCATTGAAATTTTGTTTTGTTCCTATAAAGGTATAATTTAAACATGGTAAAATGCCCAGCTCTTAAGCGTATAGTTTGGTGAGAGCTGACGATTTGACAAATATGAACACTTGGGTAGCTCACACATTTGTCAAGACAGAACAATTTCTTCATTAGTTATTAAGAAAGCTTTTATAAGAAACTACAAAATGTTTTAAAAATAGTAATACTATTTTTTTTACTTATATCTGCAATGTGTGAGATTTTGTTTGCTTCACATACTTTCCAACATTAGATGTTGTCTGTATTTTTACCATTTTAGAAGATGGTACTGGTATATTGTGGTTTTATTATTATTTTTTATTTTATTTTTTATTATACTTTAAGTTCTAGGGTACATGTGCATAACGTGCAGGTTACATATGTATACATGTGCCATGTTGGTGTGCTGCACCCATCAACTCGTCAGCACCCATCAATTCATCATTTATATCAGGGATAACTCCCCAATGCAATCTCTCCCCCCTCCCCCCTCCCCATGATAGGCCCCAGTGTGTGATGTTCCCCTTCCCGAGTCCAAGTGAGCTCATTGTTCAGTTCCCACCTATGAGTGAGAACATGCGGTGTTTGGTTTTCTCTTCTTGTGATAATTTGCTAAGAATGATGGTTTCCAGCTGCATCCATGTCTCTACAAAGGACGCAAACTCATCCTTTTTTATGGCTGCATAGTATTCCATGGTGTATATGTGCCACATTTTCTTAATCCAGTCTGTCACTGATGGACATTTGGGTTGATTCCAAGTCTTTGCTATTGTGAATAGTGCCGCAATAAACATACGTGTGCATGTGTCTTTGTAGTAGCATAATTTATAATCCTTTGGGTATATACCCAGTAGTGGGATGGCTGGGTCATATGGTACATCTAGTTCTAGATCCTTGAGGAATCGCCATACTGTTTTCCATAATGGTTGAACTAGTTTACAATCCCACCAACAGTGTAAAAGTGTTCCTATTTCTCCACATCCTCTCCAACACCTGTTGTTTCCTGATTTTTTAATGATTGCCATTCTAACTGGTGTGAGATGGTATCTCATTGTGGTTTTGATTTGCATTTCTCTGATGGCCAGTGATGATGAGCATTTTTTCATGTGTCTGTTGGCTGTATGATGTCTTCTTTTGAGAAATGTCTGTTCATATCCTTTCCCCACTTTTGGATGGGGTTGTTTGTTTTTTTCTTGTATATTTGTTTGAGTTCTTTGTAGATTCTGGAAATGAGCCCTTTGTCAGATGAGTAGATTGCAAAAATTTTCTCCCATTCTGTAGGTTGCCTGTTCACTCTGATGGTAGTTTCTTTTGCTGTGCAGAAGCTCTTTAGTTTAATGAGATCCCATTTGTCAATTTTGGCTTTTGCTGCCGTTGCTTTTGGTGTTTTAGACATGGAGTCCTTGCCCATGCCTATGTCCTGAATGGTACTACCTAGATTTTCTTCTAGGGTTTTTATGGTATTAGGTCTAACATTTAAGTCTCTAATCCATCTTGAATTAATCTTCGTATAAGGAGTAAGGAAAGGATCCAGTTTCAGCTTTCTACTTATGGCTAGCCAATTTTCCCAGCACCATTTATTAAATAGGGAATCCTTTCCCCATTTCTTGTTTTTGTCAGGTTTGTCAAAGATCAGATGGTTGTAGATGTGTGGCATTATTTCTGAAGGCTCCGTTCTGTTCCATTGGTCTATATCTCTGTTTTGGTACCAGTACCATGCTGTTTTGGTTACTGTAGCCTTGTAGTATAGTTTGAAGTCAGGTAGCGTGACGCCTCCGGCTTTGTCCTTTTGACTTAGGATTGTCTTGGCAATACGGGCTCTTTTTTGGTTCCATATGAACTTTAAAGCAGTTTTTTCCAATTCGGTGAAGAAACTCATTGGTAGCTTGATGGGGATGGCATTGAATCTATAAATTACCTTGGGCAGTATGGCCATTTTCACAATATTGATTCTGCCTATCCATGAGCATGGTATGTTCTTCCATTTGTTTGTGTCCTCTTTGATTTCACTGAGCAGTGGTTTGTAGTTCTCCTTGAAGAGGTCCTTTACATCCCTTGTAAGTTGGATTCCTAGGTATTTTATTCTCTTTGAAGTAATTGTGAATGGAAGTTCATTCCTGATTTGGCTCTCTGCTTGTCTGTTACTGGTGTATAAGAATGCTTGTGATTTTTGCACATTAATTTTGTATCCTGAGACTTTGCTGAAGTTGCTTATCAGCTTAAGAAGATTTTGGGCTGAGACGATGGGGTTTTCTAAATACACAATCATGTCATCTGCAAACAGGGACAATTTGACTTCCTCTTTTCCTAACTGAATACCCTTGATTTCTTTCTCTTGCCTGATTGCCCTAGCCAGAACTTCCAACACTATGTTGAATAGGAGTGGTGAGAGAGGGCATCCCTGTCTTGTGCCAGTTTTCAAAGGGAACTTTTCCAGTTTTTGCCCATTCAGTATGATATTAGCTGTGGGTTTGTCATAAATAGCTCTTATTATTTTGAGGTACATTCCATCAATACCGAATTTGTTGAGCGTTTTTAGCATGAAGGGCTGTTGAATTTTGTCAAAAGCCTTTTCTGCATCTATTGAGATAATCATGTGGTTCTTGTCTTTGGTTCTGTTGATATGCTGGATTACGTTGATTGATTTGCGAATGTTGAACCAGCCTTGCATCCCAGGGATGAAGCCCACTTGATCATGGTGGATAAGCTTTTTGATGTGCTGCTGAATCCGGTTTGCCAGTATTTTATTGAGGATTTTTGCATCGATGTTCATCAGGGAGATTGGTCTAAAATTCTCTTTTTTTGTTGTGTCTCTGCCAGGCTTTGGTATCAGGATGATGTTGGCCTCATAAAATGAGTTAGGGAGGATTCCCTCTTTTTCTATTGATTGGAATAGTTTCAGAAGGAATGGTACCAGCTCCTCCTTGTACCTCTGGTAGAATTCAGCTGTGAATCCATCTGGTCCTGGGCTTTTTTTGGTGGGTAGGCTATTAATTGTTGCCTCAATTTCAGAGGCTGCTATTGGTCTATTCAGGGATTCAACTTCTTCCTGGTTTAGTCTTGGAAGAGTGTACGTGTCCAGGAAATTATCCATTTCTTCTAGATTTTCTAGTTGATTTGCATAGAGGTGTTTATAGTATTCTCTGATGGTAGTTTGTATTTCTGTGGGGTAGGTGGTGATATGCCCTTTATCATTTTTTATTGCGTCTATTTGATTCCTCTCTCTTTTCTTCTTTATTAGCCTTGCTAGCGGTCTGTCAATTTTGTTGATCTTTTCAAAAAACCAACTCCTGGATTCATTGATTTTTTGGAGGGTTTTTTGTGTCTCTATCTCCTTCAGTTCTGCTCTGATCTTAGTTATTTCTTGCCTTCTGCTAGCTTTTGAATGTGTTTGCTCTTGCCTCTTTAGTTCTTTTAATTGTGATGATAGAGTGTCAATTTTAGATCTTTCCTGCTTTCTCTTGTGGGCACTTAGTGCTATAAATTTCCCTCTACACACTGCTTTAAATGTGTCCCAGAGATTCTGGTATGTTGTATCTTTGTTCTCATTGGTTTCAAAGAACATCTTTATTTCTGCTTTCATTTCGTTATGTACCCAGTAGTCATTCAGGAGCAGGTTGTTCAGTTTCCATGTAGTTGAGCGGTTTTGATTGAGTTTCTTAGTCCTGAGTTCTAGTTTGATTGCACTGTGGTCAGAGAGACAGTTTGTTATAATTTCTGTTCTTTTACATTTGCTGAGGAGTGCTTTACTTCCAATTATGTGGTCAATTTTGGAATAAGTGTGATGTGGTGCTGAGAAGAATGTATATTCTGTTGACTTGGGGTGGAGAGTTCTATAGATGTCTATTAGGTCCGCTTGGTGCAGAGATGAGTTCAATTCCTGGATATCCTTGTTAACTTTCTGTCTCGTTGATCTGTCTAATGTTGACAGTGGAGTGTTGAAGTCTCCCATTATTATTGTATGGGAGTCTAAGTCTCTTTGTAAGTCTCTAAGGACTTGCTTTATGAATCTGGGTGCTCCTGTATTAGGTGCATATATATTTAGGATAGTTAGCTCTTCCTGTTGGATTGATCCCTTTACCATTATGTAATGGCCTTCTTTGTCTCTTTTGATCTTTGATGGTTTAAAGTCTGTTTTATCAGAGACTAGGATTGCAACCCCTGCTTTTTTGTGTTCTCCATTTGCTTGGTAGATCTTCCTCCATCCCTTTATTTTGAGCCTATGTATGTCTCTGCATGTGAGATGGGTCTCCTGAAGACAGCAGACTGATGGGTCTTGACTCTTTATCCAGTTTGCCAGTCTGTGTCTTTTAATTGGAGCATTTAGTCCATTTACATGTAAGGTTAATATTGTTATGTGTGATCTTGATCCTGCCATTATATATTAACTGGTTATTTTGCTCATTAGTTGATGCAGTTTCTTCCTAGGCTCGATGGTCTTTACATTTTGGCATGTTTTTGCAGTGGCTGGTACTGGTTGTTCCTTTCCATGTTTAGGGCTTCCTTCAGGGTCTCTTGTAAGGCAGGCCTGGTGGTGACAAAATCTCTAAGCATTTGCTTATCTGTAAAGAATTTTATTTCTCCTTCACTTATGAAACTTAGTTTGGCTGGATATGAAATTCTGGGTTTAAAATTCTTTTCTTTAAGAACGTTGAATATTGGCCCCCACTCTCTTCTGGCTTGTAGAGTTTCTGCCGAGAGATCTGCTGTCAGTCTGATGGGCTTCCCTTTGTGGGTAACCCGACCTTTCTCTCTGGCTGCCCTTAAGATTTTTTCCTTCATTTCAACTTTGGTGAATCTGGCAATTATGTGTCTTGGAGTTGCTCTTCTGGAGGAGTATCTTTGTGGCGTTCTCTGTATTTCCTGAATTTGAATGTTGGCCTGCCCTGCTAGGTTGGGGAAGTTCTCCTGGATGATATCCTGTAGAGTGTTTTCCAATTTGGTTCCATTTTCCCCCTCACTTTCAGGCACCCCAATCAGACGTAGATTTGGTCTTTTGACATAATCCCATACTTCTTGCAGGCTTTGTTCATTTCTTTTTCTTCTTTTTTCTTTTGGTTTCTCTTCTCGCTTCATTTCATTCATTTGATCCTCAATCGCTGATACTCTTTCTTCCAGTTGATCGAGTCGGTTACTGAAGCTTGTGCATTTGTCACGTATTTCTCGTGTCATGGTTTTCATCTCTGTCATTTCGTTTATGACCTTCTCTGCATTAATTAGTCTAGCTGTCAATTCTTCCACTCTTTTTTCAAGATTTTTAGTTTCTTTGCGCTGGGTACGTAATTCCTCCTTTAGCTCTGAGAGGTTTGATGGACTGAAGCCTTCTTCTCTCATCTCATCAAAATCATTCTCTGACCAGCTTTGATCCATTGCTGGCGATGGGCTGTGCTCCTTTGCAGGAGGAGGTGCGCTCTTATTTTTTGAATTTCCAGCTTTTCTGCCCTGCTTTTTCCCCATCTTTGTGGTTTTATCTGTCACTGGTCTTTGATGATGGTGACGTACTGATGGGGTTTTGATATAGGTGTCCTTCCTGTTTGATAGTTTTCCTTCTGACTGTCAGGACCCTCAGCTATAGGTCTGTTGGAGATTGCTTGAGGTCCACTCCAGACCCTGTTTGCCTGGGTATCAGCAGCAGAGGTTGCAGAAGATAGAATATTGCTGAACAGCGAGTGCACCTGTCTGATTCTTGCTTTGGAAGCTTCCTCTCAGGGGTGTACTCCACCCTGTGAGGTGTGGGGTGTCAGACTGCCCCTAGTGGGGGATATCTCCCAGTTAGGCTACTCAGGGGTCAGTGACCCACTTGAGCAGGCAGACTGCCCCTTCTCAGATCTCAACCTCCGTGTTGGGAGATCCACTGCTCTCTTCAAAGCTGTCAGACAGAGTCGTTCGCGTTTCACAGGCTTCTGCTCCTTTAGCTGAGCCCTGTCCCCAGAGGCGCAGTCTACAGAGACAGGTTTCCTTGAGCTGCTGTGAGCTCCACCCAGTTCGAGCTTCCCAGCGGCTTTGTTTACCTACTTAAGCCTCAGCGATGGCGGGCGCCCCTCCCCTAGCCTCGCTGCTGCCTTGCGGTTAGATTGCCACAGACTGCTGTGTTAGCAAGGAGAGAGGCTCCGTGGGCGTGGGACCCTCCCGGCCAGGTGTGGGATATAATCTCCGGTGTGCCGGTGTTACAGCGCAGTATTGGGGTGGGAGTTACCCGATTTTCCAGGTGTTGTGTGTCTCAGTTCCCCTGGCTAGGAAAAGGGACTCCCTTCCCCCTCACGCTTCCCAGGTGAGGCGATGCCTCGCCCTGCTTCAGCTCTCGCTGGTCGGGCTGCAGCAGCTGACCAGCACTGATTGTCCGGCACTCCCGAGTGAGATGACCCCAGTACCTCAGTTGAAAATGCAGAAATCGCCGGTCTTCTGTGTCGCTCGCGCTGGGAGATGGAGACTGAAGCTGTTCCTATTCGGCCATCTTGCTCCGCCCCCGATACCATATTGTGGTTTTAATTTGCATTTTCTCAGTGACTGTATTAGTTTTCTGTAGTTGCTATAACAAATTAACATAAATTCAATCAGTTGAAACAACTAAAATTTAATCTTTCACTTTTCTGGAGGCCAAAGTCTGAAACTCAGGAGATGGCAGGGCTGTACTTCCTCTAAAGATTCCCAATTTCCCAATTCTAGAAGCTCTTGGCATTCCTTGACTTGGAATCTAATTACTCCAATTTCTGTCTGCTCTCTTCACATTGTCCTCAACTCTGTGTCTGTCTGTTCCTCTGTTTATCTCTGATGAGAAAACTTGTTACTGGATTTAGGGCCCACCCAGATAATCCAGGACAGTCTTCTTATATCAAAATCTTTAAATAATTACATCTGTGAATGTTAATAAGATAACATTTACAGAATCCAGAGATTAGGACACCTCATCCCCTCCCACTCCAGCATGGTGGATTCCTAACCTTGAGGAGCCAGAGAAAAAAGCATATCTTTTGAGAGCCACCATTTACTCTACTATGATAAATGATGTTGAATATCTTTTCTTGTGGTGCTTGGCTATTCATATACCTTCCTAGGTGAAGTATAACTTGCCCATTTTTAATTGAAATGTTTAATTTCTCATTACTGATTTGTGTAAATCTTTTATGTATTCTGAAGAGAAATTCCTTTTTTCTCTCCTTCTCCCTCTATTTGAAAATATGTCATATTTTTACTCAGTCTTTAGCTTGTTTATTTATTGTGACCACCCCTGCCTGTGCCACAGAGAGAATGCATACAGAAATGTGCCTGCCAGTGTCCTGCTCCTGTGCCCAACATAACTACCAACACAATCACATACACAGTTGCCATCTGGGCCTCCTGCACCACTCTAGTCATGTTGCCTGTGCCACTGTGATGAATTATCACAGGGAGGCAGGCATCCTGGCACCTGTTGGCACCCTGCCACAGTGAATGAGCATGCACCTCAACACTGCAGCTGCTGCTAGAACATGTGAATGAGGACAGATGCTGCTGTCACCACACTACAAAATGATTTGGCCAATACTACCCATTGGAGTGTAATGACCAGTGGTCTGGAAGCACCTCATCCCCCCCCACTCCAGCACAGTGGATTCCTAACCTTGAGGAGCCAGAGAAAAAAGTCTGGCCAACATAAGTCCCCCAGATTTAGAGAGCACAGTCTGGGAGTTGGGAGCTGAATGTTGGCCCTCCCTTCTAGAAATAAAGTCAATTGGCTGAATCCACCTTATACCACAATCAGACCCTCTAAGTTACCAAACAGAATAAAAGAAAAAATCCAAAGGTGAGCAACTTAAAAGATTGAAAACATCAACCCACAAAGATGAGAAAGAACCAGTGGTCAACAAGAATTCTGACAACTCAAAAAGCTGGAGTACTTTCTTTATTTCAAACTACTTCTCCACCTCCCCAACACTGGTTCTGAACTGGGCAGAGATGTCTGAAATCACAGGAATATAATTCAGAATATGAATAAGAACAAAAATCATTGAGATAAGGAATATGCTGACACTAAAACCAAGGAAGCTGAGAATCACAATAAAATGATGCAGGAAGTGACAGACAAAATAGCCTGCATAGACAAAAACATAACAGACCTAATAGAGTTGAAAAACACACTACAAGAATTTCATAATGTAATCACAAGTATTAATAGCAGAATAGACCAAGTACAGGAAAGAATAGCAGAGCTTGAAAACCAACTTTCTGAAATAAAACAGTCAGACAAAAATAGAGAAAAAAAAATTAAGAAAAGAAGAAACAAAACCTTCAAGAAATATGGGATTATGTAAATAGATCGAATCTCTGACTCATTGGTGTCCTTGAAAGGCAGGCAGAGTATAAGCACTTTGGAAAGCATATTTCAGGATTTCATCAACGAGAACTTCCCCAACTTAGCTAGACGGGCCAACATTAAAATTCAGGAAATACAGAGAACCCCAGTAAGATACTTGATGAGAAAATCATGCCCAAGACACATAATCATCAGATTCTCCAATGCTGACATAAAAGAAAAAATGTTAAAGACACCTGGAGAGAAAGGCCAGTCACCTACAAAGAAAAGCCCATCAGAGGAAGAGCAGACACTCTACAAGTCATAAAAGATTGGAGGTCAATACTCATTATTCTTAAACAAAAGATATTCCAACCCAGAATTTTATATCCAGCTAAACCAAGCTTCATAAGCAAAGGAGAAATAAGACCTTTAAACAAGCAAATACTGAGGGAATTTATTGCCACTACACTTACCTCACAAGACCTCCTGAATGAAGCACTAAATATGGAAAGACCATTATCAGCCACTACAAAAACACATTGAAATACACAGACCAATGACACTATAAAACAAGCATATAAACAAGTCTGCATAATAACTAGTTAACATCATGATCAAATCCACACCTATCAATAGTAACCTTGAATGTAAATGAGTTAAATGCCCCAATTAAAAGACACAGTGTGGCAAGCTGGATAAGGAACCAAAGCCCATTGACATGCTGTCTTCAAGAGATCCATCTCATATGCAAAGACACACATAGGTTAAAATAAATGGATGGAGGAAAATTTACCAAGAAAACAGAAAACAACAACAACAAAAAGCAGAGGTTGCAATTCTAGTTTCTGACAAAACAGACTTTAAACCAGCAATGATCAAAAAAGACAAAAAGGAGCATTACATAGTGGTAAAAAGTTCTATTAAACAAGAATATCTAACTATTCTCAATATATATTCACCTAACACAAGAGCACCCAGAATCATAAAACAAATTCTTAAGGACCTTCAAAGAGACTTAAACTCGCACACAATAATAGTGGGAAACTTTAGTCTCCACTGACAATATTAGATCATCAAGGCAGAAAATTAACAAAGATATTCAGGCCTTGAACTCAGCACTGGATCAAATGGACCTGATAAATATCTTCAGAATGCTCCAACCTGAAACAACAGGATATATATTCTCATCTTCACATGATGCATACTCTAAAATCCAGACATAAAACACTCCTCATCAAATTTAAAACAACTGAAATCATAACAACCACTCTGTCAGACCAGAGCACAATCACATTAGAAATCAAGCCTATGGAGTTAGCTCAAAACCACACAATCACATGGAAAGTGAATAACTTGCTCCTGAATGACTTTTGGGTAAATAATGAAATTAAGGCAGAAATCAAGTTTTTTTAACTAATGAGAACAAAGATACAACATACCACAATTTCTGTGACACAGCTAAGACAGTGTTAAGAGGGAAATTGACAGCACTAAATGCCTGCATCAAAAAGTCCAAAAGATCTCAAATTAACAACCTAAGATCACAATTAGAGGAGCTAGAAAAACAAGAGCAAACAAACCCCAAGGCTAGAGACAGAAAAGAAATAGCCAAAATCAGAGCTGAACTAAAGGTGACTGAGCCACAAAAGACCATTCAAAAGATCAAACAATGTAGGAGTTTTTTTTTTTTTTTTAAACTTTTAAAAAGTAGATAGATTTCTAGCTAGATAAATAAAGAAGGAAATAGAGAAGATTAAAATAAACACAATTAAAAATGACAAAGGGGATATTACCACTGACCTTACAGAAATACAAATAACCATCAGAGAATATTATGAACACCTCTGTGCACATAAACTAGAAAATCTAAAAGAAATGAATAAATTTTTGGCACACACACTCTCCCAAGACTGAGCCAGGAAGAAATCAAATCCCTGAAGAGGTCAATAATAAGCTCCAAAAGTGAACCAGTAATAAATAGCCTACCAAACAAAAAAATAAGCCCAGGACGAGACTGACAAACAGATTCACAGCCAAATTATATATGAACAAAGAAGAGCTGGTATCATTCCTACTGAAACTATTCCAAAAAATTAAAGAGTAAAAACTCATTTCTACCTTATTCCATGAGGCCAGCATCATCCTGATACCCAAACCTGGCAGAGACACAACAGCAACAACAATAGCAAATCTTTGGGCCACTATCTTTGATTAACATTGAAGCAGAAGTCCTCAACAAAATACTGGGAAACTGAATCCAGCAGCATGTCAAAAAACTTATCCAACACAATCAAATAGGCTTTATATTTGGGTAACAAGTTTAGTTCAACCTAGCAAATCAATAAATGTAACTCATTACATAAACCATGGGTGGCCAACCTTTTGGCTTCCCTGGGCCACACATAAAATACACTAACAGTAACGATAGCTTATGAGCTAAAAAAAAAAAAAAAAAAAAAAAAAAAATAGGTCTGTGCATAATTTTCATGATATTACCACCACAGATAAACAAAAAAGTCCTCACGTTCAAAGGATTGGTCACTACTGATGGAACTAAAAACAAAAACCACATGATTATCTCCATTTTATTACTGGGTAGTTTGTTTTCTTACTATAAAGTTTTGGTAGTCTTTATATTCTGAATATAAGTCCTTTATTAAGTATATGTTTTACAATTATGTTCTCACAGTTTTGTGTAGTTATTTTTTTTAAAATCTGATAGTCAAATTTACCTTCTTCTATTTTTACTTTATTTTGTGACTGCTTTTTCCGGTGTTATATTTAGATGTTGTTGCCTAACACGAGGTCAGAAAATATAAATACTTGGAGATAAATTGGCCCAATTGGTTTTTCTAAAAGTTTTCTACTTTAAGGTTTTATCTTTTGGTCAATGACACATTTGAGCTAATTTTAACATACATTGTGAGGAGTGGAGGAAATTTTTTGGGGAATATATATATGCAAATTTGAACGTTACACATCAAGACTACCCCTTCTCCACTAAATTGCAATTGCAACTACGTCAAAATCATTTGGCCATTTATGTGTGAATCTATTTCTGAGCTCGTTATTCTATTCCTTTGATCTAGCTGTTTATCTTTGCCAATACTATAATATATTAATAATTGTTTCTTTGTAAGTCTTAAAATTGAGTAGTCTTGATCCTTTCTGTAAAAAAAAAAAAAAAAAATTGTGTATTCTAGATCTTTTGCCTTTTCGTATGAATTTTTAAGTTAAATTGTCAATTTATACAAATATCCACAGGCTGTGATTTTGACCAGGATTACATTTAACCCAAGAACTAACTGGTGGAGAACTTACATTTTACAATATTGAGTCTCTGACATTTTAAAAAGGTATATTCCTTCATTAATTTAAGTCTCTTTCAACTTCTCTCAACAATGTTTGTATAGTATTTAGAGTATAGTCAGATACATCTATTGTCAGATTTACCCCTACGTATTTTATATTTTTGATGCTATTGTAAATAGCATTTTTAATATTTCAATTTTCATTTGTTAGTTGCTAGATTACAAGACAAACTGATTTTTATGTATTGACCCTATGTACTACAAACTTGCTAAACTAATGTCAGTTTTAGTAGTTTTATTCTTAATTCCACTGCATTGTCTACAGAAATGATCTTGTCATTTAGAAATAAAATGGTTGCTCTTAATTTTTTAAAATATCTTTTATTTCCTTTTTTCTTTTTGCACTAACTAGAAAATTCATAAAAATATTGAAAATAAGTAGTGAGATCAGAGCGCCTGTCTTATTCCTGATCTTAGGGGGAAGGCATTCAGACTTTTCATCTTTGATATGGTGAGTTTTTTTGTTGTTTGCTTTGCTTTGTATTTTTTAGATGCTATTTATTAAGTTGATAATATTTCTATTTCAATTTTGCTGAAATTCTAAAATATGGAATGGGTACTGGATTTTTTCAATTATATTTATTTGTGAATATTAAACCTACCTCACATTCCTAGAATAAACTTCTGACCTAGAATAAATTTCATATGATAATGATAATTTGTGTGTGTATACATATATATGTACATATATACATATATACATATATATACATATATACATATATACACATATATACACATATATACATATATACATATATATACATATATACATATATATAGCTGTGTTTGATTGGCTAAAATTTTGTTAAGACTATTTACATCTCAATAAAGGATATTGGTCCGTAGTTTTTTAAGTGAAACCTTCTTTTTCTTCTATATTAAGGTAATACTAGCCTTTATTAATGAATTGAAAAATATTTTCTCCTTTTCAACTTTTTAGAAGAGTTTGTGTTAAATTAACATTACATTATTTCTTCCTCAATTGTTCATTTAGAACTCTGGTTCTAAATAAAGCCATCTGGTTTTGGTTCTGGAAGCCTGCCTTCCCTCCCTCCCTCCCTTCCTCCCTTCCTCCCTTCCTTCCCTTCCTTCCTTCTTCCCTCTGTCACTCTCTCCTTCTTTCAAAGGTTTTAAATACGAATTGAATATTTTAAATTTAAATAGGATTATTCAGATTTTAATATTTATTCTTAAGTAAGTTTTGGGAGTTTTAGGCTCTCAAGTAATTTGTCCTGGTTTTGGTCATGTTTTTATTAAACATTTATTGGCATTAACACTATTCATCATACATGTTGCGTATTTCTAATGCAAAAATCCACAATTTGAAATGCTCCAAAATCTAAAATTTTCTGAGTGCCTACATGATACTATAAGTTATACTACAACATTGTTTTTTCACTGTATTAATGGAATGCCATTTTTTACTGTTAAGCACTTCTGTGTGAATAAGTGTTGGAAAATGATTGCTTATTGAAAGCATACAAATACAGAATCAGGAATGATGGTGATGACAAACAATCATAGATTATCCACAAGGGTGGCTGAGATGGTGACATCATTGCTTTCTAATGGTTCAATGTATGCAAACTTTGTTTCATGCACAAAATTATTTAAAATATTATATAAAATTAGCTTTAGGCTATGTGACTAAGGTGTGTATGAAACATAAATGATTTTCATGTTTAGACTTGGGTTTATTTCCAAGATATTATCTAAATATTTGAATTTTCCAAAATATTAAAAACAACTCTGAAATCTGTTGCACTTCTCTTCCCAAGCATGTTAGATAAGGGATACTCAATCTGTATTTTCATGTTATCCTCTTACTATCTGAATCTGTAGAGACATGACCTTTCTCATTCCTGATATTAATAATTTGTTCCTTCTTTTTATTTCTACTGACCAGTCTAGCTGGAGCTTCATCCATTTTATTGATTAAAAGCAACAACTTTCTTCGAAAAAAAATTTTGTTTCATTGACTATTTTTCTGTTTGCTATTTTATTGATTTCCACTCATGTCTATTATTTCCTTTATTTTCTTATTTGGGCTCTCTTTTTCTAGTTTCTAAAGGTAGAAACTGAGATCATTGATTTGAGGCCTTTCTTGGTTTCTAATATGGTCCACTGCATTCTAAACTGTGCTTTAATGACATTATACATAATTATATATGTAGTGTTTTTATTTTCATTAATTTCAGAACACTTTCTAATTTCTCAATGATATGTTCCTTTTTTACCCAAGTGCTATTTAAAAGTGTGTTATTTAGTTTCTAAATATTTAGAGGTTTTTCAAATGTCTTCTTCATTTCCTACTGAATTCCATTGTGACCTGAGACCATACTTTTGTGAAATTTTGTTTTACATTTGTTAAGACACGTTTTATAGCTAGAACATGGACAAATTTACTTATTCTATTCTATATTCTAAGCTATAAAACATGTCTTAACAAATTTATAGTTGTGTTTTATAGCTTAGAATATGGACTAAATGTGTCTTTTTCTGTTGCTGGGTGAAATAATCAATAAGCATCAATTAGGTCAGGTTGGTTGGTAGTATTGTTAAGGTCTTTTATGTTTGTACTGCTTTTCTGTCACTTGTTCTAACAAGATAATATATATATAGAGAGAGAGATATATAGATATATATCATAATTGAGAGATGAGTATGTGAAGCTCCAACTCATAAATTTGACAATTTATTCTTGCAGTTGTATTAGTTTTTGCTTCCTTTATTCTCAAAGCTATTTTTGCTGCATGGAATTTTATGTTCTCCTAATGAATTGACTTCTTTATAATTATGAAATGAACTTACTTACTTATCACTGGCAAAAAATAACATTAATATACCTCACTCATGCTTTCCTCTGATTAGTTTTAGCTTAGTGTATCACGTTTTATGCTGTTACTTATGACATAACCTTATGTTTAAATGTAGGGTGGGTTTGTTTGTAGGCAGCATACATGTGGATTATGCTCTTTTTTCCCATCTAACAATTTTTTGCTTTTAATTGGATGTTTAAACTATTTATGTTTTATTTGATCATATATTTTATTTGTTTTAACCTATCATCTTTCAATTTGTTTATTTTTTCTAAGTATTCTTTGCTCCTTCTTCTTTTTCTGCATTCTTTTGAAATAATTGTATAATTTTTATGATTTCCTTTAACCTCCTTGACAGCTTATGAGCCATAACTATTTATTGTTTTATTCTAATAGATGCATCAGGGTTTATAATATATCACTTTAGCTTACCACAATCTACGTCGAAGTGGTATTATACCACTGTATGTTTAATAAAAGTACACTGCAACAATAAACTTCCAATTTCCCACTCCAGCTTTTGTGCTATTGATGTCATTCATTTTAATTCTTTAGATATTAACTCCCACAATCAATTGTTATTTTTAAAATAATTATGTTTTAAATAAATTTAAATAATACTTCAAAGTTATATATATTTATATATTTATAAATAATACTTCAAAGCTTTATGTATTTAAATAATACTTCAAAGTTTTATATATTTACAAAGTTTTATATATTTACCTAAATAGTTACACTATTCCAGTAACTTTCATTCCTTTGTGTAGATTCAGATTTACATATGGTATCACTTTCCTTCTGTCTGAAGAGCTTCTTCTTTCAATATGTCTTGTAGTATGGGTGTCTCTTGCAGCATTGGTATTTCTGAAATGTCCTCATTTTCATTGTTATTTATGAATGACACTTTCCCAGAATATAGTATTTTAGGTTATAAACTGTTTTTCCTTTTGATACTGATAAAAGAAAAACTTTAGTTAAATAAAATTTACAGGAGTTTAGTTGAGAAATGAACGATTTGTGAATTGGGCAGTCCCCAGAATCACAGCAGAATCACAGAAACTCCAGAGCAGTCACATGGTGGAAGAAGATTTATAGACGAGAGAGAGAGAGAGAGAGAGAGAGAGAGAAATAGAGATGATATACAGAAATTGGAAGTGAGGTACAGAATGGCTGGCTCGGCATATACATTATTTGAACATAGTTTGAACACTGAGCAGTGTTGAAGTACGGCCGCTGGGACTGGCCAAGATGTTTTACAAGAGCACACTATTAACATAGGTTTTCAATTTTTTCTGCCTATTAAGCTAGGTTACAGTTCATCTACAAGGACTCAAATGTAAAAGTGTAGAATCCTTCTCAGGCCATATTCAGTAAGCTTTAAAAGTATATATATTGTTTCACTGTCTTCTTGTTTGCATTGTTTTCTATTAAAAAATCTGCCTCAACCCATATCTTGGTTCTTCTGTAGGGAATATATTTTTTTCTTATGTTGCATTTCATATTTTTCTGCTTTATTAGTGGCTTTGCACAATTTCATTATGATGTAACTTTGTGTAGTCTTCTTCATGTTTTCTATATTTGGAATTCTTTGAGGTTTCTAGATATGTGGACTTTGAATTTTCATCAAATTTGATAATTTTATGACCATTATTTTTTAAATGTTTTTGCTTTTCTTTGCAAAACTCTAATTACCTATATATTAATGTGCTTGAAGTTTCCAAAAACTCACCAATGCTCTGCTCAATTTTTCAGTGTTTTTACTTCCTGTGCTTTATTTGAAAGTTTTTATTGCTGCAGCAGTATGGAAGGTGCCCCCAGGCAGAAAGCCAGTGTGGGTTTAACACTCACCTCATGTGTTTTTTTTTTTTTGTTTTCTCTCAAGGATCTCAATGTTGTGATACCTATTGTCTGATGCCTGAAATAGCTGATTCACATATTTTGTACTGTTTGTTTTTTTTTTTTAGTGGTGTTGGGGTACGTTCATTAACTAAAACTCTATTATGAGTAGAACTGGAAATATTCCTATCATTTATTTTTGAATAAAAACATGAGCATCATTAATAGATTAAAAGCTTCTTAAAATCTGAGGTCATGTATTAAACTTCTATGTAAATTAAGTATACTACTTCAATAGAATAGCATTAAATATCTCTTAATATGATGTTTCCATTTTTTTTTTACTTAAAAATGAAATAATGACCAGAAAAAGGATCATTAAAACCATAAAGCTATTGGCAATTATGCTTTGTGAAAGAAAAATATCTTGCTCCCCCAAGATCACTAAGGAAAACTCAAGCTGGAAACTGCTTATGGCAAACCTGCCTCCTATTCTATTCAAGGTTATCCCTCTGCTCACTGAGATAGATGAATATATGATTGCCTTTTTTGGAAAGGCTAATCAGAAAGTAAAAGAATGCAACCCTTTGTGTCTTACCTATCTGTGACCTGGAGGCTCCCTTACCACTTGGGGTCTTCCTGCCTTGCTTCAAGATGTCCAGCCTTTCCAGATTGAAACAGTGTACTTCTCTCATCACTTAATTGATGTCCCTAAAGTATCTCCCTAAAATGTATACACCCAAGCTGTTCCCTGACCACCCTGGGCACATGTTGTCAGGACTCGCTGAGGCTGTGTCACGGGCACACATCCTCAAACTTGGCAAAATAAACTTTCTAAATTAACTGAGATCTGTCTCAGATTTTCTGGGTTCACAGTTTCTAAGTTTTTAATATTTTCAATTTCAGAGACACACACAGTGCAAAGATTACACAGATACAGAATCTAGTGTCTACTCATTTCACTAAAAAGTTATTGATGTCCTATAATATTTCTGAAATTTATAAAATGTAATAATAATGAGAGACACTATGCTTGACTAGGAAAAATCTGCCTACAGCTGAGAGTGTCAGTGTCCACTAGTAGAAAATTAACTAGAATAACTGACATGAAAGAAAGAGCAGGGAGATGAAATTAACAAAAGAACACTATTTGAAAGGATGGCTATACATTTGCACATTTGAGAAAATTTGAGAGTGCATCCTGATTTCATCAACTCCAGATAATTTTTCACTATAGTTTTTAATCAAATAAATAGGTTTTAAAATATTATATGATAAAAACTTTATAACTTGTATATTGCTGTGGTAAGTGTTGAGCAATGAAAATTGTATTATATTCTCTATTGTGTTGTAAGACATTTGTAAGGGTATATGCAGCCTAGTACGAATTCACTGCCATGTCCTAGGAAAGGAGTTCCATATTCAGATAGCACTGGTGTACATTTTCCACTAGATGGCAATCTATACCTATTTGATGTCTTTAAATACAAAGCAGTTCCAACTTAAAACTGTGCACCTGATTCCTGGACTCTTATGATTAGGAGGGCCTGTTCATTCACTCATTTACTCCATTAGCACTTTCAGAGCTCCTACTATGTGCCAATATAAACACTAGCAATAAGAATAAATAAGACATAGTTGCTGTCCCGAAGTTTCTCACAGATTCTTGAGGGGAGAGGCAAATATGTAACCCATTAATTAAAAGTCAAAATGATAAGTATTGTAACAAAAAGCTCTCAGAGCCCCTAACTTGAGGAGTATAGCAAATATCTCTAGAGTCTTTGCCTTTCCCTAGTACTGCATTTTTCAAAAGTGGGGGCAATTTTATAACAGGAGGGTTGATATTTAAAAAGGAATCTAAGCAATACATATTTATTAAACGTCTGGTATGTACATGTACAAACCAAGATATTAGACACTACTATAGCAAATCAATAACTTATTCTTTCATTCATTCACTGCTTAAGAAACTTACATCAGTTGGAGAAGTTGAAAAAAGTGCATAGATAACTATAATATGGGAAATACTATATTAAGAAACCTTAAAGTTTCTGGGGAGAGAAGGCTATGTTCTGGCTGGGGAAATCACGGAGGTCTTCATCTAAGAGGTACCGTGTAAATAATCTTTTAATAGATAAAGTACCAATCAGAAAACAAAATGAGTAGGAACCTCACTTCAACCAGGAGGAATAGATGAGAGGAAAATTACCATCTGTACAAAGCCACTACTGTGGTTCTAAGGCTTTATCTGATTCTAACCATGCTACTAACTGACCAGCTCTGTGTCCTTGGGCATGTCAGTTAATTTTTCTGGGTGCCAGTTTTCACCTCCATTGAGCTGGCTAGACATACATAATCATTCTCTCTCATCTCAAAGATATTCAGTTCAACAATACGGTGGTGGGAAAATGTAGGTTTTATTTACAGAATGGGAATTCTGCATGTCTAGCTGAAATGTAAGGTATGATGAGAGGCAGTTATGGGCTAAATTTTGTGTTTCTTCACACCCTCAACCTTACCAAATTCATGTGGAATTCCTAATCTCCAGTACCTCTGCACAACATGTGACCGTATTTCAAGACAGAGCCTTCAAAGAGGTGATTAAGCTAAAATGAGGTCCTTAGGTTGGGCGCTAATCCAATCTGATTGATGTCCTTGTAAGGTCAAAATTTGAACACACAAAGAGACATCCGCTATGCATGTGCACAGAAAGGAGACCCCGTGAGGACAAAGTAAGGAGACAGCTATCTGCAAGCCAAGAAAAATGTCCTCAGGACAAATCTAACCTGCTGACACCTTCATCTTGAACCCTCAACCTCCAGAACTATGAGAAAATCAATTTATGTTACTTAAGTCACCCATTCTGTGGCATTTTGTTGTGACAGCCCCATGAACTAATATAGAAGATATTGCAAAATATACCTGGAAAAATAATCTGGGACTATTCTGTAGGATTCCTTAAAGCTGAGATAGAAATTACATAGTTGATCTGGTACTAAGAAACTATCACAAGTTATGAGCACTGGAAATGGACACTCTTGCCAGAACCCAACCATCAGCTGCTCTCTTTGAGAGTAAAGATAGGATGGAAAAAGCAAGTAATGTTGAAAAGGCATTCTGAAAACCATTTGGAAAAAGAGGAAGGAAAATTGAAGTAAAGTGGCATAGCACAGTAGAATAGTTCTTTCTAGAGCAGCAGCTAGGAGGTCATGTTCTTATGTTAGCTCTCCGGCTCAGGTCCTCAGTGACTTTGTAAAAGGTCCTTGACATTGCGGGGCTGCTGTTTCTTTGTTGGTAGCACAGAAATGTTAATAGTGGTCATCCACCTTCTACAGGATGCTTGCTGGTCAAATATGAAACTATTGAGAAAGTACTTTAAAAATTATAGAATGTTAGACAGATATTCTATATTTTCTTAATGTTGGAGGAGACCATAAGGCCATAGAGACTAATCTCCTTATTTAAAAGTCATTAGACAAAGTTATGGCATTATTTGTATTGAAGGCAGATAAAATATCCTGACCCCTCTCCCCTGATCTCCAACACTAATAGGTTTTTAAAAAAATTATTCCTCATATATCTGAACAACTTGACAGAATTGAATTGGCATACACTCAGGAGAAAAGTAAGAGGAAGACATTTAATTCAAGTATCCAACAAGACCTGGAAATTATTTAAATCAAAATTTAGCTATATGTTCTTAGGCAAGTAATTTAATTGCATCTGTGTGTGTGTATGTGAGGGGGTGTGAATCTGTATTATATATTGCTAGAGAATATTAGAAAATCTATTTTTAAAGAGCCCAAAAGTTCACTAGATCAGTGACAATTATTGGTATTATTAAAAATTGTAGCAATAGTGTCAACATTCTTGTCAGGTTAAATCCTAGTGGTGTTTAAGAACTAAACCATTACATTTTTACTTGCTCTAATTGTTAGAAAACCTTTATATATATATATATATATATATATATTCAGTTGAATTTTGCATTCCCTGATTTCTAACCAGATGCCCTTGTTATCTTCCTGTCATTTTCATTTTATTTTTCAAAAAATAAATGTCTCTTCTCTTCCAAATAATAGTCCCTTAGTTGTTTGAAATCAACCGTCATGTACCTTTTAATCCTACAATCTTCAGGTAAAGGGTATCAAGTTCATTGCATCAAACCACACATAAAATGATTGGCTATCTCATCCCTGCGCTAGTTGCAGTGTTCTGAATATACTGTAATGCCAGTTTCTTTAATAAGTAATACCTGGAACTTAGCATTAAATCTCAGCTGTGGATGGACTACTGCTGAACACTTTTGAGAAATCTCCTTCCAGTCACTAGATCTTGTAATTAGCATTCCTTGTACTGTGTCATTTACAATAGCAGATACTCAATAAATAGTCTTAGGTTTTTGTATGGCTTAAATTGACATTTTAGGCTTAAATTAACATTTTAAGTAGCTATTTTCTGTTGTCCACTGCCTTTGTATATTCCAGTGAATTCAAATCTAAAGTCAAAGATGTTTGCTAAAATAGCACAGAAATTATGCCCCATGCATAAGCTATAGATAATGTTGGGTCTTATCAGTTCCCTTCTGGTGGTTAATAGAAAAATAAAGCCACTTGATAGGCATAACTAAAATTTCCATAACAACATATTATTATATATTAAGTCACTTAGAGGAATGCAAACATTTTCATGTAACAGGACAAGAAACTGTGTGACTTGCAGCACAGCTGTGAGAAATAAAGTGCTAATCTACATTAGATGTGAGTATTTCATACATTTTTAATAGTATAAAAAAGTAAAACGATGAGATGATGAGATATTCACAGTGTGGATGAAAAAGAATGAGGGAGGACCCAAAGCCCAAGAAACACATCTTTCCCACACCCTTTCCTCAGCTTCTCAGAGATATCCTAGCTTCACTTCTTCATATGCGAGGCTGTCAATCAAACTAGGTGTTTTTGGTGTTGAGATGTCACTCAAAATGGACACTGTGCAAGTGAAACTGTCATTCAACATTGCTGCCTGGCAAATGGAGCTGTCAGTCATCTTGAACAGTTTAGTCTGTTAAATTGTCAATAAGATTGGCCGGTATGTACTGATAGCTGCTTCATCAGATTCAAAAAGTCTTGATTAACTCCCTAGTCTGCAGTTCCCCAACTTCTTTTTCTTTTCAGTGGAAAGATACTTTTTATTTTCCAAAAGCTAATGATAACCAACAACTAAAACAGAAGGGTACAGTGAAAAGCAGACATTTAGGCTACAAATTGCTAATAAAAATGGACAAGGAACGAGGTTGGCTGCTCACTCAACTTGTCATCATTAAAGGTCAAAGAGAATGTAGTATATATAGTGTTTGATAAGCATTATGGACATTAATTTATTCATGTATTAACTACATAAACCTCAGTGACATATTTATTGGGAGCCAGTTGATATTTATTTGAAATAAGACATTAGTGAGTTCGGAGCAAAGCAAGACTTCAGCAGCCAACATTTTTCAACAGGCTCTGAGTAAAATGCTCCATCCTGCGGTGTCCCAATTTTGCTTCTTCCTCCATCATTCTTGACACAGTTTCACTTACGTTATGAAATTCTATTTCCGTTTACCTGCTATGTGGCTACAAGTGATGTTTCCCTCTTAATCCTTAATTTACTGGCTTCACCAGCCAAAGCTACTTTAGTTTTAACTCTTTTCCTGTTTAGGAAAAGAAAGTACATCTTGCTGCCAGTGTTCATTTAATTTTATACAAAAAGGCTTTTTGAGGCTGAAGCAAATCTGACTGATTTTCAATGTGAAAATAAAATATAAAAACTGTTCTTGGAGTTATTTCTAAACAGAACTAACATCAGAAGAGTCTGAATCATCAGGATTGTCTATTTCGGAAAAAAACAGATTCAACAAATGACTATTCGGCCAAGTGCTTGAGAACAATGCTAACATGACGCGTAGAAATACTATGGTTTCTAGGATTTGACATTTTCAGCGATTGAGAATTACTGTATTTTGTAAATGGAAAACATTCTGAAAACAGAATGCTATAATTAGAATGCTGTCTTTTGTTTTTAAAGTCGATACACTAAAGGGATGCAAAAAATAATAATAAAAGCGTGATATTGTGTAGCAAAGTTTTCTCGGGGTAAACGCTGCACCTGCAAGTGCCACTAGCCAGTAATCTTGGGGCAAACGGGAATAGGGTCAAAGATTATGGCAAACGTATTGGGAGATATCGTTTGAATCTATGTCTATGAAATGTCCATTTAAAAATAATTTAAGCTGACATTAAGCTAATGTATGACTTTCCAGCTACACCTACTAATAGAAAAATAAGATATTAACCTGTAGTTTCAGCTGTAACTAGACCCCATGGAAATCCCCAAGGAAATGTATTAACCGGTAGTTTCAACTGTAACTAGACCCCATGGAAATTCCCAAGGAAATAAATTCCAGATCCATGTTGGTAGAAAATGTAACTAATTTTAACTACTGTGTTAAAAACAGTCATTGTGTTCAATACGGAGTACCTTCGATAAACAGTATTAAATAAATGAATCTTAGCCAGACTACGGTGTGCTTTAGGAAGTTTCTACTTAATAGTAAGATAACTACAGACAGCATTTCTGGCACACATAGGACTAGTATTTGGAACGATAGAGCAACTTCCCTAGATTCTGCTTGCTCAGAATGACTCAGCCTGGTCCTACACACACTTCTGATGGCAAGGGTGGGGCACTTGGAGCAGTTGCTGCCATTGGGCAGGCTGCAGCAGGAAGGCACTGGCAGTGGCGGCAGGAGCCGCTGAGGGAGCAACAGTGGTGGCAATGGGACCTTGTGTCCTGCATTTCCAAGGCAGCCAACTGCGCCACCCCCACCCTCTCATGGCCAGGCAGGACCCACTCCCAGGTCTGGAGCCTCCGTTGCAGCGTCAACCTTGCTACCCCGTGAATTCCGGGAGCCCACGAGCACCCAGTGGAAGGTGCAGCCAGGACTCACCAGGTTGGCCCCAAGAGCGTCAGGTTCATTTGTGCGGGGTTGGCTAGGGTGCCATGCCACCTGCACCTCACCCACTGCAGCTGCAGGGAAAAGGTGCAGGGAGGACCTTTTGGTCTGTCTGAGTAGAGAAGAGGCGGCAGAGGAGGCTGTAGAGAGGAGGCGGCAGTCCCCCGGACCTGCCCCGGGAGCTCCCCAGGGCCCACTGCCCTCGAAGTCACTGCAGTGGGGCCGAGCCACGTCTCCCACCGGCAGTGCAAGGGAGTATGGTCCAGCACGGGGGGGCGAGCAAAGAGGGGTCCAAGGAGCAGCTGGGCCTGGGGCAGTGCCGCGCGCAGGCAGGAGCCCTGCACTCCCAGGTGCAACTACAGCTGCCCAAGTCATGGCTGTGGACCCAGGCCTCCCTGTGCTCTTGGGGGCATGGAGCAGGCATGAGCGCCCCCGTCCTGGCCGCAGCTGCAGCTGCCCAGCCCAGCCTCGGCTGCAGACCCAGGCATCTCTACTCTTGGGGCCTGGAAGGTCCCCCATTTACCTGCAGTGGAGCAGAATGCTCCCGCTGACACTCGGAGGTGTCTGTTCCTGCTGCCTGGCCTCTCGCCACTCCTGGCACCCACTCTGATCTTGGAGCAAGTTTGGAGCCAAGTTTGGGGCCAAGCCTAAGTGCTGTTGCAGGCAGGCCAGGTGTGTGCATGCTCGGGGCAGGGTAACATGCCCGTCTCCATCTGCTTCAGCGGCGCTCCCCTCACCCCCACCCACCAGTCTTTGGGCACAGATGAGCATGGGAGGAAAGCCGAGGGGGGAGCTGAGGGCAGCTCCGTGCTGGCCTGCATGTGTCCCTTGGCACGAACAGCCTGGGTGCTATGAATGGAGGAAGGAAGCAGGCTGGCTCCTGGGTGGAAGAGGGCCCCTCCTGGGTGAAGCTCCGCCTTCAAGCCAGGGAAGGCCTGAAGCCTAGGGACTGGGCTGCTGGTCCCACCTATTAGAGTGGGAACTTGTGGTGCTTTCTCTGGGCCCACCGTGGCCGCCCATGGACCAATCAGCCCTCACTTTCAACCCTCTGAGACCCATAAAAAGCCCCGGACTCAGTCAGACCAGAAGAGATGATGGGATGACCTCCGTACAGAGAGGAGCTACCCTCTCTACTAACAGCTGGGCACTCATCAGGACACCCTGACTACAAAGAGGAGCTACCCACTGTGGCTCTCCTCTGAGCTGTTCTATCCCTCAGTAAAGCTCCTCTTTGTCTTGCTTATCCTCCACTTGTCTGTGTACATCATTCTTCCTGGACGCAAGACAACACTTGGGACCAGCCAAATGGAGGGGCTAAAAGAGCAGTAACACCAAGAGAACTGAAACCCGCCCCTTGCTTGCCTCGTTGCAGGCTAAGAAAAGGAGAGAAGAGCTATGGCCCTTTGGGGAGTCCAGACCTGGGAGCTCCCTGAGCCAGTGCTGTAACTCCCCTTATGGGGCCCTGAGCTTTCTAGAATCTCCAAGCTTCCAGGCACCCCTGTGTTCCCTGGTGCTAGCCATGGAAGCTGCTTGCAGTGAGCCTGGTCCAGCTACAGCCTCACAGGAAGTTGGGTCCTGTTCCAACACCTGGTGCTGCCCACCCTATCACCACCAGCGTGCCTGGCTGTGTGCAGTGGCCAGACCCCATGCTTGCTCATATACCCCTGGTCACTCTGTGCCTGGCTTTTCCTTGGCAGACATAGGATTCAGGCCTGTAGTGTGAGCCGAATGCAGTCTTCCAGGCTGAGTGGGCAAAAGGAGCCAAGAAGGCCAGAGTAAAAATCAGACAAAGCTGCCACTGTTCACAGAGGTTTGCAGCTGGTGAAGCAACATGCCAAGGATCCTATAACACTTCTGTGTTGTCCTACGCTGAAATGGTAAACCGTTGCCCTGAATTTTTGATCTATACACAATTAAATTATAGAAGGCAAGTCTCCTATGGCATCAGTAAGATTAAGACCCTGACACAGTGCTATTCTAATTCTTTCCAGTACTTCCTCTACCTAGAAATAAATGCAACCCTGCCATTTAAGACCCAACCAGAAGGCTGATGTAGCTGT
Organism: Piliocolobus tephrosceles; assembly: GCF_002776525.5. Classification (NCBI taxonomy): domain Eukaryota; kingdom Metazoa; phylum Chordata; class Mammalia; order Primates; family Cercopithecidae; genus Piliocolobus; species Piliocolobus tephrosceles. The sequence continues at coordinate 38,722,232 of NC_045451.1, forward strand.
CTCACCTGATTATGAATACTGCTCACCTTCTCCACTTCTGATGAACTACTTTTCCCAGAAAACTGCAACTCTTTGGATATTTGGTAATATACCAATTTTTGGCATATTTGGATCCTGGTTAATGAAACCCTACCATTCCCCACAATCCAGTCTCTTTCTTCAGTCCCAGGTTTTCCTCTGCCTAGTTCCTTCTCAGCTGACGCCATTCCTCTTAGAGAATTTCCACTAGAGTATGGCAAACAACCTCTATACTATTTGTTTTGGTCAACTATATAAATAAAATCTTCATTTCAAATAACAAAAACCGTAAGAAGTAATCCATATTTGTTCATAGATTTCATGGTATTTTCTTTCCTTTGTTTATGCTTCTTAGCTATTTCTCCTAACTATATCTTGTCTTAATTTAACTAAGCTCCATGAGAGGAAGGTGAAAGTAATGTCAGAAGGCATTTTACAGGGAAGAAAGAAGTCTGTGTTCTACTGATAGATCCACCACTATCTTCTTGGCTGGATATCATGAGAAGTTTGCATTAGATAATTTTTTATTTCCCTTATAGTTCTGGAATTTTCTGATCTTATATGAATGGAGAGAGGAAATGAGGAAAGTAATTTTTTCCCCTAGGAAATGGGGAATTAGGAAGTATGAAAGGTATAACAAATCTCTGCCTAGCTGATGGTAGTATTGCTCAGTGATGAGGCTCAGATGAACAACATCATGTCATCACACGCACTGTATGAATAGAATAAACCATGCATAACCTCAGTGTATTGGGATATGTCACTGATTTTGTTGAAGGTAGCTTTAATGTTTCTGGCTGTACTTTTCTCGATAGCCACCAGGTGGCATGCGGATTTGATTTCCTGAACTGTAGACAGGCCTACATCTTGGAAAAAACATGCTGTAGCAGAGCTTTTCCAGGTTCACTCAAAAAATAAAGCCTTATTTTAAGAATTACATAGAGAATTCTACTAGCTTAACTATCAGAGAAAATGGACTAATCTCTGTGATATATTTATATATAAAAACCTGTCAAATAATGAGTCATTAATATGCAAGAGCAGAAAAAGACATTAGAGGGCAGAGAATAAGAGATATAAAAATAAAATGTTAGTGGAAGAGAGACAGAAGGAAGATGACACAAATAGAAAAAGAGAAAAGGAATATAGAAAAACGAAACTTGAAGAAAGAATGGAGAAATGTAAGCAAAGAGAAATAATGAGAAACGGAAATGCGGGGAAAGAAAAAAACAATACCGTTGAGAATTCCACAGAGGAAGACTAAAGAGATAATAGTCTTGCAGAGAAAAAGAAAGGGAGAGAGGCTCTGTAAGTTTTGGGGTGACTTGTAGAGATTACTTCATCTTATTCTTGCTATCACAATATTTCTTTTGTTTCACAAATCTTTAAAAGTTTTGCATATAATTATATACATACTTAAAGTGGCAAAATATTAGCTCCAGCAAATGAGTAGATGGATCACTTGACTTATTGATAGCCCAAACTGAAGCAAGAAAGAAGGATACATTCAGAGGCTTCTTGTATTCAGGCTCATATGGCCTCTTTAGAAAAAAAGTACTTTTGATGATGTAAACATTTTCACACTGTGCCTCTAAAAACATTGCTAGGCAAAAAGAATATGGCCTCCCACCACTAACCAACCCTTCAGGTCTGACACTGACATCTACTCCATGACTCAGTCAAACGTAACACTTTATAAGAAATCAAAGTGGTGATGGAGTTTCCTGATTCATACAAGTTTGGCCAGAAATTGAAAAATCAGAGCTTTGGTTGAAAGAATGACTTCAAATAGCTCTCCAGCTAATTTCTCTCTATGGCCGCGAGTAATAAAGCTAGAATCAGATATAGTCTCTAAATCAGAAGACCACAGTTCTATGTCATAAAATTTAGTAGAAGTGGGTGCATCTTAGACTCCAGTGGAATTTGTTAAAAGGATTGGTCAGTAACAATACAATGATCCACTGGTGTGAAACTTGAATTCAACATTCAAATAGATTTTTAGAATAAAGCAAAGTCAAATAAATAGAAAAATTTTGACTGAAGGTTGCTATGTACTACATGCTTATATCCTCCAGAAGTTTAATATGTTGAAATCCTAATCCCCACTAGGATGATATTAGGAGGTTGGGCCTTTGAGAGATAATTAGGTCATGAGGGTGAAATCTTCATGATGAGATTAGTTCCCTCATTACAAGAGATAAGAGAGTTTGCTCACCCCCTCTTTCCTCTTCACCATGTGAGGATACAAGAAAACATTAAGTAACCTTCAAATTAGAAAAAAGATCTTCAGCAGACAGTGGATCTGCCAGCACCTTAATCTTCTACTTTCCAGTCCCTAGAATTATGAAAAGTAAATGTTTGTTGTTTAAGTCAACTAGTCTAAAGTAATTTGTTGCAGTAGCCTGAAAAAACTGGCTTTAAGACAGTAGAAAAGACAATCAACTCAAACCAGCTCAAGAAAAAAAAAAAAAAAAAAATTTATATGTTAGTAGATAAAACCAAAAAATTCAAGGATGAAATTGGCTTCAGTTCAGTTGAATCTAGTTGTTCAAATGAGATTATAAGAGCTCTGCCTCTTTATCTCTCACTTCTAAAAATTTCTGCTTGGTCCATTTGCTCTTGGATTCAGGGACAAAATAATGTCACCTAGGTTTCTTTCCCTTCTTTCTCTCTCTCTCTCTTTCTCTTTCTCCCCACATAAGATCTGACTGACTTTATACTAATTGTAGTCTCTGTTCATATGGCAGCAAGCATGGCCATTCAACCTCAGATTCATGTTCTTTTAACATTGAACACTTCCAATAAAAATGTTTCTCTTCTTAACAGGTATTGCAGGACAGTTCAGGGGATGGTTCTGATTTATCTGGTGTAGATTTTCCGTTCTCTCACTAATATAACCAGAAAAATAGAGTTTTCTTATTTATTATGTCCAAGGATAAATGTCCATGATTAAGGGAGATGATGTGGGTCCAGCCACATAATAGCCACATGAATAGGTTTCCCCTAAATATATATATGCTTGTCTATTTATCTACCCATCAGAAAAGGAAGGAGTGCTGTGTTACAAAAACCATTGATGTCAATTATAGAAGGCCACACTAACTATTCCACAAAGACAGGTTGGGCTGCTGACCTCGGCAATTTTGTACTCTAGCACACAGGGAAATCAGGACAACCCTGTTTACTGTGCAACTGTGTAATATGTCCTTTATCAGCATCTAGGAGGTCATCCTATCACTAAATGCCTCCCTTCAAGTTAAGAAGTTTTTAACATTAGCTGATTCCACCATTAATTAAAATGGTAAAAACAACTCCAAAAATGATTGTGTTGAAAAAATTTCCACTTAGTGTACAGAAATCAACTATTTTAAAATTTCCACAGAATGAAAATGAAGATAAACAAGGACATTCTAAATGATATCACTGAACTAAAGTTCATTTTATATCTATTTTCAGTGTGTGGTATATGGTATTAAGTCAAAAGTATTTGTTGATAAATGAATGAATGTCATGGTCCTTAAAAGCAAAATCTGGAAGACATGGAAATTATCAGTGATCACAAGCTAACTGAGTGGAGGTGTATTCTTTAATGAACCTTCAGCAGATATTCAGTAAAGAAGAACTTCTGGGGAATGCTTAAACGAATGTTTATTATTTTGGTTTGGTCCCTTTGTTACTTTTTTTAAAAAAATTATTGACTGTTGACCTTTCAAAGGTAAATTTCATCCTTTATCTCTTTTTTCAAAAGAGCACATTACACATATTTTCCTTTACTCTTGATGACTCAGGTCCACAAGACTTAATATCATTTATCGTAATGTGTTGTATCCAGGTATAATTTCACGAGGTAGGTTATTATTATGACTATATTCTTACAATAGAAAACCATTACAATGTTATATATGTATGTGTGTGTATATATATGCATAGAAAATCTTTCATATGTATATGCAGGAAATAGAAAGTATTTACTCTCTGAAAAATTGAAACAATTGATAGTATCAATTAGGAGCAATCAAACAATACTTAAATATTTTACTGAACAACTTCTTTGTGCTTGTGCTTACCAGAGACTTAGAAGAACAATGTAAATTATAAGCCATGAAATGTTTTAGAAGAATAATGCAAATTATGGACCATGAAATGTTTTAGAAACAAACTAGGAAGTTTCTGATCTATGTGGGGAATATACCATAAATGTATTCAAGAAAATAGAGATGAAAGTAACAGCTAATGGATGCCATGAGCCCAAAGAGGGATACAGCTAGGAGAAAAGCCAAGTAATCAGAGAAGGTTTGGCAAACATTGTGGTTTTTAAATTGAACCTAAAGATAGGACAAAAATATTAAGTTCATATTTTTTCTGCGGCATGGTCTTTTTCATTTGACTGTGCCTAACTCTGTCCTGGGGTGGCTGGTCCTCTGGGGTTTGAGACTCTGAGGAATAAGACAAAGCAAAGTGAAGTTTCCCTACTGTAGATGACCAAGAGCACAAACAGCAGTAGAAAGACGTATTTTCATGAGGTCCAAGAAGTAACTCTGGAAAACCAGAACTCTATAAATTTAAAAAGGCAGCAGTAGATCATGAATAAATAGGCAACTTAGGCAAAGATTTTGAAGAAAAAATACATTAAAATCAATCAGAATTAAAGGACATGAAGAGCAAGCCCCAAACGTCCTGGGGACTCGCTATGAAAAGATGCATATGCTAAATGCAGATGACCAGTGCATTTAGTATATGGTACACAGGCAGTTTAATATGTTTTACAAAAGCAAAGGTGGTATGAGTAGATTTGGATAAAAGAATCACAGTCTTCTAGAATCAAAAAAAGTTGTAGAGGTGAATTACTCTAATTCTATTCTACAGTAAAATGAATCAAGTGTAATGTATAGTTTTTGAGCACATATGAGCAAAATATAAATCTTTATACATCTAGTTCTGCAGATACACCCAACAGGATTCATCACTGTAATGGCTAATTTGTTTATATTATCACTTAGAAAGACCAATTAGAGGAAAATAATTTACTTCTGAGCAGTCAGTCACATTCATTTGGAAGTCCATAAATTCAGTGAAATTGATTTGGTTTCAGAAGCAGCCATTTCAGCCACAAAATCCTAGGGATTCCTCCAAGATTTGTCTATTACAAGCATTTTTGGTGGCCCCAAAAGGTGTAGTTTTAGTGTTTAGTAACTTTAGTGTATGTATTAAAGAGATTTTCCTTTTTTTACTTTCCCTTTCTTTTTTTACTATTCATTTATTTTTATGCCTTTTGTTTGGGTGCTACTGAAAAAGAAACAGCATTTCAATTCAACAAAAATTCTTTTGGCATATGCTAGGTAGGGTAATCACAGAAGTTATGATTCAAACTGAAACACTTTTTTAACAGCTTTACTGAAATTTAATTAACACATAAACTGCATATATTTAAAGTGTGCAATTTGCTAAGTTTGGATATAGGTATACAATTATGAAACTGTCACACAAGATAGTGAACATATCACTCACAAAAGCTTTCTCATGCCCCTCTGCAATCCTTAACTCTTGCCTCTTCTGCCCCAACCTTCCCAGGCATTCACTGAACTGTTTCTGTCACTATAAATTTATTTGCTCTTTATAGAGTTTTAGATAAGTGGAATAACAAAATATGTATTATTTTTGTTTTATTGCTTTCACTCAGAATGATTATTCTGAGTCTTCCAAGTTATTGAATGAATCAATAGTTTGCTCCTTTTTGTTACTCAGCAATATTCCACTGAATGGATATAACATGCTTTGTCTACTGCTTGTTCTGTTTATGTACATTTGGGTTTTCGTCGGTTTTTTAGCTGTTATATATAAAGCCTGATGTGAACAGTCTTTGTATGCTTTCCTTTTGATTGGTAAATATCTAGGAACAGCATGCCTGAATTTGGGGGCACTTTGAGGTGGAAAAGTACTAGATCAGATGCCAGGAAAGCAGACATGAACCACTGTGTTCTGGGAAAACCCACTTTTTAGTCACCCTAAAGTCAGGCTACCAGAAGAGTGTTTTCAAGTTGAAAGTAATTGACCTGGCAAAAAGCTATTTTTCATTGTACTTCCATACTGCACTTGGCAATAGCATGGTGTCAGAGACTACTGGCTGTCTCCCAATACCTCTTATCTTTCAGAACAGGAGTTCAAACTGTGTCCATTGGGTTACATTTAGCCTACCACCTGTTTTTGTGAATAAAGTTTTACTGGAACATAGCCATGCTCATTCATTTACATATTGTGTATGGCTGCTTTTGAACTATAACAGCACAAATACTTAAATACATGAGACAGAGACCATATGGCCTGCAAAGCCCAAAATATCTACTATCCTAGATGTTTTATACATAAAAGTTTGCTGATTCCTGTTCTAAATTCTTAGCTATATTCTTGATTACCCAGAATAGGATCTAATTTCTACTTTTGCCTGAAGCTAAATTCTGGCTAATATCATAGAATATAAGAAGTGGTATGTGCAACTTCCAAAAATTATCTTTAAAACAAAGGGCTTAGCCATTCTCTTCCTGCCAGTGGGTCTACCTTTGTACATATTAGAATATAGCCATAGTAGCTAGAGATCCTGCAAGATCTTAGACAATGATGTGACCTTGAGTGTGGAAGGAACCTGTCTTCCCAATGCCATGGAGTATCACATCACACCTGGATGGATTTTAGCCAGGCACATCTATCAAAAGTAAACTCCTACCTTGTTTAAGCTGCTTTGTTTATTGGTGGGATGATGAGTTCTATTGCTCATAGTGAATGTAACCTAAAGGATATAATATCCTATGTCATAACCAACTTTCACATTGTACAGCATTCCGAGGGTAATCAACGCTATGGAACCTTGGGCAAGTTTCTTAATCTTGGGAGCTTCAGCAATTTCATCTCTCAATATGGTCAAAAGAGCCGTACCTCCCTAAAGACTGAGGTGGAACTCAGTTTCCTATTCAAATTCCTTCCACTGCAAATTCATGAATCCTCCTCACCATTATCATCCCCAAATGTGTGTCACCAGCCTGTGTATTCATTTTATGCAGAATTGTGTTCAGGCCTTACCAGGGGTACCACTACTAGTTGCCTTGAATAGTTTATTCTTTGTTGTAGGAAATCAGGTCAGTCCAACATTTTATCTTGATTTTGTTGACAACAATTTTGGCAGATATGAGAATTTCTTTTTGATGTCAATGTAATGTTGTATTAAAAAGAAAAATTCAAAACCCTTGATCAAGCTATACACCCACGTTATATATCACAGATTAATAAAAATATGATCATACATGTTTATGGTATAGGCAATGTTGATAATACAAATAAATCCATGAGTACTTTATAGTCAAAATGCACAGATAGAAGCACCAGTTTGAATAGTAACACTTTATGAAAATGAGAATGATTTTATAAAAGTATTCTGATTTTATAAATTCATAATATTAGAAAAGTCTCTCACATATTATCTCTAATTTTTGCTTGTACTTATTTTTCTACTATTTTTGACATACATATTTGTACAAAGAGATAAGCTAAAACAGAAACATTAATTTATTTGAAAAATGTGTATCAATATTGCCCAGTGGTAAAAAGAAAACAGCAGAAATATAATGACGATCATCACAAGAAGCCATTACTAATATTGCTCTTGCTATAGCTGCCGATGGTTTTATTATCTTCAGGACTATGGCTACCACTAGAATTACTGCCACCATGATTAGAATATTACTGTAAAGAAAGTGGATATCACTCAGGCTACAAAATCAGTTGTACAAAAAATAAAATTACTTTTTCTTCCATTTTCTATACATTAATTTCTAGGTCCCAAACTGCCTGGCTGGCAGGAAATTCAGAGTTATTGTGGGGACTCCCTGCTCCCAGGACTGTGAAAACAGCACAGTGTAGTGAGACCTACTTGGTCACTACTAACCACGGTCTCAAGCCTCTGACCCTATGGGACTCTTGGGCACAGAAATAGTGTGTCAGGCTGGGAAATTACAAACTAGAGCCCAGCCTCCCTTGACACAACTATCAGCCTCTGAAGTTTTGCTGCTGCTCTAGTATACTGTCACCAAGCCACAGGTCTTGAAAACTCATTCTCTGGCCTTGGAAAAACTCCTCTCTCTTCCTCTGCCCTTTTATGGTCCTTTTGTGAAATATTCTCTTTTCTCTCTCACTTGCTCACTCTCTGTCTCTCTCTCTCTCTCTGTCAATTTTTCAACAAACCCTGGCTTTCACAAGATGAGAAAAACCCACTGATTTTTTAAGGCCAGGTACATTGTTTTATGCCTGTAGTCCCAGCACTTTGGGAGATGGAGGAGGTTAGATAACTTGAGGCCAGGAGTTCCAGACCAACCCTGACAGTGTAGTGAGACCCCAAGTCTACAAAAATAAAAATAAAAAATTAGATAGGTGTTGATGGTACGTGCCTGTAGTCCCAGCTACCTGGGAAGCTGAAACAGGAGGATCACTCGAGCCCAGGTATTCGAGGTTACAGTGAGTTATAATTGCACCACTGTACTCCAGCCTGAGCAACAGAGAGAGACTATCTTAAAATATATATATATATATTTTTTTTTCAGCCTAGCCAAGATTTCTGGAAAAAGTTATGCTAAGAATCAAACTCCAGGTTTCTTCCCCTTAGCATATTAACATTTTGGACTGGAAAATTCTGTTATGCGGGTCTGTCATGTGCATTGCAATAGTAGCATCCATTGACTCTACCATTGATGTCTATAGCACCCTTCCCCAGTAGTTAAAAACTAAAAATGTCCCCAGACATTACCAAATGTCCCATAGAGGGTAAATTTGCACTGGTTGATATTTCTTTTTCTAATGGCTTAAAATGGAGGAAGAAAAAATAAAGCTAAAAATATAGATTAAAATTTAATAAATTTTTTGGCCCCCGAGTTATGTTTAGAGCGCTTACAATGTAACAGGCTAAGTATTTTTATGTGGTCTCATTTTATCCTCACATGAAATTTATGAGTATTGAAAGTTTCCTTGTTTTATAGTTGAAAAAAATATACTACATCATTTAGGGTCCCGTCAGAAGTCAGAAAACACACTAGCTATTTGAACAGAATTTTTTTTTTTTCTGTTAAAGACATTTTAGTTATGTATAATATCAAATAAAGAGTTAAAAAGAGAACTCTAAAGGAGTAGTAGGCTGTTAAATTGGCATTGTCTGGTGAGGTGAGAGTAGCCCTGGCTGTTTAGCATGTGTCAATATCAATGGTGGGCACGTTCCCATCATTGCTGATGCCAAACTACCAACTGGACATCATGGAACTCTTGAAGAGAAGAGCACAGTCAACTTTGGCAAGCTGGTATAAGCCAGTGCCAGCATAGTATCAACCCTTAAGTTTCACCTCAGAGCTGGTTCTACAAATATTGGAACAAATATAATTTGGATTAGCTGCTGCTACAGGAAGAAATTGCCGCTGCTGCTGGAGTGAAGAAGTGTTGCTATGGTGATAATAACAAGAAAAACAAGCAGACAGAAAGGAAAGAGTCCCGTTCCCTTCTCCAGCTTTGCACTCTCTCTGAAGTGCAGAGCCCAACAGGGAAACACCAACAAAGCAGAGGTATGGTATTTAGAGTCCTAGCTCCAGCCCCAGCATTATAAAACAGACCATTGAAACTGACAGATGATAAATTCAATAATTGACACAGATATCTAGTGACACACGAAGTCACTTATATAATTAACAAATATCAACTATCTAAGTCTATTTACCTAATAGCAGATAGACTTGAACTCAATTCTTACTTCATGTGTTCTTAATTGCTATATTATATCATGACTAAGTTTCAGTAAATGTTTTTTTCTTTTTTTTCTCTGGGTGTTATGTTGATCTTTAACTTGCTTATCAAATATACTATAACTTCTATTTGTGGTGGTGACTCTATTTTTAAAAACTTCTAACATATCCTTTGCTTCTTCTTGGAAGCAAATGCACCACAAATGAATGCAAATGAGAAATTGATTTAATGAAAATAAATGAGATCTGGCTTCTGAAAGAATATACTTATTTTAAGTCTTCAATATATTCACATATCCATGAAACTAATAATTCAGTACGAAGAAAATCTCATGGGATCAAGCATTTCCAATTTCTGAACACAATTTTAAGATTTCCTTTCAGTTACCTAGGAAAGAAGTGTTGTATTAGGATGGCTAAATGGAGCTGGAACACTGAGAAATTCAAAGATCTCCTTCCCATCACACAAAACATTGATCAGATGGAATTGGAAAAAATATAAAGTACTCTAGGTTCAGTGACACACACATAAACATCACACTCGAAATACAAAAATACTGTATAGAGAGAAGATACAGAACTTGATAGAATTTAAATTCCATTAATTGTAAGATTTTCCATTAATCTATTACTAAGAAAAAAAGCTGTCACTTCACTTATGACAAATACATGCTTTTAAGATATATCAAACTTCAGAATATTAAAACATGAAGAACATTTATCTTGGACTCTATGAATTATGATATAAATAAAGGATACAATTAGATATTTGTGTTAGTAATGACATATTAAGTAAAAGAGATTCTGTACTAGTGAGAAGAATGCTTTCAGCCTTAGTATGACTCTTAGGATATAAACTTTTTTATCCTTCATATGGTTTTTCTCTATCTTCATCAAATAATAAACTAAGGGGGAGTGTCATTTTTTGCCAATATATCAAATTACAATTGAACGTAAGAAAACATTTTTTTAAAGTAAGATGTATTAGTGCTCTTCAAGAAGCAGATGTCAAAATGAAATTAGACAAGGCAGAAGTATGTTGAACTATGGAGTAGAGGAAGAAGAAGAGAGCCTTCAGACTGTGATACGGGTATCACTCTTCTTCCTGTAGTAGACGAGAGGGAAAGAAAGAGAAGGAGGGTTGAGATAGCAAGAATGTGTGACTGTAGCACTGCACCAAGAAAGGTTTGGCAAAACTAATGTAAAGCCCCAAGGGTAAGTCATCTGTTGGAGGAGTAACATGTCTTGTTGGAATGGGTAGGCTTTCAGGCCCTGCAATGCACTGTCACTGGCTGGGAATAGTTGCAAGAGCCATGGCCTCAGTAAAAATGAAGTAGATCCAGAAGGATAGCACCTGGACTGTCAATTACACTCCCTGCAGCAGGAGAACTGAGCAGAGCATTTTTATATCCACCATTTAAGACCCAAGAAGTACTGGAGGAAGACTGATAATTGTTTTCATTATGGGAAAATAAAATATCATCTAATGTTTTGGAATGAGATTCATTCTAAAGGGAAGAGACAAACCTTATGAACTATTTAAGTCTTTCTCAGCACTGCAATTTCATTACTACACAAATCTACATTGTGATCTACAATTGATGAAACTTTAGGAGCAAAAATCACAGCTGGAAATGAAAGACATTTATATTGCAAGATTGTTATTGAGGATGTACCAGATGATGGTGTAGGAGCAATATTTAGAAGTCTACAGATGATGCTGAATTAAGGGAAATGGTAATAATGAGCACAGTGTATTCATACACAGCACAACTTTAGCCATTTAATTACTGTGCTGGGCTAACATGATAAATGCACCTGGACACAAATCAATGGTAAATGGTTCCCAGAAAAAAACATTCAAGAATGCCACGTATACTAAACAGAATAGTGTTTGCAATATGCAGCTAGAAATACTTCTAATGATAGACCATGAAGTTGAGGCAGCAGAATTCTAATTACATATTGAAACTGGCTCTGGTAGATGAGTGAGCTACTTCCTGGTTAAAAATGTGCAATTCTGGCAGGTGCCGTTAGTCTTGGAAACACAATTTTGTACACCAAATGTCTCTTTATGTCCTGAGGGAGAAGACTAAATGCTTACCTTCTCCCTTTATTGAATCTGAACTCAAAACTAGCACCCACACTTATTGCAGTTAGAAATTGTGACAGGTAAGCCCTGCCTTTCTCAAACTTTTTAACAGAGAGAAATATACATGATACCAGAGGGAAAAAAGGTCATTAATAAACTGAGGACACTACACAATATTCATGCCTTTTCCCATGAACTTAGCCAATGACTACCTTTCCTTTTTCTACTATTTCTAAGATGATGGGAGATTAGGCTCATGGTCATTTTTATTTTCAAAATAACTGAACAAAAAAAGTAACACAGGGCTGAGACACTATATGATATTCAATTATTATTTACTAATATATTATTAAGTTAACACAAATTGCTTCTTTGAAAGTATCACTTTTTCACATATTGGTCTTTGGAATTCTGTGTCTTTTACTCAGTCTTAAACATAACAATTTATTTTATTTAGGATCTTATCAAAAGATTAAATTTCCCCCTGACATATGGCTACACAGATTTGGCACATAAATTTGCAATTTTAGAGGTAATAAGCCATTAATGACTTATTAATAAGCCACTAATGATTACTGATTTATTCAATATTTCTTATGTACAGTCAGAAGTTGTATATCTGGAAAATGCAACAGGAGGTAAATGTAGTAGGTATTTGTTGTATTTTGAGGTATAAAATATCCAATCACACATTGAGAAACAGTTGCTATGTCTGTTTAGGGTTTCTGCCTCCTCCCTCACTCTCAGGATGTACAGTTCCTAGGAAGCTGACTATAACTCCAGTCTCAGGAGCGGGACATATGAGCAATGAATATGAACCTATCAGCTCATTCTACCCCCAGTCCTGGGTGGCTTGTCAATGGGTATATGCTCTTTACTAGGCCAATCATAACTTTGAAGCTTCAATGCAAGTACTTTTTTTTTTCAAACTTTATTTATATTTAAATTGCCGTATAAAATTATATGTATTTATCTTGTACAAGATGTTTCGAAGTGTGTATGTTTACACACACATATATATTACATACACCTATTATATGTGTGTGTGTGTGTGTGTGTGTGTGTGTATACATAAAAATGGAATGGGTTACTCTAGCTAATTAACAAATACATTCCTTCACAGACTTATCACTTTCGGGTTGGAGCACTTATCCGCTTGCTTAGCATTTTTCAAGAACAATACATCATTACTAATTGTATTTGTTTGAGCCGTTGGGGGAGTAGATTGAATCCGGCTGACTGTAAACTCGAATGGATGTATGAGCTGGACTCATTCCCATCATCTTGCTACCAGGTGGACCTGAGACTGAAGCCAACATAGCAGAAGGCAAAGCCAGAGATAGAGAATAAATTGAGCCCTGAACACATCATCTGATTCCAACAGTACAGTGATAGCAGAGCCAGTTCTCTCCCTAGACATTTCAGTTGTGCAAGCCAATAAATTATCTCTTTATTGGCTCAATTTGGATCACACTTTATACAGGCAACCAGAAGTGTCCTGACTTTCAGATCACCCAACAGGGGGAGATGAGTGTGTTGCGGTAAGATATATTGAAATGACAAAGTAATTAGAAGTGAACGTGAAACTCATTTTGTTTAATATTATCATAACAATTCCTTTAAAATAAGCACATAATAATTGAATGAGCCAGGAATGCTGACCATAACAGAATACCAGTAAGGTGATTAAGAGAAATTAAGGTATCTTATATTATGCCAACCCCTAGAAAACTTTATCATTTCAAATAATTATCTAGATTCTTCAAGAAGGAGGAAACTATGGCAAGAAAAACATAAAAGAAAAATAATATATGAAAGAAATTTAAAAAGATTTTTCCCAAGAAAGTAGTATAGATCACGGTAAGAAAGCTGGGATGTAAAAGCTAGGAGGGGACTTTGGAGAACGAAAACTGAACTGCAGGTGACGTTTCCTCAGGATGAAGGTGTTTTGAATTCCTGTCCCACATCTTCCCGTCCCATTACATCTTCTATGTCCACCTGACAATCCCTTCTCTTAATAGTGATTGCCCTAAGTAAACTTACTAAAGGACTCGTAATGCACTCAACAGTCAACAAGTATTTCCTGAGCACCTACTCTAGGCAGGTGCTGTGTTAGCTGTGAGTAATACTGTAGTAAACACAAGGATGGGCCCTTTCCACGTAGAGCTTACATTCTACCAGAATACACAGTAGAAAACAATTCATTATACAGACTTATTTTTTAAATGTTTTCAAATGTTCTGTGGAAGATTATGACTAAGGGAAATGACATTATTTCTAGGCTCAGCAACTATATCCTTAAGAAAGCGGCATTAGAATGTTCCTTAGTGTAGGAGTCAACCAAGTAAAGAGGAAACCAGGAAGAGTCTTGCATCCACAGGGAATAACATGAGTGAGACCCTGTAGTGGGAGGGAGTTAGGCATGTTTGAGAATCTGAAGAAAAACCAGTGAGGCTGAAACACTGAGGGTGCATGAAAAAGGAGCATAAGGTGAGGTAGGAGAAGGCAGGGCCTGGACCAAAAGGAACCTGGCCATGAAGGATTGAGGTCTTTTTTCTTAAAGTAATAGGACTTTACTGTGGAGTGCAATCAGAGGTGCCACATGACCAGATATGTAATTTCAAAATATAATTCTGTGTGGATGGTTAGTGAAAAGACAGATGTGATGTTGGAAGTTGCATTAGGAAGCTCTTATAGCAACTCAAATGAGAAAGGTTTGGAGTTTATTAGGGTGTCAAAATGAGGTGAAGTCAAGCAGTTAGATTCAAGAGATGTTTAGGTAAAAAGTCATAATCTTTTCATTGATTAAATATGAGAGAGGGGTAGATAAAGACTGAGAGATGCTTACAGTCATCCCTAGCTTTCTGGTTTGCAGGAAAAGTGGAGGTTTTGCTTCCCAGTCAATAGATACCAAAAATAGTCTTGATAGATGCCCAAGAGCATACGTTTACTTCTGTCAGATAAAATTTTGAGGTATCTGGAAACAGTAGGAAAATTGAGTAGGCAGGTAAATATATGAATCTGGACCTCAAAGGATGGATATGACAATACATATATTAAAATTTCAAAATAAAAGGCATATCAAGAGCAATTGAAGAGGCCACAACATGATGAAATAGTCCAGAAAGAAAGTATGAAATAAGAAGACAGGAGGATCCTTCTGAGATTCCCTGTTATTTTATTCTCCTCTATCAGGCTGATAAAAGTTGAAATAAATTCAGGGCTACATATAACATCATAAAAATAGAAACAAGATGGGTCATCAGAGAGAGCAAGAAGAGAGAATAACTCAGGGTGGAAGAAATGTTTAAGAGTATCAAATGCTACTGGGATCAAATAAGGTTTAGATTAATGTCCATTTGATTTAGTTTTATGGAGGCCATTGGTGACTGTATTAAGAGCTGGGGAAATGAGTACAATAAACATGAAATTGAAGTATCTTAAAAATAAATACAGAATATCCATTATTAATACATCACATTCTAGTTTTCTTACTTAATGATGAACATGTACAAAATTAATTGTGATCCCTGATTAAACCTGTTCCTTGAGATGTAGTTGAAAGCTAAATAATATTTTCTTCTGTTTTGAAGTAATCCTGCTTTGGAAGTAGAATCTGAGCAGAAATAGTTTCCAAATGCACAGATCAACTTGACATAGTATTGTCATTGCCTCCAACATTAGTGTAGCAAAAACTTTGATACGATTAAACAGTCATGGCATTTGCAACTAAAAATGGAGGGTACTTACAGCTAAAATGGAAACTACGAAATAAAGCAGTTATATATCAGCATTTGGAGGCAATGAGTTAGTCTGTGCTTGCTGACTGAAAGGAAAACTCAGTCAAGACCTGTTTGAATAAAACCTGCTAACTGAACAGGAGCTCAAGGATTGAGTTGGGCTACTTTTTCAGTTACTTACTTAGATCATTTAAAGTTGGAGGGTTGTAGTCTCTAGTAAGTAAGACAGACTGTATGACCCTTTATCCTCCCCTACTTTCTATGTCAGTAATTTGCTGGAAGCAATCTTTTAAAGAAAATAGTATTTACAAAGTAGAGATGAGATCATTATTTGGTGAGACAGAACTTACTGAGATATGATTCATTGTGAAAGTGAGAGATAAAGCAGGCCAAACCTTTAATATTCACTGTCAGGTACAACAACTGCTGTTTTTAGAGACATCTGCAGAAACAGAGCACGTGTCGCTTTTCAGATCAAGTTTCTGTCTTAAATTTAAGGAACAGCTGTTTCTATTTGAGAAATGACAAGAAGAGTATAAATTTCAAATGTGTCACAAACATCTTTCAAAATCAACAACTTCAACAGTGGAAGACACTGACTTTTTTTTCCTTCTTTTTCTGTATTTTCTACAAATTCCTGTAAAAATAGCTCATTCATTTAAAAAAAAAAATGCATTGAGTTTGCTAACACAATGTTAGGTCCTGGGACACAAAGTGAAAATGTGCTACATCCCTTACGGAAATGGACATTGTGCCGGACCAGGCATAGAACTGCATATATTACAAATTGAAAATGATAATTGGTGTAACAGAAGTGTAAGAAAACTAATATGAGAGTGAATACCCTGGAGTGAGAAGAGATTCAGCTTATAGAATGTGGGACATATGGAGCTGTACTTGAAGGATCAGTACATTATTAATGGGAAAAATTAAAGGGTGGTTTATGGTGGAGAGAACTGCATGAGCCAAGAGTTGAAAGTGTGTGAACAGACATAGCTCATTAAAAAAACAAACAAACAAACAAACAAAAAAACTGAGTGCCAAGGGAAAAAAAAAAATTGTTTCTATTTTATCTGAAGGTTAACACATGGAAAAGGACTTAAAGATATATATTTAATTGTTTACCATTTATAAAATGGATAAATGAAAAG
This sequence comes from Piliocolobus tephrosceles, assembly GCF_002776525.5. Lineage (NCBI taxonomy): Eukaryota > Metazoa > Chordata > Mammalia > Primates > Cercopithecidae > Piliocolobus > Piliocolobus tephrosceles. The sequence continues at coordinate 38,739,003 of NC_045451.1, forward strand.
GGAAGAAAGATAAACTCTTCTACCATAGATAAAGAGGCAGCATATTCTATTTTTAGAAGCAAGATCCTGGAGGTGGACTACCTGGGCATGGATTTAACACCTGCACTTACAAGCTGTGTGACCCCGGGCTAGTTATTCAATCTTCCTGAACCTTGGTTTGCCCTTCTCTAAAATGGGCATAAGAACATTACTTCTTACACATGGTATGTTGGTTTATTAAGTGAGTTAACACATGTAAAGCCTTTGGACCTGTTTCTGGAACATATTAATTTTACATAATGTTCAGTCTTTGTTTTTATTCAAAAAAACTTCAACCATTATTATTTGATAGGTTACAGCGCCACCTACTGGTTGATGGGGTTTGGCACTGTTTTCAGTATATTTGGATTCACATTGTTTTTATGCGTGTAGGCACCATGGGTGACAGAGTATATTTTCTCTCATGGTTTTTTCCCTTGCTCTTTTCCTATTGAAGTCAGTGCATGCCTGCACTTTCTCTCAAAGAGAAGGAGATGGCAAAATAGAAAGTTAAAATCACCTGTTTTGGGTTTTAAAAAGTCAAAGAACTTGAGAGAAATTAAGGCATTCTCAGTTATGGACAGACTGCCCTGAAGTAAACAAAATAGACTATTTCTCCTAAACTGGAAGAGACATCTGGGGATGATAGAGGGGTAGGTGTGGAGAATGATCTATTCTCTTCTTCCTTGTAGCTCTGCTAAGGAGGTCGAAATGCACACAGGCCAACTGGTGTTAAGAAAGGCAAGTGGAAGACTACAGGTAGCCCAAGCATGACACTGGATAAGACTGTTTAAGGGGGCTTGTTCATCCTGGATGGTGCTGACCTGAGGTAACCTGTGTGACTCTGCAACCATGGTTGGTATCTCCTAAAGCTGGATTACATTTCAGGCCATGGGAAGCCAGGAAATTCCTATAGTGTTTGAGGTTCTTATTGTCCCTTCCAGTAATGACAATGGTTGTGCACAATTCATTATATAAAATGTAAAATGATCTGAAGTGCTCACCTGAGCTTATGACTACATAATAGCTATATTCTGGTATAAATGAAAATAAAATTTTCATAGAAATCTAGATTATTCTCCTTTTTCCTCTGTTCTGCAATTTCTCTTGTTACATGGTGAACAAAATAGGGTTGAACTCAGAAACCTGAGTCTCAAAGGTTTTTCAAACTAGTCTTTATCTCAGTTAGAAGAAATTCAAAAGTTTCCACCAGAAGTCACCACAAATCTAGGCCAAGTTGGTTTCCTCAGTTTGCTTCCATTACTCTCCCTTCTAGACCATCTCCCTCTTTTCTCTGAATTTCAATACCAACGTTCCTCACACTACCAACTTCTCACCAAAAATTGTTATAAAATTTTCCTTTCTTATTTTCTATGATAGCCTCAAGCATCAGTTATTGCTCTCTGTCTCATGGCATTGATCTGATTATCTACTTAGAGAAATTGAGAATAAGGCTTAAAAGAACATAATTTCCCACAAGACATTTTCATTTTGTTAATACGGGGGAAATGTCAGTTATTGGAATGTATGAGGAAAATAAATTTAACACAGGACAATATCTTGGGCTGTTGTCTATTTCTTGGGTTGGTGCAAAAGTAATTGTGGTTTTTGCCATTTTAAAAAGTAATACTTAGTTTTCTAGAATTTTAAACATGAAATCAATGCAGAAGTCCCAAGTAAAAATCTGCTCCTATCCCTGGAAGTGAAAGAAACCCTCCACTGATACCTTGTAGCACATACAACTTAAAAAGGCACATCATTTTAAATACGTTCACTCATTTGATTTTCAGGAAAACTGGTTATAATAGACCTGGTACTGCCATCCTTAAATGAGCTACTATCAATTGCTCTTTACCTCTCAATGTTAAACATGCAAATGCTTTCTAAACTCAAAATTTTGCAAACTGTTTTTTAACTCTCCTTTTATTAATGCAATCATAATTATTGATTTTGAAGAGTTTTCATAAGTTTGATTCTACAATGAATATTCAAAGATAAAACTTTAGATAAAACTCATTTTCCCTTCACTCAGAATAGTAAGTCTACAGAAAATACTAGTTTGACTTCAAAACGAATTAGATTAAAAGTTACTTGGAAGCTTCTACATCTTGCTGAATAAAAGCAAAAAAATAAAACAAGAAATCAAGGCTAATGGAGAAACAAATGCAAGATGCACTTGTATGTTTAAAGGCTCTTTTCATACCCTTTATAATTCAGCTCTACAGAGAAAATACCTTGTTCATTGTTAATTTTTAGTAGATGTTGATCATGTATTATTAGCATTATAACTACCAAATGCTGAATGTGAAAGCACCTTAGTCACAATTGAGACTAGCCCCTAGTTTTCAGATAATGAGAGCCAGGGCTCTAAGATCCACACAATTAACAGATTTGCTACAGGCACAAATAGATTCCACAGAGACCTGGAATCATGTCTTGGTTTTCTAATTCATATTCCAAGACCATTCGAAGACTGGACCCCACACTACATTTTCATCTATTTGGGAGTTAATGTTGATGTCCCACCGAAACCTATCTTCTCTATCATGTCTATTAGAGAAACTCACTCTTTTCTTTCTAACTTTCCTCCATTCAGTTAATTCCAGATGCCACTATGTTTGCATCTTTGTCCTCATTCATCTTTCTGACTCTAGTCATATCTCCTATTCTGCCCACTGCAAGCTAAATTCTACTAAGATGCAAATCTGATCATGTCATTCACCTCATTAAACTCTCCAAACAGTGATAAGCAATGCTTATATACCACTTATTAGTGGAGTCTTTAGGCTCATTGTTTCATTGAATCTTCACAATTGACTTGAGGAAACTGGCACCAAAAGACTAAAAAGCTTGTCCTGGGTTCCAGCTAGTAAGTGGCAAAGGAAGATTCACACTTCAGACTTCAAACTCTTATCATGCTATGCTATGCTGCTTCTAGGACTCAACAGTGCTCTTACGACAAATTCTGAACCCCTTCCACACCACAAAATGTTGTTGGATACAGTGAATGTTAACAAGGAGTTGCTTACACCTTTGCCATTACTCTGGTTACCTGAGTATACTTAAGCCAGACTAAACTCATGATTCTCAGTGTTCATATACTATTTCTGTCCTCTGACAAAGATGGGATTGAGAATTTCAGAGGCTAGTTACTGGAAAGATACGATATTCTTCCATTTTCATGTCATTCAAAATAAACATAATATAAAATCATTAAGTGTACAAAAACAGAATAAAGTAATTTTTCCTATGGTAGACAGTCAGATATTTGAATATCAAATTCTTTATACTTGTTTTTTACTGTTTTTAGATCTCTGCTTTTATAAAGCAGAGAAACAACCTGATACAATTTGGCTGTGTCCCTATCCAACTCTCATCTTGAATTGTAACTCCCACATGCCAACGTATCGTGGGAGGAACCCTGTGGGAGGTGATTGAATTATGGGAATGGGTCTTTCCTGTGCTGTTCTTGTGACAATGAATGAGTCTCATGAGATCTGATGGTTTAAAAAAATACTGAGTTGCCCTGCACAAGCTCTCTCTTTGCCTGCCACCATCCGTGTAAGACATGACTTGCTCCTCTGCCTTCTGCCATGATTGTGAGGCTTCTCCAGCCATGGGGATCTGCAAGTCCAATTAAACCTCTTTCTTTTGTAAATTGCCCTGTATGTGGTATGTCTTTATCAGCAGTGTGAAAACAGATTAATATACAACCTGTACATAACAACCTGTACTTTACTTGCCTATTGGGTAAACTGGCATGCATTCCTGGGATCCCATTTTTACCCACCCTTTTTGCCTAACTTATTTCCAGATTATAGAAAGACTACCTGATCTTATAATGGTCTTCCCTGAAACTAGGTCAGCTTCCCAGATTTTGCCTTACCCCAGCCCTCTGCACATCTCTTATGTAGCCCTTTATCATACTGCCCATCTATTAGTCTATATCTCAAACAGCATAGTTATATACCCTTACAGCCTAACAGATTTCAAGCAACCAACTGTTATTAATAAAATAAGTGAGAATTGAGCTCTATCATTGTGCTGTGTTATAAATGCAACAAGACAAGAATTCAGACAGTTGAGTTCTAATTTTGGGTCTATGAAAAAATGTTTTATCTTCCTTGATCTTGCCTCTTCAATTCCTAATGAATAAAGCATAAGAAAGTTTAAATGTGCTTACCTACATCATAGACACTTCATGAGCATCTATGGAGAAAATGTGAATTAAAACAATTTAAAAGGAAAACCATCGTTGGAGAAAAGTTTACGTTATTTTTATGACTGTAAAATGTGTCAATGTCTCCAAACATCATATGATACTAAACAGAACATTATGAACACTATAAAGGATTTCCCCTTATAGCTCAGTTCTTGGGCCATTAAATCTAGAATTATAAACCTGAGCCTTAAACATATGAAGCAGAATGTGTAAAATATGACCAAAGACTACCACCCAATATGCCTGGATAAAGTCAATAGCAGATTCAGAGGATATGGCTACTAACTTGATTTAGCAGATCGAGCTAGCATGGGATAAATAAACATGAGAAGAAACATGAGTTACTTACATAATGAGCTGAATTCTATTTTGCCTTTTCCCTATTGGAATCAGTTGAGAAACCGTTCTAGCTGAAGAGACCTGGAAAAATTGTCTTCTGCTGTGGGGGCACCTAAATAAGTATGATATAAACACCTTGCCTGCATATCCACAAATCTTTTGGATGACAGAGCCCAAAATACATGGATGATCAACTTTGTATGTATAGACACTGTTTACTTCCAAAATTCAGAGCAGTGTTTCATACTGGAAAAATGCTGCACTAACATGTAAGTGACTTGATGCCTAGATTTATTCCTTGACTAGTCTTTTAGCCTGAGACAAGTTACTTTCTTTACTTAATCTATGCCAGGTTCTTTATCTATGAAAATGAGTAGAAAATACTATTTGCATCTACCAGGTAGCATTATTACATAGATTAAACTCAAAAAGAGATGGGGAGAATGTTCTGTTTGAAGCATTCGGAGTTTTGCAAGGGATAGAGAACTTGGCCTCCATGCCACAATAAGACCATCAATGGATACATTGAATATTAAAATTAGTCTTGCAATTGGAGTGCTGGGATTATTAAGTAAAATAAGGGTTACTTGAACACAAGGCCTGTGATACACCAACAATTAATCTGATAACCCAGATACCTATTAAATGACTAACAGGTGGATCATGCAGATAGCATAAATATGCTGGACAAAGGGATGATAAATGGACAGAGTGGGATGGTTGAGATTTCATCATGATACTCAGAATGGCATACAATTTAAAACTTACAAGTTGGTTATTTCTGGGATTTTCCATTTAATATTTTCAAACCATGGTTGACCTTAGGTAACTGAAACCATGAAAGGAAAGCTACAGATAAGAGGGGAGCATTGGGCAGTGCAAGGAAACCTTTTCTATCCACTCAGATAACCCCACTGTTAAAATTCCTTTCTACTTCATTTGCTCTATAGCCTCCTTATATCTCTCTTCACACACAAACACATATGTATGTAATGTAATCATCAGTCTTTTGTTTTCAACTATTAAAAAGCAAGCTGCAGATAGGATATCCCCAACACCCCTAAATACTTCAGTGCTTATTTCAACCAAATAGTATCTACTATCTAACTACCATAAAAACTTCCAAATCAGAAAATCAATGCCGTTATGACACTACTGTCTAATAATGTCTCTTTTTCTTTCTGGTCCAGAATGTCATTTAGGAATACCCATTAACTTAATTGCTCTGTCAATCCAGTCTTCTTCAAACTACATGCTTATTATTCTTTCTCTGTATTTAATATCCTGGATAGATTTAAAATCTATACATCTTATGTTTCATAGGATGATTCTTAATTGCATCTGTCAAGTGTTACCTCATAATCAGACCCATATCACTTTAAATAATTTTAAAAAATAATTTTGAGGTCTTCTTTGTGGCATCATATCAGGGATAGGCAATATTTGTCCATCCCATCACTAATGGTGTTAACCATAAATGCCTGGTCCCATAATGTTTCCCTCACTGTAAATTCACAATATTTTTGGTAATCAATAAATATTTTTCAGAGTATGCCAATGCCCTGTTCTTCATTAAACTTTTGCTTATTAGCTTTAGCCTCAATTATTGACTATTACATCAAACAACTAGCAACATGATGATTGCTAAACTCTGATGTTCCATTTATTTTCCCCCTACATTTATCATGGGCATTCTACCACAAGGAAGAGCTTTTCACCCTCACCAGCAACTATACATTTATTCATACATTTATTTATATCTGTATGAACTCATAGATTTCTATTTTACTCAATGTGGTGCAATCCATCACTATCATTATTTACTTTGATGCTCTAATTATACCATATTTGTCCAGAAGGAGTCCCTTCAAGCTGGTTCTTGTAGACTCTTGACACGTCCCCAACATTCTTTTAGGATTTACCACAATATATTCTAGGCCCATCTTGTTTTCTCCTCACAGCCCTTGAATGTGGCATTTCAAAAATATTTATGTAAAGATCCCTGGTGATATTTAGATATCAAAATATGGGTGCTGTGTATGTTCATATAATGAAAGTGGGATGCCTTCACTTTCATTATATCTAGGTCTTCTGGAAGATCAAAGAATGTAATACACGAATATATATATATGTATGCATACATATAAGTATATATATTCAGAAATTTTCAAGTGCATAAGTGTGTGTATATAAACACATACATATATATGTATATGTCTCATATAGATTAATACCCATAATTCTAATTATATTCTGACAAATCAGTGGACATATTTCTCTCTACCCTTTCAATATTTGAATTACTTTCTCCAGTTAGAAACTTGGCTTTCACTATCCATAGTGTACGTTTTGTTCATTTATTTGTTCAATATTGCAAGTCTCACAACTGTGCTCCCCTTTCATCTGTTACCCCCACACCCATCCCCTTTAGCACCTTGTAACCTAGACTGCCAATGTGCTTTGTGTAACTTCCTCTACCCTTAAATGCCATGTCCTTGGGTGCTAGTGAGCACACAGCCAGAATGCTTCCATGTGGCATCTGCTAACCTACCCACATCTTTGGCCACTGGTAAGCACATTGTCATTGTGTGTTGGAATATCTCCTCTGTTCACCTCTTATTACTGATCTCCAAGCCCTCAGGCACCTCTCAAACACTCTGCAGTGTAAAGAAAGGAAAAGGAACCTGGGAAGAACAGGGACAATGGAAATGAAGGATTATTCTTGGTTTTTACATGCCCTTCCGTTATATCAGACTGTCAGTTGTCACTTTTCCTGTAGTCAATATGCCTATCTCTACTGTATCATCCCCCAACTTCCACACATCTGATATTTCCATCAAGTCATTATAATAAAGAGTCTTACCTGTCTGTGCCTTTGCTTCCTCATCTGTATTATGGCATAATAATGATGCAGAGTTCATATGGTTGTTGTGGGAGTTATATGTGCTTAAAATAATGACAAAGAGTGAGTGCTGAATAGACACTAACAATTGTTTAATTCCTATTTGGGCCATGTGATGGCACCAGATGCCCTGTTTTCAGTATTTGGTGGCTGGCAGTAGACATTTCCTGGCAGTCTGTTGGCTCATGGAAGATCTGACCAGAGAAGCAGATTAGTGTTTTTGAAAACTTTGTTCATAAAGAAACCGGCTATAGGTCAGGGACACTTTCATTGTGACCAAACAGGATCAGCGCATGAGGTCATGTGAATCACAAATGCTATTCTTCACAAAAGTAAAGTGTGAAAAGTTTCCATGGGCTAAAATGACTGGAAAAAAAGGAACATAATACTTTAAACTCACACCTTTCTTGACCTTTTACTTCCTTTTGCAGCTCAACAAATGTCGTTAATGCTATTTGAGGCTCTTTGTTCTGTGTTACCCATCTTGAATTGTGTTTCATGCACAGATCTTCCTGAATACGTTCTCTTTTGCATGCTGTAATTTTGATGTCTCCATTTCCTAGAAATGAATGGGAAACCTATATATACAGACTGATTTAGAAGAATATACAAACTCCTAATCCTTCTGCCATTCTCCGAGTCTGGTGCTATTTGTAGCAAGTGTCTCACTGTCGCTTCAATGGTGTCAAGCTATCAGTGGAAATGGGAAACAATCTGATCCAGGTGTGAAGATGTAGAGCAGAAAATGATGCTAAATTGTGACAGTAGTAACCCAGTTCATCCTAAGGAGCAGATGGAATTGATTATTTACCACCCTATCAAGAACTTGGTGCTTGATTTACCATTGTTCCTGTGACTATCATTCACCCTACAGATAACCAGAGAAAAGATTCCTTATAGAACCTACACTGCTTTTTTTTATTAGTATGTCCCTGGTTGTCACCCTATTGTAACAGGATCATTCTTTTCTTCTGAGATAGATGACAGAGCACGAACATCCTCAAATAACATTGGCTAACTCCCCCAGAGTCCTCGACCAGACCATTTATCTACAGAAATACATTTTTAACACTTTCAAAACAAAGAAATCCAGCATATGGCAGTTAATTTGGATCTTAACAACTCTGTACTTTGAAAAGACAAATGATCAGCAAGCTGTTTCAAACCTTAACCTATAATTTGAGAGGAATAATTTATTATCCAAACAACACTCCTTTAATTAATCAAAACTTAACATTAAATTCAGAATTAAGTTATGCCACCAAGCCATCTGTTTCCAAGTACACACAGGCATTCTCCTCTCCTACTGACAAAATACTTTCTCCTACATAAGTTTGCAAACAGGTGTGTTTTAAAACTTAATTAAACTCGGATAGTGTGTTATTCATTAAACATACGTTAATGACTTTTAATCAAGAGTTGGCTGGATAAAAAACTATTCAACATTTCTGTGAAAGAGAAAGGCAATGGATAATTAAGAATATAGCAACAAAGGAAGTGATCAACTTGTCAGGCACAGAATGACAAAGAAGTGAAAGTTTGTCTCATTGGTAACAATGACAAAATTCACCTGATCTGCCATGAAATCATGATCCAACCTTCCACTTTTTAACTTCTAGACTTTTTAAGCAAATTGGACTTCAGTTATCAAGTAATTTTGAACACACAGAATGAAAATAAGCCTGGGAAAGAAGAAAAGTCTGAATCATTTATGAGTGAACAAAAGTAGACGTCCTAAAGCATGTCTCAATAAGCATGCCTCATGGAATGGTTCAAAATTTACTAATGATACTACAAAACTATACCTGCTAATAGGAAAGAGAAGAGAAAATATTAAATACAGTCAAACAGAATTTAAAAATCTGCATATAGCTCTTTCCCTTAGGGAGGTATAGCTTATATATTTCAGGAGCTTCTGAAAGCATTGCTGTATTGCAAGTGAAGATAAATAATGATTCAGGATTAATGTTACATTATCCCTATTGCCTACAATGTAAGAATGTAAATAATTATGTGTTGCATCAAATTTTATATAAACTTAAATTTAAAATAATTTAGGTGCATCCCAAATAAGTGTTTGGTAGGAAAATTTGTTCCCCCAGTATGTTAGGTTTGGAAAGTTTTCCTTTACTCTTGTGGTCCAAATTAATTTGGTCCAAGAACTTTAGAAGACACTCCTATTGGACTATGGATACAATTCAATAGACTAGAGTCATAATGTATTCCATGTCAGCCAATTGGAGGATAATTTTAGGTGAAGGGAAGAGCTGAGTTTTCTAGAGATCCCTTCCATAAGTTTTGAATTATGATTTAGTATTCATGTCAAAATATAAATAAATGCCTAGGAGCTATGTTTTAAAAAGTGTTTTTCCAACACTTCTCATTACAACTCCCATGTTTCCTGAATGTAGGTATTCTAAAGCCATTCATTTCAACACCCACTTCTTTCTTTTCTTTTTCTCTTTCTTCTCCTTTCTTCTTTGCTTCCCTCTATCTTACCCACTTTCCCACCTTTACTCCTTTATTTGGTTCTAATACATTATGCTTATTTAAAACATATCTTTACCAAGTTTCCATTTCCAGTTGAGATAGACCAAATTTTATGAAAAACTAAAACAGTGAGATAAAATTTTAAGACATATGTTTCAAGTCACTAGAGAGCTACAAATGCAGCAAGCAAGGAAGAAAATTCTAGATATGAAAAAAACTTATATAGAGAGGTCTACATTTATATAAAGCTATTAAGTAAAAATAAGCTGATATATTATTCCAGTCACTGCTATATTGGCATATCGGTCATTTGCATTTGAAGTTAACTCTAATGAGTAAAACTATTCAGTGCTAGAATAGAGTCCAACCTAGCTTTGATGATTTAAATTTCACTAATTTTTATGCCTCCACAGAGCACTTGAACTTCAGAACCTTTGAGGAAGGGATTGAGGAGAAATATATTATCAGAAAAATGCAAAGAACAACCCTATGAAATTATCCAGTGTTTAGTTTTCTTCATCCTTCTGTGCTAGAAATTTAATTGGCTGTTGGGGAAGCTTCATGTCCATTTTCGTGCTCTCAGATGACGTAGAATAATTATTGAGGACTCTATTAATATCTCTGCCAAAGGAGACAATATTGAATTTATATTTCAGGAACTGGCCTATAAGGGCTTGCTCAGCTCCTCAATAGCTGTGTAACATTGTCAAGTACTCTACCCTCTAGGAGCCTCAATATTTTCATCAATTTGATGAATCATGTAAACGATTATAACAATTACTACCAGAGGGTGGAGTCAAAATGGCAGGGCCAAGATGGCAGACTAGAAGCAGCTCATCTGTGCAGCTCTCTTGGAGAGGAAACAAAAGGGCTGGTGAGACCAGGCATGGTGGCTAATGCCCGGGAAGCCAAGGTGGATGGATCACTTGGTCTCTGATTCAAGACCAGCCTGGCCAACATGGTGAAATTCTGTCTCTACTAAAAATACAAAAATATAAATATTGCCCAGCGTGGTTGGAGGCACCTATAATCCCAGCTACTCAAGAGGAGAATGCCTTGCACCTGGAAGGCAGAGTCTGCAGTGAGCCAAGATTATGCTACTACACTCCAGCCTGGGTACCAGAGTAAGACCCTGTCTCAAAAGAAAAAAAAAAAAGTGTGAGGGGTGGGCCTGGTGAACACTAACCCTGCACCAATCATCTGAGAAACAACACTGGGATCCATCAAGGCAGCAGGGGAACACAGAGAATAGAGAGGAGCAAAGCTGGGTGCCAGCCTATCTGGGTTCAGTGTGGAGGCAGTGGAACCTCTCCTACACAGGAAAGGGTGAGTGAGTGAGAGCCTTCAGAGCAATTCACACTCACCACAGGGACCTGTGCAAGACTGGAAACAGGAGAACCCACTGGCCACCCAACTCCATACCACGCTTCTAGAATGAGACAGAGAGCCACCTGGACATTTTGTCGGGGCAATTCTTTAGTCCAAGGAGATCACTATGAACCTTGAGGCACAGAGGGGAAGAGCACTGGTGCCATAGCCCCAGTAGAAGCTGCAGTTGTGGTGCCTGGGAGCAGTGAGATTGCTCTACCTTAACTTACCAGACAGGGTTTAGTGCATATTTCTGGCCCAGCCATCTTGCTTCTGCCTGAATTCAACCAGCAACTCCATCAACCCTCACCACTGGCAGTCAAGCAGCCAATACTTGCTAGAACTTTGAGTCCAGCAGTCCTGTTTTTTGTAAACTTGGTTGGAGGGCACAGCCTCTTGTTGTCTTCAAAAACACCCAGATGGCAGAGCACATGACTCCACCCACCTCCACCACTGGTAGCCAGGCAGGCAATGTTTGCTAAAGCTTTTGGCCCAGCGGCCCCACTTCTGTGTGACCTCGACTGGAGGCTGCAGCTTCCTGTTTTCCCGGGAAACGTCCAGATGGCAGGGCACATGAACCCACCAGCCCCTACCACTGGTAGCCAGGCAGGCAGCACCTGCTAGAGCTTCTGAGCCAGTGGTCCTGCTTCTGTGTGAACTCAGCTATTGGGTGCAGCCTCCTCTTATCCCCAGGAAGCACCCAGATGGCAGGGTAGGTGACCCAAGGCATCCCCATCACTGACACCCAGACAGGCAATGCTTGCTAGAGCTTCCAACTCATTGGTCCTGCTTCTGTGAGAACTCAACTGGAGGGCACAGCTTCCTGTAGTCCCAGAAAACACCTGGATTGCACAGCACACCATTCCACCCATTCCTGCCACTGGTAGTAAGGCAGACAATGCCAGCTAGAGTCTCTGGTCTAGGTTCCTGCTTTTGTGGTAACTCAGCTAATGGGCACAGCATCCCACTGTCCCAGGAAGCACCTGGATGGCAGGGCAGGTTATCCCCATTCTCAACCCCACTCCATGCTGGTAGCCAGGTGAGCCACAGCTGCTATTGCTTCTGCCCACTGGTCTTATTTCTGCCTGAATTTACCAGGGAGTGCATCCTCTTGTTGCCACTGAAACACTCGGATGGCAAGGTGAGCAACTCTACCCACCCCTGCCTCTCATAACCAGATAGGCCACACATGTTAGATCTTCCAAAACAGCAGTCCCAATTCCACCTGAAATCAGCAGACAGGTGCAGCCCCATGTTTGCCAGGAAGCATACAGATAGCAGATTAGGTCCAACTTGGCAAAGGTATAGCTTGTCTGCCAACTGTCTCTGCCTGATGGAGCCCTGTGAAACAGAATACCCAACCAAAAGAAATGCATACATAGAGATAGTAATCAGAGAGGGATTCTCCAAGATCCAAAAGTGGATTAGAATTGAAGCCAGTCAACTGAATCCACATTGTCTTACACATCAAACCCCAAGAACATCAAAGAAGAAAAAAGCAAAAAATTCCATCCAAAGGACAGCAAAGTCAAAGATTGAGAATACATCAGCCCACACAAATGAGAAAAAACAGTGCAAGAACTCTAGCAACTCAAAAAGTCAGCATGTCTTTTTAGCTCCAAACAACCACACTTGTTCCACAGAAATGGTTCTTAACAAGGCTAAATTGGCTGAAATGTCAGAAATAGAATTCAAAATATGGGTAGGAATGAAGATTATTGACATACAGCAGATAGTCAAAACTCAATCCAGGAAACCTAAGGATTACAATAAAATAATACAGGAGATAATATACAAAATGACCATTATAAGAAAGAACCAAACTGATCTGATAGAACTGAAAAAGACACAAGAAAAATTTCATAATGCAATCATACGTATTAACAGCAGAATAATTGACCAAGCTGAAGAAAGAATCTAAGAGCTTGAAAACTGGATCTCTGAAATAACTCAGACAAAAATAAGGAAAAACAATAAAGAATAATGAAAAAATTGGCCTTTGAGAAATGTGGGATTATGTAAACAGAGCAAATATGTGGCTTATTAGTATCCTTGAAAGAGAGACAGAGAAACCAAGCAACTTGGAAAATGATATTTCAGGATATCATTTATGAAAATTTTTCCAACCTCACTAGAGAGACCAACATTCAAATTCAAGAAAGTGAAAGGATCTTTGCAAAATACTACCCAAGACCATCCCAAAGATACACAGTCATCAGATTCTCCATGGTCAAAATGAAAGAAAAAGTGTTAAAGGCAGCTAGAGAGAAGGGGTAGGTCAACTACGAAGGGAACCTCATCAGGCTAATAGCAGACCTGTCAGCAGAAACTCTACAAATCAGAAGAGATTGAGGCCTACATTCAGCATTCTTAAAGAAAGAATTTTCAAAAATATTTCATACCCAGCTGAACTAAGTTTCGTAAGTGAAGGAGAAATAAGATCCTTTTCAGACAAGCAAATTCTGAGGGAATTTGTTACTACCAGATGTGCCCTACAAGAGATCCTGAAGGGAGACCTAAATATGGAAAGGAAAGACCACTATCAGCTACTACAAAAACATACTTAAGTACATAGACCAGTGGCACTATGAAGCAGCAACACAAAATGTCAGCATAATAACTAATGAACAACATGATGACAGGATCAAACGCACACATCTCGATAGTAACCTTAAACGGAAGTGGATTAAATGTCTCAATTAAAAGACACAGAGTGGCTAGTTAGATACAGAAGCAAAATTCAACAGTGTGCTGTCTTTGAGAGATCCATTTCACACGCAATGACACCCATAGGCACAAAGTAAAGGGATGGACAAAAATTTACCAAGCAAATCAAAACCATAAAAAGGCAGGAGTTGCTGTTCTAACTTCAGACAAAACAGACTTTAAACCAACAAAGATAAAAAATCATAAAGAAGGGAATTACATATTGGTAAATGGCTCAATGGCTAAACGACAAAACCTCGCTATCTTAAATATATGTGCACCATCGCAGGAGCATCCAGATTCATAAAGCAAGTTCTTAGAGACCTACAAGAAGACCTAGATATCCATATAATAATAGAGGCAGACTTTAATATCCTACTAACATTTTAGACAGACCATCAAGACAGAAAACTACCAAAGATATTTGTGATTAAATGGACCTAATAGACATCTGCATAACTTTCCACCAAAAAACAACAGAATACACATTCTTCTTATCTGCACATGGCACATACTCTAAAATTAAGCACACAATAAGGCATAAAATAATTATCAGCCAATTAAAGAAAACAAATCATATCAACCATGCTACCATACCACAGTGCAATAAAAATAGTAATCAATGCTAAGAAAATCACTCAAAACCATAAAATTACATGGAAATTAACCTGCTCCTGAATAACTTTTGAGTAAATAATGAAAATAAGGCAGAAATCAAGAAAGTATTTGAAACTAATGTGAAAAAAAGATACAACATATGATAATCTCTGGGACACAGCAAAGCAATGTTAAAAGGGAAGTTTATAGCACTAAATGCCTACATCGAAAAGTTACAAACACCTTAAATTGAAAACCTAACATCACAATTAGAGGGATTAGAAACAAGAGAAATCCAACCCCAGGCTAGCAGAAGACAAGAAATAACCAAAATCTGAGCTGAACTGAAGGAAACTGAGACATTGAAAAACATTCAAAAGATCATAGAATCCAGGACTTGGTTTTTTTTTTTTTGGAAGAATTAATAAGATAGATAGACCATCAACTAGACTAATAAAAAAAAGAAGAGAGAATATCTAAATAACCACAATCCAAAATGATAAAAAGGGATCTTACCCCTGACCCCACAAAAATATAAAAAACCTCAGAGACTATTATGAACACCTCTATGTACACAAGCTAGAAACCTAGAAGAAATAGATAAATTCCTGGAAACACGTAACATTTTGAGATTGAAGCAGGAAGAGATAGAATCCCTCAACAGACCAATATTTAGTTCTGAAATTGAATCCATAATAAAAAGCCTGGGATCACATTGATTCACCGGTGAATTCTACCAGATGTATAATAAAGAGTTGGTACCATTCCTGCCAAAATTATTCTAAAAAATTGAGGAGAACTCCTTTGTAACTCATTCTATGAGGCCGGCATCATTTTGATACCAAAACATGGCAGAGACACAACAAAAAAATAAAACTTCAGGCCAACATCCTTGATAAACACAGATGCAAAAATCATCAAGAGAATACTAGCAAACTAAATCCAGCAACACATCAAAAAGCTAATTTGCCCCAGTCAAGTAGACTTTTATTCCTGGGATGCAATGTTTGTTCAGCCTACGCAAATCAATCAATGTGATTCACCACATAAACATAACTAAAACCAAAAACCACAGAATTATCTCAATAAATGCAGTAAGGCTTTCAATAAAATTCAACAGCCCTTAATGTTAAAAGGCCTCAACAAATTAGGCATTGAAGGAACATACCTCAAAATAATAAGTGTCATCTATGACAAACTCGCAGTCAACATTATACTCAGTGGGCAAAAGCTAGAAGCACTCCCACTGAAAACTGGCACAAAAAAGGATGCCCTCTTTCATCACTATTATTCAACATAGCACTGGAAATCCTAGCCAGAGCAATTAGCTAAGAGAAAAAAATAAAAGGCTCCAAATTGGAAGAGAGGAAGTCCAACTATCACTGTGTGCAAATGATATAATTCTATACCTAGAAATGCCCATAGCTTCTGCTCAAAAGTTGCTTGATCTGATAAACAACTTCAGCAGAGTTTCAGGATACAAAATTAATGTACAAAAATCAGTAACATTCCTAGACACCAACAACATCCAAGTTGAAAGCCAAATCAAGAACGTAATCTCATTCACAATAACCACAAAAAGTATAAAATACCTAGGAATCCAGCTAACCAGCGAGGTGAAAATTTTGTATAACAAAAATTACAAAACACTGGTCAAAGAAATCAGAGATCACACAAACAAATGGAAAAACATTCCATTCTCATAAATAGGAAGTATCAACATTGTTAAAATGGCTGTACTATTCAAAGCAATTATAGATTCAATGCTATTCCTTTCACACTACCAATGACATTCTTCACAAAACTAGAAAAGAAAAACTATTTTAAAATTCATATGAAACCAAAAGGAATCCAAATAGCCAATTCAATCCTAAGGAAAAAGAACAAAGCTGGAGGCATCACACTATCTACCTTCAAACTATACAAGGCTACAGAACCAAAACAGCATGGTATTGGTAAGAAAATGAGCACATAGACCCATGAAATGGAAGAGAGGGCCACCAATCTATAACCATCTGATTTTCACCAAAATCTACAAAAACAAGCAATGAGGAAAGGACTCCCTATTCAATAAGTGGTGCTGGGATAACTGGCTAACCACAGGCAGAAGACTGAAAGTGGAACCCTTTCTTACACCTTATACAGGAATCAACTCAAGATAAATTAAGAATTAAATGTAAAACCTAATACCAAAAAAATGCTTGAAGATAACCTAGGAAATACCATTCTGGACATAGGACCTGGCAAAGATTTCATGACAAAAATGCCAAAAGCTAATGTCTCCCAGCCCCCACCCTCCACACACAAACAAAACTGACAACTAGAAACCTAACTAAACTAACTAGCTTCTACAGAGTAAAAGATACTACCAACAGAGTAAGCAGACAACCTTCAGAATGGAGAAAATTTTTGCAAACTATGCATCCAACAAAGGTCTTATATCCAGAATCTTAAGGAACTTAAACAAATTTACAAGCAAAAACCCCAAAAAAATTTATTAAAAAGTGGGTGAAGGATATGAACAAGCAATTTAAAAAATACATACACGTGGGCAACAAGCATATGAAAAAATGCTCAATGTCACTAATCATTAGAGAAATGCAAATCAAAATCACAATGAGTTACCATCTCACACCAGTCAGAATGGCCATTATTAAAAGGCAAAAAATAACAGATGCTGGTGAGGTTTCAGAGAAAAGAGAACATTTATACACTGTTGGTGGGAGTGTAAATTATCTTGACCATTGTGGAGAATAGTTTGGTGATTTCTTAAAGAACTCAAACAGAATTACCATTTGACCCAGCAATCCCATTATTGATTATATACCCAAAGGACTATAAACTATTCTACCATAAAGACACATGCATGTGTATGTTCATTGCAGCAGTATTCAAAAAGGCAAAGACATGGAATAAACCTAAATTCTCATCAATGGTACACTGGATTAAAAAATGCGGTATATATACACCAAGAATTAGCAGGGAGCCATAAAAAATGAAAGCATGTCTTTTTCAGCAACATGGATGAAGCTGGAGGCCATTATCTTAAGCCAGCTGACACAGGAACAGAAAACTAAATCCACATGTTCTTACTTATAATTCAGAACAAAACTTTGAGTACATATGGACACAAAGAAAGAAACAACAGACACCAGGGCATACTTGAGGGTGGAAGGTGGAAGTTGAGGATCAAAAAACTACCTATCAGGTACTATGCTTATTACCTGGGTAACAAAATAATCTGTAAGTCAAACCCCTGTAACATGCAATTTACCTATATAACAAACCTGCACATATATCCCTGAACCTAAAATAAAATTTAAGTAATAATAACTACCATCTATTTATTATGTAACTAAATTGAAATAATATTAAAGTGTTTTAAAATATTTACGATTTAGTTTAAAATGCTAACAAAAGTAACAACATTATTGTTATGTTTGCTACACATCAGCCAAAATTTGCTGCAATTCCATGAGTTCATTCTAAGTATCCCTAAAGGGCTAAGCATTTCTATACCTGTGGTGAGTCCTCTGTGGGCTAGAGACCTCACTGACCCTATTGCTCATTAAGGTCTTCTTCATTCATTTTTTGAGATGTTCCCAGGACATCACCTATATTATCTCCTTTTACTCAGCTGCTTCCTCAGCCTGTTGACAAGTACCTTCCTCTGTTACCAATGACTCTTTTAGTTGGAAAGGTGAGCACAGTTAGGATTCACCAATGACACTCACTCTCTCCACAGGGATGAGGATAGTGATATTCGCACAGCCTCACCCTGAATTCATTCCTAACCTAAAAGTATTGCTCATAGAAGGCAATAACACTTAGTAAGACTTATGGTGTATGTGCTGTATAAAAACTGTCATAAAATGGAAGTTCAAAAGAAAGAACAATTTGTGTGTCTATGCCCTATTCTAGGAAGGATCCTGGCTTGACTTCATATTATGAGAACAGCTCAACTTTCTTCTCTTCACCCATCCCTAAAACACACACACACACACACAAACACACACACACTCTCTCTCTCTCTCTCTCTCTCTCTCTCTCTCTGTTCCTGAAATAACCTAAGCCATCTTCATAGTTTGGCACCTAGGTCAATCAAAACTTATTTGGAAATAATAATTTTTTTCTTCACTCCCACCTTTCTAAATTCTCACTTTCTGATCCAATATTAACTTCTAAAAATGGCTGAATATTGTGTTTCATTTTATTCAAAAGAAAACTACCCTCTCACTCTCAATTGCATACTCAATTTTTTTTGATATAAGAATCCCAACATCTTCCAAGAAGGGTACAGTTCTGGGTTCGTCCATATTCATGCCAATTTAAGTTTGCAAAAGCCTTTTTGTTGTTGAAATTATTGGATTATATGACATCAGTCATTAATTACTGCTAAAGAGCAGAAATCTATGAGAATAAAATTGGCCTAAGAATGTCCAGTTGAGGAGAGAAGTCTTCAGGGGTAAGATGCTTCATACAGGCAGGAGAAACTCAGGGGATGCAGAACTCTAGGAGGAAGAATGTGGAAGTTGAATTTGTGCCCAGTCAACATATTTTAGTCAGTCATGGTGGGTGAATGATATGGTTTGGTTGTGTGCCCACCCAAATCTATCTTGAATTGTAGCTCCCAAAATCACCATACATGGTAGGAGGGACAGGGTGGGAGGTAATTGAATCACAGGGTCAGGTCTTTCCCATGCTGTTCTTGTGATAGTAAGTAAGTCTCATGAGACCTGATGATTTTATAATGGGAAGTTCCCCTGCACACGTTCTCTTGCCCACCACCATGTAAGAAGTGACTTTGCTCCTCATTTACCTTCTGCCATGATTGTGAGGACTCCCCACTCATGTGGAACTGTGAGTGAATTGAATCTCTTTAAATAAATAAATTACCTAGTCTCTGGTATATCATTATTAACAGTATGAGAACAGACTAATATAGTTAATGCAACATACTTAACCAGAAGACTCCCAGTGAAACATGTAGAGAGAGAGACATGGGAAAATAAATAATTAAACAAACAATAGGAATAAAGTAGGATATCATAGGCATCCACAGATTAAGAATTTCACAAGAATATGTCTATTTTCCTGTGAGGATTTTCTGAAAGAGAGAGATTAGAAGTAACTCAAATTCTAAAAGCCACAAGCAGTGTTTACATTTATTCATTCCAATGTCCTCATCTAATACAGGAGGAAACTATTGTCCATAGGAGTTAGGTCCACAGAGATTATGTGGACCTATTAATCCAGTGGCATAAAGGGATTATTTCAAAACCATAAGAAGCTTATCATCAGTCATACCTTCCTGATATGGTTTGGCTGTGTCCCCACCCAAATATCATCTTGAATTCCCATGTGTTGTGGGAGGGACCTGGTGAGAAGTCATTGAATCATGGGGCAACTTTCCTGTGCTGTTCTTATAAAAGTGAGTAAGTCTCATGAGATCTGATGATTTTAAAAAGAGGAATTCCCCTGTACAAGCTCTCTCTCTTTGCCTGCTGCCATCTACGTAAGATGTGACTTGCTCTTCTTTGCCTTCAACCATGATTGTGAGGCTTCCCCAGCCAGGTGGAACTGTAAGTCCAATTAAACCTATTTCCTTTGTAAATTTCCCAGTCTCTGGTATGTCTTTATCAGCAGCATGAAAATGGACTAATACAGTAAATTGGTACCAGTAGAGTGAGGTGCTGCTGAAAAGATACCCAAAAGTGTGGAAGCAATTTTGGAACTGGGTAACAGGCAGACACTGAAACAGTTTGGAGGTCTCAGAAAACAGAAAAATGTGAGAAAGTTTGGATGACTTTGATCAAAATGCTGATAATTATATGGACATTAAGGTCCAGACTGAGGTGGTCTCAGATGGAAATGAGGGACTTTTTGGGAACTAGAGCAAAGGTGACTCTTGTTATCTTTTAGCAAAGAGACTGGTGGCATTTTGCCCCTGGCCTAGAGATATGTATAACTTTGAACTTAAGAGATGATTTAGGGTATCTGGTAGAAGAAATTTCTAAGCAGCAAAGCATTCAAGATGGAACTTGGGTACTGTTAAAAGCATTCCATATTATAAGGGAAACAGAACATAAAAGCTCAGAAAATCTGCAGTCTGACAATGCAATAGAAAAGAAAATCCCATTTTCTGAGAAGAAATTAAAGCCTGCTGCAGAAATTTGCTTAAGTTACAAGGAGCAGAATGTTAATCCCCAAGATAATGAGGAAAATATCTTCAGAGGATGTCAGAGACCTTTGTGACAGCCACTCCCATTACAGGCCCAGAGGCCTAGGAGGTAAAAGTGGTTTCACGGGCTGGGCCCAGGGCCCTCATGCTGTATGCAGCCTAGGGACTTAATGCCTTGCATTTAAGTCACTCCAGCCATGGCTGAAAGGGGCCAAGATAGAGCTCAGGCCCGGGCCTCAGAGGGTGCAAGTGCCAATCCTTGGCAGCTCCCGGGGGTGTTGAGCCTGTGAGTGTACAGCAGTCAAGAACTGAGGTTTGAGAATCTCCACCTAAATTTCAGAAGACGTATGGAAATGCCTAGATGTCCAGTCATATTTGCTCCAAGGGCAAGGTGCTCATGGAGAACCTCTACTAGGGCAGTGCAGAAGGGAAATGTTGGGTCAGAGCTCCCACACAGAGTCCCTACTGGGGCACTGCCTAGTGAACTGTGAGAAGAGGACCACCATCCTCCAGACCACAGAATGGTAGATCCACTGACAACTTACTCCATGCGCCGGGAAAAGCTGGACACACTTGACACCAACCCGTGAAAGCAGCTGGGAGGAAGGTTATGCTTGCAAAGCCACAGGGTTGGAGCTGCCCAAGACCACAGGAATCCACCTTTTGCATTTGTGTGACCTGGATGTGAGACATGGAGTCAAAGGAGATTATTTTGGAGCTTTAAGATTTGACTGCCCCACTGGATTTTGGACTTTCATGGTGCCTATAGCCCCTTTGTTTTGGCCAATCTCTCTCATTTGAAATGGCTGTATTTACCCAGTGCCTGTACCCCTACTGTATCTAAAAAGTAACGAACCTGCTTTTGATTTTACAGGCTCATAGGTAGAAGGGACTTGCCTTGTCTCAGAAGTGACTTTGGACTGTGAACTGTTGAGTTAATGCTGAAATGAGTTAAGACTTTGGGGGACTACTGAGAAGGCATGACTGTTTTTTAAATGTGAGGATGTGAGATTTGGGAGTGGCCATGGGCAGAATGATAGAGTTTGGCTGTGTTCCCACCCAAATCTCACCTTGAATTCCCACATGTTGTGGAGGGAAACTGCAGGAGGTAATTGAATCATGGGGCAAGTCTTTCCCATGCTGTTCTTGTGATAGTGAATAAGTCTCATGAGATCTGATGGTTTTATATACAGTGGAATTTCACTGCACAAGCTTTCTTTGCCTGTTGCCATCCATGTAAGACATGATTTGCTCCTCCTTGCCTTCTTCCAAGATTGTGAGGCTTCCCCAGCCATGTGGAAGTGAAAGTCTAAATAAACCTCTTTCTTTTATAAATTGCCCAGTCTTGGGTATTTCTTTATCAGCAGTACCAAAACAGACTTATACAATTCCTTTGCTTTATTTTGTTTTCTCTACCACCTTTATACCAGATATATCTAATCTTTGTAGTTCATGTGGGTAGCTAAGGAAGAAACATGAACAAGACAGAGATAAATTCTGATAGGGTGTGGAATCTTCTCTTTAGTGCATTCTGCTTTTAAATTGTATATTTTCTATTGATTTTAAATCTCCTGCCCGTCTCTCCTTCCTTGCTCCAGTCTTCCCCTCCTCCTCCCTTCTCTCCCACTCTTTTTTCTCTTCCTTTTCCTCCTCTACATCTCCTTCTCTTTTCCTTCCTTCCTTCGTCTCTCCCTTCCTGTCTTTCTCTTGCTATATTTCCTTTCTTTCTCTACAAGTTTTTCTTTTTCTTTTCTAATTTAGTCTTCTTTCCCATTGAAATGTCTTGGTTGCTTTTTCCATCTTTTTATTTGATCTTCCTTTTTTTCCAATAGTGTCTGATGGAAGGGGAAAATATTTAATTGAGACAGTGCAATAAAAAGATTACATGGCTCTATAATTATGAAATTAAATGAAAATGATGAAAGTGATGTCCACGGGTTAATACAAAAGAGCTAATCTTATTCACTAATGGAATAGTTTAATCCTCACATAAGATTATATTTAAAATAAGAAGATATCATAACTTGTAAGTCATAGCTTGTCATAAGACAAATGGAATTCTCCTTTCATCCTTTTTAAGCCACATGTTCATTTTTATCAGTGTTTTTAAAAAGTTCTCATTAACTAAATAGCTGTGTTTTCTTTTATTTGATGAGCTCAAGATTCAATCACTATGAAGCCTCTTGACATTTCTTAATAGAGATGTTTCCAAGCTTCCTTTGGCAATTTGGGAAAAGGGAAATGGTTGTTAAAGAGAATTTCTGAAGTTTAAGTTTGGTTGCTATAGGATCTATTACAGAAAATATTTTGTTCTTTGTTAAATTGGTGTGGTAATTAGCAGCCATATTTTAGTTTCTCACTGAATCCACTTTACATAAAAAAGAATACTGTTCTCTAATGGACATTGATAGAGATTCTAGCTGCATGCAGATTTCCTTCTCTGCCCATCCCCACTATTGAAGTTGCAAGAAAGCACTTAATAATTTTTATTTAAGAATTAATTTTTAAGTATGTGTTGAATTAAATGCATTTGTTGTCAGAAGAGTCATTCAAATTCTGTTCTTATTTATGGCTTGGTGATATGAGAAAGGTTCTTTAAACCTCAGCTTTCCTATTTGTATTTAGGTATAATCACAATACTTGCCTCCTGCTCTAAATAAGATATTTATATGAGAAAATTAATGTAGTGTTTTACCTACTGCTTGTATCAGATAAAACACTTTATAGATGTTCATTGCAATGATAATTGTGATATAATTCACACTTTCAAAAATACTAACATGTAGAAATATATATTCTCTATGTTTTCTTCTAACAAAATGTTTATATCTTTATCATATTGCTGAATATAGAAGGATGTTATGATTGCTTTATATTAATATTAAAGCACCCTTTCTGTTGCCTTAGGACTATAATGCCATTAGACTCATAGAACTGAAAGGAAAATTAGAAATTATCTTCTTCATACAGTTGGCACTTGCCCTTATCTTTATGCCACACCTCTTCCTACTTCTCATTTTTTCCTGTTTGAAATGCTGATATAATGGCAGCCATTCTAGCAGTAATATCTTCTCATGAAGCAAGGTGAAAAGAAAGCCACAGGCTAAAGATGATGGAAGAAAATGGTAGAAAAAGCCTCTAATATCATTGGCAACATGAAACTGATATGTCATGCTATCCTGCCTGCCTCTGGACTTCAACTCCTAATTTTTCAACTTACTAGTATATACAGTCTCTTCATTAATGAAATCAGTTTCTATGGATGGCAACAGTTAGCAGAAGATGAAGCCAAATTTTATTGGATTATTACACCTATGTCTTTTTAGAAAACATTTTTGATACATGATAGATGTACATATTTTCTGGGTACATGTGTTAATTTAAAATATTCATGTAATCTGGAAAGCTCAAAACCATGTAATTGCAATGCCCATCACCTTAAATATTTGTTTAAATTCATTTCCTATACATGTCAAAATTCAATTAAAAATGAGAAAGAATGAAGACCCTTTTATCTTTGCACCAGTTTTCTTCCTTTGGCTAAGCAACATCGGATAAAGAAGAGTCTTCAAAAATAGATAAACTCTTTGCCGTTTTTAGCTGAAAGGAAGCCTGTGGCTGGGACATAGTGTTGATAATCTGAAGTAATCTGCAGCTTACTCTATCTTTAAAGAGCAAATATTTTCCTCCCACTTTGAACTTATGATCTTTCTTCACCTTCTGCTTTATTATAGATTATTACATGCTGGTTTGGGAAAAGTTGCAAGTGCACTGGATTTTCTTTAACGTGATCTCACCTGTGTGTCCCATGCCCGCTCCCTCCTGAGGCCTTCCTGGGTATTCCCCTTGATTCCCAGGGCTCCGTCAGAATAAATCTCAGCCAGGCATTCCTGCTATTGGTATAACATGCTCCAGGATTACCACCATCCTTTTAATTTCTGTGCCATACAAGCTCTCATTGTATTATTTTCCCAGTATTCCCAGAGGAAAGGAAGATTGTGAATTCATCTTAAGTCACTAGTGATAGACTCTCATTTTGTATCTTCCCTAAAATGTTCCTTAGGATATTTTCATCTTTGTTGATCAATTTCTCTCTTGAACTACTATAGTTATTATAATCTGTACCAACCAAACAATTTAGTCCTTAATTACATAATATATTGTATTCCTCAAGTTTTTTGCATGTTTTCCCTCTCCTTCTAGATTGTATATTTCCTAATGGTAAAACATTAAGTAATCATTATATCCTGCAACACAGATCTCTCAGCATTAGGCATACTATATTTCAATTGATTGAACATTTAATATGTTTCAAACTATGTTATAATAAAATATGAACCTAATTCTCATTACATAGTTTGAAAATAATTATTTGAAGATATTGAGATACAAAGCTAAGATACATTGAGGAAAATGCTATAAGAAAATTGAGATGAGACACAATTTAGAATTACAATCTCGAAGCAAAAGAGATGTATATACTAGAAACTGAAGCTGGTTTAGACAATTATTAGCAAGAGGTATCCTTTGTGAAGATAAGTATGTTTGAAATGAGGCACCATCACGTTAGGTTTCTTGCAAAGATATTTGCATAATGTTAAAAATATGCCATCATTTTGTGGAGAAGCATGCTATAAAATTACTTTCAAATAATGCTTTTGTATTTTAAATTTTATTCAATATTTAATGGGTATGTACTTGATTGAAAACATATGTCAATTTGCATATCCACCCAGGAAAAGACTGTTTCTAAGTACTAACTAGGGGCACTGGTCACATCCTCAAATGTCATGGCAATTCTCACTGGGTATGTTCTGAACTGGTAGGTGAACATTATGACTTCTTTTCTCATTCTCATTGCTCCTTGTCAAAAAATCAATTTTATTTTAAAAATTTAATCTCTAATTTTTTCTCAGCACCAGATTCATTTGGAATTCAGCTGTGATTATTTTAAAGCAGCAATGTCTTGGGAAAAAAATGAATGACACTGAGATGTTAGACACTGTCTGTAAATGAGGTTAATGTTGGGGAGTGAAAGTCTTTTAATGACTCTCACATCACAATAGCTAGGTCACTGTTCATTCTAGCATTTTATGAAAGGCCAGAAACCATGTTTGCACACAAAATCATAGTGTATTACTTTTCAAATTTTTTCACTAGATAGAGAATTGCAAGCCACTTATTCCATTCCTCCTGCTGTGGTTATTGCAGACTCATTCATTCAGCAATCAGCAATACTTCTTTAGAGCCTATGACAGAACTGGCTGCTATGGGTACCAGAAATACACCACTAACACTAATGCAGGACATACTAATTCACTTAGGGGCCACTTGATGCTCAGATATTCATCTCTAATTCACTTGAATTCAGTCAAATCAAGAACCATACATCCTGTGAGAGTCTGCAGATCTCAGAAATGGTTCTGCTCGTTCCTTAGCTGTGTGCTCTGTGGCTTGAGATCTCCTGTTTCTACTATCTCCGTATCGCACTGAATGTAGAAAACAAATGTTTAACTTGCTTTCATAAGAAATTTTCTTTTAAGACATTTATATATATGGGCACAGTTTAATTAAAATTTGAGATATAGTTACATGGTGGTGTGTCCAAATTTCCACAACACCAGGTGCTACTTTCTCTTAACTTCCATATCTTCTCCTCACTCTTTGCTTCTCCAGATTTCCCTCTGGATTAGTTTGCTAGGCTGCCTTAACAAATGCCACAAACCAGGCATTTTAAAGTAGCAGAAATTTATCCTTTCACAGTTCTGGAGACGAAAAGTTTAAAATTTAGGCAATGGCAGGACTGTTTTCTCTCCAGATTCTTTACAGAAGAATCTTTCTTTGCTTCTTCTAGCTTCTGGTAACCCCATATGTTACATGATTTGTGGCAGCATAATTACAATCACTGCCTCCATCTTCATATGACTGTCTTCCCGCTGTGTCTGTCTCCGTGTCTTTTCTCCTCTTCTTTGGAAATACACTAATCATATTAGATTAGGTCCCACTCTACTCTAGTATGACTTCATTGTAACTTTGATAGGGGAGGGGGTGCAGGGAAGTGCTTGGGGGCAAAGGGTGCGGTCCCTGGGGAGGGCTCCATGCTCTGGCCTGTGCCCACGGACCTAAGGGAGAATAGGCACTCCTGTTTTCATGCCCAAATGTTGCATTTCCCAAGACCACTCTGGCCCTTCACGCCCCCATCCCGTGCCTATACAAACCCCGAAACCCTAGTGGTCACACACACAAACGGCTGGACGTTGAGAGGAACACACCAGCAGAAGCACACACGGACAGACTCCAGTAAGCCTTCAACCGCGAAATGATGTGAATGACGTGGAATTCAGCTGGGGGTGGTGGGAGGAAAGTCCGCTGAGTGGCCCAACTCCAGGGGAAGACCACCTTTCCACTCCAACTCCCTTCTGGCTCCCATCCATCTGCTGAGAGCTACTTTTACCACTAGATAAAACCTTGTACTCATTCTCCAAGCCCACGTGTTATCCGATATTTCTGATACACCAGGACAAGAACCCTAGGATACAAAAAGCCCTCTGTCCTTGCGATAAGGCAGAGGGTCTAACTGAGCTGATTAACTCAGCCGCCTGAAGATAATCTGAAAGGGCGCACTGTAACACACACCCACTGGGATTTTGGGAGCTGTAAACACTCATCCCTAGTCGCTGCTATGGGGTTGGAACCCACATTTCCCACAACCTGCCCATCTGCATGTTCCCCCTAGGGGTTTGAGCTGTGGGGGGCACCCAAGAAGCGAGCCACACCCCTGTTGCATGCTCTGCAAGAAAGATACGGGAACTCTTCCCATTTCAACTTAATTATACACATCTTCAACCTATTCCAAGTAAGGTCACATTCCAAGGTATCAGGTGTTAGAACTTCAACAAATCTCTTTGGGGAACACAATGAAACCTACAACCACCTCCTTCTATTATGTTGACTCTGTAGAAATTCCTGTTTGGGAGGAAAGTGAGAATGTGAGTCTCACTCATTTTATTCAGTGCATTGAAACTTCTTTTTCTCCATGATGTACTCTAATATACACTTTTAACAATGTGCTCCAGGACAAATGCACAGAAATAAAACAAGTATTTTACAAATCACTCTTCCTAAGAGGTACCTTTAATATCATGTATCATCCTATAGTCTAGTCTATTTCCTTACAAACATATTGCAACACCAAATTGATTGCAAAATCCACTAATGGGTCTTAACAAACAATTTTAGAAATAATGCTCTAACTTATGTACAAAAGTCCCACAAGGCACACTGCAAAACAATTGTCCTCTGTTAACCACCATTGAGATCATAGGAAACAAAAGATTTTTATCCCTTTAGTAATCCAATTCATTCTTGGGAAAAGAAGGTATATTTGGAGCTCCACACTCATCACAAGAAGCAATCTTGCTATGGCAGGGAATTAACTGAGTGATATCTTTGAGTCTCTTCATCATCACTTGCCTGCAATTGTGAAATTCCCTTGGACATTTTCCTTGAGAGAATTTAATTGTTCTTGGCTTTTGAAGGCGTAGATTTTTAGTTCTTTTTCTGCTCTGATAGATTTTCATCATGTCTCAAACCGATTAACTTGATCATTTTTAACTCATCCATATTAATAAAGCTTTTATTACAGGTGAAGTCATTATGACTTGACATGGGCCACATTTTTAAAACAATTTTAATTTTCTAGTAGTCTTTCCACAGGTGGAGAGGACATATTCCCTTTGAAAAATGTGCATTTTGGGAAAATGCAAGAATAATTTAAGACATAAATGTACACGTATTTATGACCCATACTTGGCCACTTGTGTGCATACATGTGTGTAAAACCTTCTATATCTTGAATAATTCTCTATTATAGTGAGTATTACCTCTATTATTTGCCTAAATCTCTTTAGCTACCTTTATATAGTAAATCCATGCTTCATATATTAAATGCAAGGTCCTATGGATTGTGGGATACAAATAAGGATAATGTTAACTTTAATGAAGAGCATTTCTCTGAATCACATTTCATCTGCTACTGTGTGGCTTTGTTGTTTTTTTCTTTATTGTTATGATCCTATCTGGTGAAAACATTTTTCTCAGAAGCTGTGAGCTCTTTCCACACCACTGCCTGAGTCTTCTCAGCAAGCTGCCCCTGAGCACTGCTACTGAACACCAGTCCTTCCAAGTGTCCAGGTTGGGATGCTGCTAATGCCCTGAGGCCCTGGGTCCTCACTAGAGAACTCCAACGTGCCTAAGACACACTATGTGTATGCAAGAATGGGAAAGATAGGATTTTCTTCCCATTGTTCGAGGTATGCGTGCATTTCTGGCTTGTTTTCCAATGTGTACAGATATTACATACAATATCTACAAACATATTAATTTTCCTAGAGATACATTTCTCCATAATATTAGACCTCTAGATCTGGTTGGAATTAATGTGGAAGATGGATATGATGGATGCTGTAAAAAGCAACTGCATTATTATAGGGTTTTTTTTTTTTTTGCATTTTTTGTAAAAATCTTTTTGTACTCACATTTTTCACTAAAAATGACAAGAACATAGTAAAAGTAATCCAGATGAATCAAAAGGATATGAAATGAAAAATTATTTTATTTCCCACCCCACATGCCTGGTTGCTGAGCCTCAGCATTCCAGAGACAGTCATTGTTTACTCATTCAAATAATTCTGATTTTTTTTTTTTACTAGTATGAAAGATATTTTGAGAAATGTCTAAATCCCAGATGTTGACACAATTTAGAGTCAAAATTGGCATGCTTCTATATGCATAGATGTTTACATATCTGTCTTTGTTTCAAGACAAGCAGTGTGTCCTATTTATCTTTAGATTGTCAGCAGTATGTCTGGCGCATGGAAATTAATTAATTCTTGTTTCATTGTTAGAATGAATCCTAGAACCTGATAGAAGTGTTTTTGTTCACTCATTGTAGAAATGTCATTCAGCACTCTTACTAGTTAATCAAGTAGGCAATTGTCTTTTCAAGTTCACGAATTGATTTCCAATATAAAAAGATGGGAATGTTATTGGTTGCATGAAAAGAGATCCTGGTTTTACTGTGTCTGTTGCATATTTGCTGTGTGAGTTTGGTATGCATTTTCCTTTCTCTGGATCTGTTTGTTATTTTTTTTTTAACTGAAGGAGCTGGATAAAATAATCTATGAAGTCTTTTCCAGCTCTATTATTCTTTGAATCTCTATATATTTTTTATCTAGCATGTTCTTTTGGAAAATATCCTAGAACTTATTTGACCTGTATTCAAGCTGATTCTTTTCCTAGACTAAAATTGTGCAAGGTTGAAATTTACAGCTCTCAAATATCTACTCCTACAAAATCCACAACAGAAGCCACATGCAATTTATACCATGTGAGTCTCAAATCTGTGTCTGATTCCATTAAATTTGTCTAAAAGGGAAGAGTGTGAATGCTGGCAAACCATTCCAGAATTTCCATTTCTTTCTTTCTATTTCAGCAAATACAGAGCTGGGTCTGTAATGGACAATTGGTTAATGTTTTTAAAAGTCAATTTGATATGTCAAGCTTTGAAGAATCTTTTTTCTTTCTTTTTTTTTTGGTGAGTTCATGTTCTTTGCAGGGACATAGATGAAGCTGGAAGCCATTATTCTCAGCAGAGTAACACAGGAACAGGAAACCAAACACCACATGTTCTCACTCATAGGTGGGAGTTGGACGGTGAGAACACATGGACACAGGGAGGAGAAGCTTACACACCGGGGTCTGTTAGGGGGTGGGGAGTTGGGAGAGGGACAGCATTAAGAGAAATACCTAATGTAGATGATGGGTTGATGTATGCAGCAAACAACCACGGCGCATATATACCCATGTAGCAAACCTGCATGTTCTGCACATGTACCTCAGAACTTAAAGTATAATTTAAATAAATAAACAAATAAATAAATAAATAGTAATCTTTCGGTCACAATCCCTTAGATGAGTCTTGGAACTCAATCATTGCTTAAATGCATTGATATTTCTGAAATCGTAATTTTATTTTTACCAAATACAGGCAAATATCTTTATGTGGGGAAAATGAGATTTATTTTTCTGAAAACCCGCAGGACAGCTTAGTACAATAAATTGGTTCATAACTGTATAATAAATAATGATAACGAGGAAGGTATTTTCTGTATTTGTTGTTTAGCACATTGTGATTTAGTCTTAGTCTTTATATTAAAGCATATACAATTATTTTGAAAAAACATTTTTTTTTCTTACTACAACTTCCTCTCTTCATGCTTATTCTCCTATACAAAGCTGCAATTTTATCCACATATTATCAGGGGTTCCCTGAGATCCTCATTCTTCATCCAGACCACAAGCCAATCTGAGCTTCTTTGCTCTTTAATCGTTCTATTCCACTCTTATGTTCACTCCCACCCACACTGCACCTCGTCTTCTGTATCTATCTTTACCATCCCCAACTCCAAGTGAGGCTAATTATCTTTTTCTTCATCTCATATTTATCCTAGGTTGGTTTTCTATATTTACATTTATGTCTAAATACATTTAAAACTGGCTTCCCTAAGATGGATGTTTCAGTGTATTTATTTGCAAACATAAAACAACATGACATTGTCATCTAATTATTATAGAGATCAAAGATCTAAAGTAAGTCCCAGTTGGCTAACATCAGGGTGTCCCCAGGGCAGGTTCATTCTGGAGGCTCTGAGTGTAGAACCCACTTCCTTTCCTTTTTCACATTCTGGAGGTCACCTGCATTCCTTCATTTTGACCACTCCATGGATTCCTCCAACCTCCTGCTTCTGTTGTCACATCTCCAACTGCTGATTGTGATCCCCCCCTCTCTCTTTTATGGACCCTTGTGACTACATTAGGCTTACTTAGAAAATGCAGGATAATTTTCTGATCTCAATATCCTTCACTTAGTCACATCTGCCATGTCTCTTTTACCACGTAAGGTGACATATTTACAGTTTCTGGGGATTAGAGTGTGGGGATCTCTGGAATATTATCCAACCTACAATATCCAGTAACCTCTGATCATCTCTCAGTGTCAGCATTTGGTGCAGTCTTCCAAAAATTGTGGTCCATGATCTGCATGAAAATAGTAATTCCAGAGCCCTACCGATGAGGCACTGAAGCAGAATCAGGCATGGGACATAGAAGAGTTAAAATACCTTTAAAACATATATATACCTTAGACTTAAGGAATTTGCTCATCCCTAATTAACTTAATGTTCTATTGACTAAATCAATTCCTTACAAATGTTACTAACATATTTTATTAAAGCTCAAATTACTTAACATGTCTTCTGAATCACCACATGACTCTATTTTATAAATCACTGAGGAAATAGTGCTTATGTGACACATGTTTCTGAATACCATATGTGTAGTTTGGAAACCTAACAAGCTACCAATTCTATGTTCTCATGCTCTTAAAACCCTGCTCACAAATCACCACTGGGGCCTTGATTCCATCATTCGTACCTTTCTCTCTAATGTACTAAATTTGTCACTTTGGTTTTGGAAGATATATCCTTTTCTTTTATCTAAATCAACATATGTACATACAAATTGACAAAGGTGAAAAAGCAAGGGAATTAAGAGAATACCTCTTCCCTTTCTCCTTTCTCCTGAATGAGTCAGATCCCAGAGTCCAGCCCAGAGAGAAATCGCTGTAGCAGCAGAAAATAGAGACCTTCATTGTAAAATCCGCACATCTCCCTCTCTGCTCTCTTCTCTCTCTCCTTTTCCAGTGTGATCTCATTTTTCAGGCTGACTTAGAACCACTGGGACATACTGCTCAGTCACTTTGGTGTGTTTACACATGGCATCCACTCTATCAACCTTGGCCTGAAGTCTTCTGTGGTTTACCAGCCCCCACTGCAACCCTCCACACTTATATCTAAAACTACTCACAAGCATTACGCACATATGCCACACTACACAAACACATATGCACACACCATCCCACACGTACAAACCCAGGCTCCCACCTACCCCCAACACAGATGTACATCCATACATAAAACCCCACATAGACACACACCATACATACATATCCACTTATATGGTTTGGCTGTGTTCCCACCCAAATCTCATCTCGAATTTTAGTTCCCATAATCCCCACATGTGGTGGGAGGGACCCAGTGGGAGGTAACTGAATCATGGGGGTAATTTCCTCCATGCTATTCTCATGATAGTAAGTTCTCATGAGATCTGATAGTTTTGTAAGGGGCTTCTCGCTTCACTCAGCTCTTGTTCTCCTTGCTGTTGCCACTTGAAGAAGAATATGTTTGCTTCCCCTTCTGCCATGATTGTTAAGTTTCCTGAGGCCTCCCAGCCATGCTGAATTTTTGCATTTTTAGTAGAGACAGTTTTTCACCATGTTGGTGAGGCTGGTCTTGAACTCCTGATCTCATGATCCACTTCCTTGGCCTCCCAAAGTGTTGGGATTACAGGTGTGAGCCACTGCGACTGACTACCCCATTTTTATGTGAAAACTAAGCTGTTTATTTGTCATCATTCAATTGATATACATGCAATTTCCCACTATGCATCTTTGATTATCTTTTCAACTGTCTTTAAAAAAAACGTTCACACTGATTCAACATTGAAATAAAAATTCTATGCAGAAAGGTATGGAAATAGAGCAATGGGGTGTACATTTGATAATTATGAAGGAGATAGCGCTTGTTGAGAATGACGACTACCAGAGTAACCTGAGAAACTGAGGTAAGCAGTTTAGAAGAAATTCTTAGAGGCAATCTAAGACACATTTTTAAGAAATGTGGTCTTACGAATACTCTTGATGTAGTTTCTTTGTTGCTAAATTGGGGATCTGCAGTTGGAATTGCGATATTTTGCCCAATATTCATTTCTTAGGAATACAGCCCCAATCTTTATTAGCTAGCCACATGGCTTTATATAATAAAAAACACATTTTGCAACCTCCTTTCAAGCCTAGTCTAAAAGCTATGTAACTTAATTCTTTCCAATTTGATGAAAGTACAAATGCAAAACTTTCAGGAAGTGTTTTTGGTTAGTAAGAATGTCTTTCTTTACTTTTCTTTTCCATATTAGATCATAGAGTAGAAATCACATTTTAAGAATAGACAAATAGCAAGACACAAGGTATCTGGGTCTGTAATAATCGTGGTGCTATCAAATTATCCATCGATTGCTTTCTACAATATTTTGTTTACCTAAGAATGAATTTAATATCTATTATGTTTAAGACATTTGTTGGGGGTGGTGTTCTTTCACTTTCAAAGCAATTTTAAACTTAATTCATACAACACTAAAATGTATATGCTCTAGAGGTAACCTTTGCACGCTTTGAATAGGAAATGCAAAACAATATGACTTCATTGATAATAATCAGTTACTTATATTCAGTCCCTCTAGTGGTGGAAGTTGGGTATTCCAATATTTCTTCGGACCTGTACCATTAAGTATAAGGCTGTGTCCCTTTTCCCAAGAGGTTCCTCTTCCCCCGAGGTTCCTCCTTCCCCCTCTTTTTTCCCAAACACAATCTGAGGGAAACCCAGTTTTCCTCACGTAATTGTGTGGGTCATTAGTGGATCCCCTGAGATAGATCTCATCCAGCCTGGGCACTTGTTGGAACAAGTAAGACCCTTACATTATGAAAAACAAAAATACTTTAGTATCTCAAAACTAGTATCTGTATTATACTCAACATATCAGATCAGTCAATAAAAATTATGATTGTTATGGTATAATCTAATTGAGGCAGTTATTCAGACTATTCAGACAGTAAGTTAACTTGTAGTCATTTGAAGAAATTGCTAGAAAAAATGTCTTGGAGACATACATTTTCTAAAGCAACATTTTTAAAATGTGGGGTTTTTTTTTTTTAGCTATTTTCACTGTGTTCTTGCTTTAAAATTGACAAGTGCTTTCTTCTATGAGCCTTTTAAGTGTTGCAGATTGCTTTATAGGTATGAAATTGAAGATATCAGACATGAGACTATATTGACCTTTTCATGGTTTAAAATGCTTTGGTTTGAAAGGACATCCTTGATGTTTTTCTAGCACAAGGAATGTAAACTTCTTGCATCACTTAAGATGGGCAATATTTGAAGCTGTGATTCATAGTCCCTTTCATTCAGCTTGTAAAATGCTAGTTTATGACTTCAAGTTAATGCTTGTTAGCAACTTGTAAATATGGATTCATGGTCACCTGATTTTAACCCACACTTAAATCTAATTGAGCTTTAGTGGAACTTTGTTCAAAACAATGTAATGATTTTAACAGGAAGTTTGCAGACTCAGCAAGGGAAAATGCATGAAAAAAATCAATGTACAATGTGCATGACGTTAAATTTCAACCGGAGAAATCAATAAGTTCCAGATGTACATGGCTTCGTGACTCTTTTGTTTCTCCTCAGGAAAAACGTAATATGATATATTTTTTCACATCTAAATAGGATATGAAAAATGTTCATGTTAGTTTAAAATTGTGTTACTTAATTTACTTCTGTAATCCCTGGAGAATTGTTTAAAATGTGAATGCAACATCAGGAAAAGGACTGTGATCTTAGAGTTAGAAAATCTTGTCTTCAAACATCTTTCTGCCATTGCTCCTCCACTAATATCTAAGAGAAGTCACGTACAACTGACGTATCATAATTCTGTTACTTTCTTAATCTTTTAATTCACCGTTTTTTGTAAGAATGATGTGTGCCCATCACACGAAAGTCAAAAGGTACAGATATATACAAAGTAAAATATCAGACTACTTTCAGTCTGTTGGTCAGCTAGTTTTCTTCCTCAGAGACAACCATGGTTAGGAGTTTCTTATGTATTCCTATAGAGACATTTTGCATGCAGAAGACATGGATATGAAACTCAATATTATCCACTGAAATATGTAAAAGGGAGGTCTCAGCACTTACTTAGCACTGTTCTATGGCTTGATATTTTTTGCTTAAATAGTCTTGGGGATTCTTTTTCAGCATTCACATTAACCATAACCCTAATTCTGATATTCACTCAATTTTACTATATGGAGTTACCATAATTTATTTAATCAATTCCTTGTTAATGAACACTTAGATTACTTCTAGTGTTTTCCTACATTAACCAATGTTGTAATAAATAGTCTTATTATACTTTTTTAGGTTCACTAGTATCATATTTGGTGCATGAATTCCTTAAATGTGAATCATATGTGCAAGCAAAGCACATTAATTTAATATCTGTGACTAATATTCTTTCATAGAATTTACACCAACTTATACTCCCATCAGTAATGTTTGAGTGTTAGTACCCCCACTCCACCAAAATACTGTGGCATCAAATTACCTGATTTGATATAAAAATAGCATCTTATAACGATGCTATACATTATTACAATAGATTAGGTCATTTTTTATGTTTGAACACTACAGTAATTCTCTCTTCTTTTTATGAGACGAAATCTTGCTATATTCCTCAGTCTGGACTGGAAATCCTGGGCTCAAGCAATCCTCTTGCCTTAGCTTCCCAAGAAGCTTGGATTGCTCAGGAGTGTGCCACAGGATGGAGTGCCTGAGTGAATTATTTTTCTGTTGGAATAATTTTTATGTCCAGTGTTCTATTAGGCTCTTGGTTTGTTCTTTCTCATTTTTTAATGAGATTTGTATATATTATAATTTGTGTTGAAAATATTTTCCCCAGTTTTTCTTTTACCTTTAATTTTACATCTGGTAATTTTTTGTCTGTCAGATTTTTTTTTTTTTAATGCAATCACAGATAACATTCATTTATTGTTTTTAGGTGGCATGTCCAAATTTGAAGAATGTCTTCATTCTAGGATTTGTTTTTCAATTAACATTTTAGAAGATATTTGTATTAATTTTATTTTACATTCAAATATTTGCTTCATCTACACTTGATGTTGGTGTAAAAAGAAAGTAAGAGGCTGGGCAAAGTGACTCATGCCTGTAATCCCAGCACTTTGGGAAGCCAAGGCAGGCAGATAATCTGAGGACAGGAGTTTGAGACCAGCCTGGCCAACATGGTAAAACCCGATCTCTATTAAAAATACAAAAAAATTAGCTGGGCGTGGTGATGGACACCTATAATCCCAGCTACTTGGGAGCCTGAGGCAGGAGAATTGCTTGAACCCAGGACACGGAGGTTGCAGTGAGCTGAGATCATGCCACTGCATTCCAGTGGGTGACAAAATCGAGGTTCCATCTCAAAAAAAAAAAAAGAGAGAGAGAAAGAAGAAATTTACTTTTTGTTTTTCTATATGACTGCCCAATTGTCCCAAATTCTTTATTAAGATACCTTGAGTCTCTCTCAGATGTACAATGCTGCTTCCCCATTTGAGGGGAATTGATGAGCATATTTAGCTGAACAAAACTCTGGTAAAAATACCCTGAAGTTTAATTGTTACACTTTTTTCCTAAGATTCGGTTAAGGACACATTTATTTTGTCATAATATGAGGCTTTACCTCTATAACCCCCAGTCCCTGGAAACACACACACACACACACTCAAGGGAAATGTAAATAATTTATGAAGGATATGATATATCCTATACTATGTAAAGTTCTTATTTGCAAGCAATGGAATGCAGTCTAACTAGTTAAAGCAGAAAAATCTAGCTAAAGACTATAAATGACAGTTTTATGTCTTCTTTGGGAAAACAGAAAATTACCAAAATGTAAGGAAGTTGTCCAAAAATATTACAGAAGTCCATTTCCTATCTATTAGTTAACTTGATCCTCATCACAATTCTGTGATATAGGGAGCTATTGTAATACTGTCCACATTTTACAGATGAGGAATCGAGAGCCCAGAAAGGAGGCAACAAATTAACAGTTATGTCATCCATTGTGCTAGATACCCAATATGTTTTCCCATTTAATCTTCACTATTCAATGAGTAAGTTAATTATTCTCATGTTACAGATAATTTAATTGTGTCTTAAAGTGGTAAGTGAGCCGGGCGCCGTGGCTCAAGCCTGTAATCCCAGCACTTTGCGAGGCCGAGACGGGCGGATCACGAGATCAGGAGATCGAGACCATCCTGGCTAACTCGGTGAAACCCCATCTCTACTAAAAATGCAAAAAACCAGCTGGGCGAGGTGGCGGGCGCCTGTAGTCCCAGCCACTCCGGAGGCTGAGGCAGGAGAATGGCGTGAACCCGGGAGGCGGAGCTTGCAGTGAGCTGAGATCCGGCCACTGCACTCCAGCCCTGGCGACAGAGCAAGACTCCGTCTCAAAAAAAAAAAAAAAGGTGGTAAATGAATTGCTCATGGTCACAATGCTAGTGAATTACAGAATGAAGATTTAGATCTACGTTACTTGACTACAGCCAGTATTCTTCCCAATACACTAAGTTGCCTTAATAAAAGTGCAGAATTATAAACCAGAGAGGTAAGTCATCTCAATGTCAGCTCATATCTCAAAAGTTGTGCTCAGGTCTCTTGTATATTGTAATTTTAAATTCCAATTATGTATGAAAAAGTACTTGTATATGTTAGCTAATCAATGGGAAATTAAATTCATGTGTATTATTGGTATTGTTATTTACAGAATATTCAATAATTATAATATTAAAACAATATTATCTTAGTTTTTTATTGTAGTGCTATGATTTGAAAGTGTCGCCTCCTAAATTCAGGCGTTGGCAAAACACCTTTTTTCTAAGCTTTTTAAGGGGCTTTCAAGAGGTGATTAGGTCATGAGGGATCTTCCCCTTCTAAGCTGGATTAGGTGCTGTTATTAACGGGCTTGACTTTACAAAGGTAGTTTATCCTGTTTTACCCTCTGCCTTCTGCCATGGGAGGACTCAGCATTCAAGATGCTGCCCTGAAAGCATAGACTGGACCTCACTAGACAACAAACCTGCTGACACTTTGGTTTTGATTTCCCAGACTTTAGAACTGTGACACAATTAATTTTTGTTCTTTTAAAATTAACCAGTCTCAAATATTCTGTTATAGCAGCACAAACTGGACTCAGACAGCTAGTATAGAGACTCCTCTTTGGAAGTAAATCACGTGGGATTGACGATATTGAATCAGACTCTAATCTTCCAGGGATGTTTCCTTGTGAAGACAATATGTGAGTTTTGGCTGTTGCAATTTGCATCATTTTGAGGTTTTCAAGATCTAGCATATCCATGTTGCTATTTAGAATAGTACTTCACTGTGTAGGGGAGAAGTTTAAGGTTAGTGAGATAGGCATATGTCTAAACTCTACATCAGGACACTGTGATATACCTTCTCAATTGAGAATCACCTTGTAAAAAGTTTTCTAAAAGGTTTGTGTGGCTGACCCTAGACAAATAAAATGTATAAGAAATACCAATTCAGAGTCTATCCATGGAAAAATATTTTCCTCTTTCAGAGGCCATTTAACCTTCTTCTAGTCCACTGTACATTAAGTTATATTCAATCACAAAAATGTGATTTTTAATGGTGAGGCTTTGTAAGCAGAACTACCATTGAAACTATCAAATTTAATGAATTGTCTTCAAGCATTATCATAAACAAAGTTTTTGTGATTTCCCATTTTATTTCTACCCCGCCTGCTATAGCAGCTTCCCACATTCCCCAAGTGCAACCCTGACAACCTGCTGTATTTATGGGCATATCCAAGGCAATGATTCTTGAAAGTACTCATGAGTTCATCCAGTTACCACTCTATGCCTCTGTCAGTTTTCTCTTTCTGTTTTTTTTTTTGTTTTGTTTTGTTTTTGTTTTTGTTTTTGTTTCTGTTTGGTTCCCCTCTGCTAAGGAGGTTTTTTGTTTTTTTTTGTTTTTGTTTTTCCTAGAGCACCCCATGGCCTTGTACTCTGCAAAGTCTTCATTTTTGTGCTAGGATTTGGGGGCCATCCTGCTGTAGCCAAGAGGAGTGGCCCGCTGCTCCTCCTGGAGCCCATTCTCAGTATCTGCAGGCTCTAGTGCTACTGCTGGCTCATCCAGGTGCCTTAGTTGGGACTGATGCCTATGATACTACAAATATATTCAGTGTCTGGAGACAATGTATAGGAAATGCTGCTCTTTAATTTGTCACACTATGAAAGAACCACTATAATATTACTGCTTTGAACCCTTATCTTTTAGATCTTCAGGAGAGCTATAGATCCTAACACTGGAGAACTTGGATTCTCTCAAACACAGAGTCATTAGTGTCACCTGGCCCAACCTACCTACTGAATTAGAATGTGCATTTTAACAAAATCCTTAGGTCATTCACATGCATGTTAAGATTTAAGAATCTTGGCCTTAGTAGATTTGATTACTAAATTGTGACTCTGTGGCTCCTGTCCTTCTAATCCTATACATTGCAGTGGATCAGGTCATCGGCATATTCCTGATTTCACACTATGTATTTAGAAGGATGGACTTCTCTTTAGGAAGCTAACTTTGTTACGGACTGAAGATTGCTTTTTTTAGACCTCTTTTCCCAGGAAGCTCCTTAGATTCTGATGCAAACATATTTCTGCTAAACTATTCCTCCAGACTCTCAAGCACACTTGAACTTGACTGGATTTTAGTAAGTGGACTCTGATCCAAAGTGGAGCATCCTACTTCACTTGTATTATATGTCATTTCTGCTCAAGGTTCTTTCAATATGGGACTCAACTTTGAATTAACAAAGCAAATCTATTATTGTAGGAAGATTTTTCCTTGCCTCTCAGTCAGCAGCAAGTCTTACACAAAGGTTCTATCAGTTATAAAGAAACATTTGCATATAAAACAGATGAGGGAGAAATGAAAAGTTAGGAATGTTTTGAAAATACACACCAGGACATTCTCATGCCTCATAGACTAAGAATCACTTAAATTTTCTAAAAGTCTTGACTTTTCTAGGCAAATTTAGTTGATGAGCTTGAAAGTGTGTGGCACTAAGCCACAAAATAGTTGAAACTTATCACCTTATCTCAGGTCTGTGTGCACACCTATCGTGGTCAGCATCACCTTCATCATAATTGTTTTCATGAACATTATCATGAGACTGTCCACATGCTTTATCATTTATTCAGAAATCTGATGGAAATTCCAAGCTTTATTTTTTAACCTCTTACTCTGTAAAGTAATAAGATAGTCAGACACTTTATTCATATATCCTATTATTGGACATAGTAAATATCTTATAATGACTCAAAGAAGAAATATTTTCAAAATAATCTAACAAAGTGAAAAAAAAACCTAAACTAAGTAAATATAAACATTATTTTTAGTTTAATATCAATCCAGACTTCTACAGGTGCACCAGGGAACCGATCAAATAAGCAGCATAGCGTCAGCTAAGTATTGCTATCCAATGCCACCAGCACATGGATGCTGAACCTTCTTATGTCTCCATGCAACCAACTAGTCAAATGGATTCAACAAACAGAAACCAAAGGACTGACTATACAGCAGCCTCTAAAAAAGAAATTCATGATTTTTCCTTGTTGTCAAAAGTACAAAATAAAAATCCAAAATATACTGTGAAAGGAGTGACTGACTTACAATCCATATTACTGTATAATGATTTCACTACTAGAAATGGTTTTCTATTTCTGTCTTATGATGTTGCTCTTATACTTGCATTCAAATTGAGTATATGCAGATGTAGTTCTAGAACTAATTTATTTTAAATAGCCATCACTGAATTGACAGGCCACTAATTGAAATGGATTAATTCTGTACACAATTTCTTATAATGGGAGGAAACAATGGTAGGCTAAGGAGCTAAGCTGAGTAATGAAGGACGTGATCACAGCCTCACTCCAAAAGTGCAGTTGCAGTAAGGGTTGGGCCATGAAACTAAAGTAGAGGAATGACAACATATTCCTAAAGGACACACTAGTCAATAAGTGGAAGGAAAGCTTGACTAAAGCCAGAGTCAAGCTTTCCTTCCACTAAAAAATGAAAGACATGACTAAAGCCAGAGGAGTGTCTAGAAGGTCCCAAAGCACGGTCCTAAGATATAGTCACATGCACAAACTTGAGGCACTGTAGTGAAACTTTGTAATTAGTATCAACTTTTGTCTAACACAGATTAACCAATCAAGAGTCAAGTGCTTATGTATAAAGCACACTACTTTAAGCAATTTTGAAGAATTTTTTTTTTTTTTTTTTTTTTTGAGACAGAGTCTCGCTCTGTCACCCAGGCTGGAGTGTAGTGGCAGGATCTCCACTCACCGCAAGCTCCGCCTCCTAGGTTCAGGCCATTCTCCTGCCTCAGTCTCCCGAGTAGCTGGGGCTACAGGCGCCCACCACCATGCCCGGTTATTTTTTTGTATTTTTAGTAGGGACAGGGTTTCACCGTAGTAGCCAGGATGGTCTCAATCTCCTGACCTCGTGATCCACCCACCTGGGCCTCACAAAGTGCTGGGATTACAGGCGTGAGCCACCATGCCCAGCTGAAGAAATTTTTTAAGATGTACTGGGTACAGACACTAATCTCAAAGAATTCCCGGTCCAGCTACAGACAAATCTAACATAAAGATAAAATGAAACCTTAGAAATAATGCTAAGTTTTACTATCTATTTTTACTACTATCTACTTTTACTACTGTATTCATTTCTTCTACAACATCACTATTTTCTGCAATATTTCCAAACTATTGTTGAGTACTTTCTCTTTAATCAGCACTAGTGATAGAGAATTCGCAAATTCTCAAATTGTTAAAACAATTTATTCCACTGGGACAATTCTAATGCTTAGAAAATTCCACTCACTATTAAGCCAGTCTATGTACCCATAATTTTCATTACTCACTTTGCTGTGATTTTTTTTCATATTGTTTAATCTTCTTCTCCAATATTTCAAAAAAGTGATTAAACTAGAATCCTAGTTTCTAACCCTGATGCCTATTCTACATCTTTTTCTTGCTTCACTTAGAATGCTCCTTTCGGTTGACTTTTCCTAATTGGGCATGGTTTCAAGGGCTCCCACAATCAAGATATGTTTCTCCTAGCTGAACTCTCATTCCATTTTAATGTCCCACTTAAAATATAATTTTAAATTCCACTTAAATGGTTCCATTTGAAGTGAGTTTTCTAAGTACAGTACTATTGATGCCAGAAAAAGGCTTACTATTCTCCTCAGATTATCACCTAAGTCAAAGACAAAATTACCTGATTTATCAACTTTAGCCACCTACTTATGTGCATTAATCTTTTACTCAATCAAATCTTGTTTGGTTTCCCTTATATTGTACTTTTGCTCTGCTTCAAAAATCTGAAGTATGAGACATTTCCTCTTATTTTCATAAAATAATTATATGGCTGATATGCAAACAAACAAAAGATGTATGTTTGCATGCACATGAGGAATGCTTCCATTAAGAATACAAATCATAATATACCTAGTTTTCTACCCTGTTGTCTAAATTCTGATATTGGTGTATCAACCCATGTACCCATACTTTGTCCAGGAAAGAGTAGTTTAACAGGAAACAAAGACAATTGTAGTTAGGAAGATGCTGACATTTTTAGAGGTGTTACATGAGTTGTCTCAGGAGTAGTGTCAAGTTGGAGATAGTGGAGCACAATTCTGTTGTTAACAT
The DNA here is from genome assembly GCF_002776525.5 of Piliocolobus tephrosceles. Lineage (NCBI taxonomy): Eukaryota > Metazoa > Chordata > Mammalia > Primates > Cercopithecidae > Piliocolobus > Piliocolobus tephrosceles. Next base: position 38,782,357 of record NC_045451.1, read on the forward strand.
GCTGTAAGGCTGGGTGCAGTGGCTCATGCCTGTAATCCCAGCACTTTGGGAGGCTGAGGTGGGCAGATCATGAGGTCAGGAGATTAAGGCCATCCTGGCCAACATGGAGATACCCTGTCTCTATTTAAAATACAAAAATTAGCTGGATGTGGTGGTATGTGCTGTAATCCCAGCTACTAAGGGGCTGAGGAGGAAAATCGCTTGAACCAGGGAGTCAGAGGCTGCATTGAGCCGAGATCGCGCCACTGCACTCCAGCCTGGTGACAGAGCGAGACTCCATCTAAAAAACAACAACAACAACAACAAAAAAGTTTATAAAACAACATGCTTCATCTGTCAATCATTCATTTCTTGAAGTTGAAGACACTGCATCCAGTTAGCACATGAAATGTGTTCTTCCTGTATTCTAATATCCAGTGGGGTTTTAAAGATCTGTTAAATTTGGGATCAGATCATGCAGAAATTCAGAGGAAAACAACCCTTAGTAATTTTAGGGTGTTCTTGCCTATCCTTGACTGACAAAAGTCATTTCTTAGCAAGGAATGTTTAGAACACACGAGAAAGTTATGACACCCAATGTGATTTGCTGTGGGTTACTTTAAAGTCATCTTTGGAAATTACCTTTGCATGCCATATATCATGTGAGTCTCTGTGCTAATACTTCCCTAATACATCTCTAGAAGGAATCCTATGCATTAGAAAAGGCTTACATTTCCATCCAAATCCAACAGAATGTGCAACAGATAGAACACGTTTGAAAAATATTTTCAGCCTATTATGTTAAACAAGAATTTCATAATTATTCCTGTCTATATTAAGGTTAAACTGTTAAGTTTGACTAGACAGAGAAAATATTTGTTTAAAGAAGACCTTTCATATTTTCTTTCATGTATCACAGCATAGAGGGAAAATTGTGTGTTTTTTTTTTGTTATTTTTTTTGAGACCGAGTCTCACTCTTGTTGCCCAGGCTGAAGTGCAGTGACACGATCTCGGCTCACTGCACCTCCTCCTCCCAGATTCAAGTGATTCTCCTGCCTCAGCCTCCCAAGTAGCTGGGGTTACAAGCACCCGCCACCATGCCTGGTTTTTTGTTTTTGTTTTTTAATTTATAGTAGAGACAGGGTTTCACCATGTTGGCCAGGCTGGCCCCTGACCTCAGTTGATCCATCTGCCTCAGCCTCCCAAAGTGCTGGGATAACAGGCACGAGCCGTAATGCCCAGCCTGTTTTTTTTTGTTTGTTTGTTTTGTTTTTGTTTTTTTTTTAACATGAATAAGGATGCAAAATTAACTGCCTTCTGGTATCTTGATCGAAAGTACTTTGTTTCTTCCAGATTTTACTTCAAGTATGTTGAGAAGCCCAAGAAGATAAACACATTATTAACACCACAGGCAAATAATCTCAAAGCCATGGAATCTAGAGATGTTAATAGAACAAAATGATAGGACAAAAGAGAAAGGAGGTATTTAGAATTGATCCACCAACACAACCCAATATAGACACAGTTTCTGCCTTTACCTAACCCCTTTAACATAACCCCATATGTTACCTCGGGGTCCCTACTCCCTACAAATGGCCCCACTATTTATAGTTTCATCAGAAACTCTCATTGTAATCTTTCCATAAATGTATAATTTTTATAGTTTGTAGAAAATCTGTTTACGTTAAATTTTTGATGTGCTTAGTGATGTTCAGTCAGAAAAAGACTTGGGCATTTTCTCTAGAAGCTTGTAGAAGAAAGAACAGATAGCAGGAAAAAGAGCTTAAGATATTCTATACCTATATCACAGTTTTCCTAGTGAAAAACATTGGCATCCTTAATTTAAACTAGAGCATAAATCATTTTTTATTGCTAGTGCTATAAAATTTAAATCACTCTCATGGATACTGTCTCTTCACTTGATAGAATTTTTTAAGACTTGCCATAGAAATGGTGGTGTGGCTTCTTAGCAAGGTTTCTTATTTATAGGTTACTATGTTTTGTACCATGTGACTGGACCCTCCCCCAGCGCTAACTGGAACAGCACCCATGGGCTGGCCAGGAACTGGGTTGGTAGTTCATAATGAGAACTCAACAGACTTGTGTTACCTGCAGTGGCATAACACCCCAGATAAGTCTGATTTGCTCCATGGAGCTGCCAGAAACCAAGATAAAAAGAGACTCTAGGGCTTAGAACACAACAAATGTCTGCTTCTGATGACACGATTATTCATAGAATCACTGTTAAAATTTGACAGCTTGTGTCACCCTAACAAAACCATTGATGTACCCTGAATTACTGTCCGTTTCTCTCTAAAGTATATTTGCATTATTCTGAACGCTTTATTGGTCCCTCTCTAGGTCTCTTTCTTGGTCACGAGAGAGAGAGAGAGAGAAAAAAAGAGAGGGAGAGAGAGAGACAGACCAAGAAAGGATTCAGAAGTAATGCAAATAGACTTCAGAGAGAAATATATGTATGTATATATATATATACACACACAAACACACATATATCTCCCTAAACCCCACTAATTGAAACACCTGGAACATATTCCTATTCTTTACCAGGTACATGAGCCTAATTTATGTAATGTTTGGGGAGCAGGGGTCAGAAACCAATACAGTGATATTGTTCAATTGAAAGCACTTCTCGTTGGGGACACAGAACATAATAATTAGCATTGTTGATACTCAAGCACCCTATGGTGCAAACAGGCTCACATTTTTCACAATTGCTAGTTCTTTGTTCCTGATCTTCATTCCATGTAGACTCAAGTGGAGATAAAGAAATGGAAATGTTTGGGAAGCTCTGCTTGGGAATTAAGGTCCTGTCATAACATTTAAGCCAGAATAGCAGAATTGGGTATAAAATGCCTGCCAGCAGCTAGTATAGTTCACAAATCACAGAAAACAGAGCTGTGAAAAGATTCATCCAAGCCAATTCAGACTGGTGTAAACAGATGTACCACTTCTGTGCACTTTGACATTTCAGAGACAGTATTTTTGAGTGTTTTTATCTTTTTCACACTGGGCTTGAATAATTATATAAAAGGAAGTATAATATAACTATATTATATAGCAGATAAAAATATTTTGAAACTCTATTTAATAGTGTAGTTTTTCTCTTTGTCCCAGGCCAATGATAATCACTCCCAGTCATTTATTTCTCAGCAATGTGAAGAAATGAGCTTTGACTTTGTTCCCATGACAATGTTTATAAAATCTAACAATTGCAGAAGAAAAGATGGAAAAAAGTGAAAAAGGATGGCAAGGAGAAAACAAAAACCTCAATTCTTAATTATTTGGTTGTTCAACTCCAGTGATGAGTTTAAAATGATCAGAATTTTAAATCTGGTATCTGAGTATGGACACTGCCCTTCTCAGTGAGGCTATAAGAAGTATGAGCCAGAGGCAAATGTACAGAAGATTGAATCAGCTGATTAAGGGTCTGAACCATTTCTACTCTTAATGACTAGGGTGTTCCTAGGGACATCAATTCGCTTCTGGATTTAAATAGGTAAGATATTTAGACTGATGAATAGATGAATAGGTGGATAGACCAATAAAATGAGGACCGGAAATCATATGCTACTACCATACAGAAATTAGTGAAAATAGGAAATGTTTACTATAAGTTTTAATTTATTTTTTGAATTGACAGATTAAATTGTATGTATTTATTGTGTATAACATGTTTCAAAGTATATTTACATCATAAATAGTTAAATGTAGCAAATCAACAAATATATTACCTCACATAGTTATTTTTGTGGTGAGAATACTTGATATCCATTCTCTTAGCATTTTTCAAGAATACCATATATTATAATTAACTGTAGTCACCATGCTGAACAATAGTTCCCTTGAACTTATTCCTCCTATCTAACTGCAATTTTGCATCCTTTGGACTAACAAGATGCTTGTTTTAATAGTTCCTTAAAGAGATAAAGGACAGGATGGTACTATTGCTTTGGAAGACAGAATTTGGGACTATAAAATTAATTTTATTTGGCTACTGTGCTAACAGATTAACCAGATAGAAGAATAAATAAACCTTAGATATTAAGGTTTATGTCAATAGAGCATAGATGACTGGATCAAGAAACTTCACACCTGATTTTAACTCCAAATCACTTAATTAATACTAACTGCAAACCAAAAACTATAAACCCTGGGGCTGGTGATAAGGCAAACTGACATATAAGCCAGGGGGGCTTCACAACAAATAGATCAAAGTTGGAGACAGAACAAATCATGAAGCCCGTGTCACTGGGAACAGAGACAGCTGGCTTAGTGCTAGAAATCAGAATGAACAGACACAGTGCCAAAAGTTGATGCCAGAACAAGGGCACAGACATCTGAGGTTGCCCAGAAGTTAAGCTACAAACGTGCAAGAAATATTAATTGACTATTTGACCGAATGAGTGAATGTTGATAAAGAGTTATCTAGCTAAGTCAATCAATTCAATAAAGAGCATCTGCTTTGAAAGTGAAGAAATAATATTTAAAATTACATAATTCATGAAGGAAGATAGTCAATTTAATAATAAACAATGATTATTCTATCATTAATAGTAGTAACACATAGCTATTATTTATTGAGTATTTACTATATAATAGCAGACGGTATATAAATTATTACATATTATCCTTATCAAAACTCTCTGAAATAGGTGATATTATTTTGGCTTCATTTTTTTAGGCCTAATAAGATTTACAAACCTTTTTAAGTCACCTGGGCACAAAGTGACTGGGCCCAAATTGCATCCAGATGTGGCTACTTGCAAAACTTAAGCTCTTTAGACTCTTAAGTCACTAGTGTGACTTTCATTAACAGATATTTATTGAATAGCTGTTATGTTTCAGTCATTCTCTAAGGCTTTCCAAGAAATGAAAAGATAAGACACAATATCTTCTTCAAAGTAGAGAAGATTATAATCTATGAAAGTCTAAGAAGGAATGATGTAAGAATAAGGTAAGAATTTTAGTAAGTGTGATTCAGCTTTTAAGGGAATCTAAATAATATAGCCTAAAGGATAGTACTTGATGTGTTAAAGGTCAGTACCTAATGGTTTTGGTGTTGTTTGTGGTTTTTGCCTTTTCTTTTTCTTTCCAAGGGGGGCAATATTAGACTTATAATGTACAATAGTCCCTCCTTAATCATGGTTTCACTCTCTGTGGTTTCAATTGCCAATGGTCAATGAAGGTCTGAAAATATTAAATGGAAAATTTCAGAAATGAGCAATTCATAAATTTTAAGGTGCATGTCATTCTGAGTAGCATGGTGGAATCTTACACCATCCCACTCCATCCCACCTGGGATATGAATGATCCCTTTGTCCATTGTATCTATAGTGTCTATGCTATCTGCCCATTAGTCACTTAGTATCAGTCTTAGTTATCAGATTGACAGATCACAAGTAGTACCGTGCAGTAATATATTTTGAAACAGAGATCACATTTATATAACTTATCATATGTTGCTATAATTTTTCTATTTTATTATTAGCTATTATTCATTTCTTACTGTGCCTAATTTATAAAGCAAAGTTTATCATACATAGGTATGTACAGTATTTGAAAAACCCTAATATAGACAGGATTCAGTACTATCCATGGTTTCAGGCATCCACTGGAGGACCTGCAATGTATTCCTCACATATAAGAGAGGACTACTTTACTTGTACATACTTTTATATCCTGCTTTTCTCCTGAGATTTTAAAAGTATTTTAAAACTGAGATATAATTCATATACTATAAAATTCACTCTGTAAAGTGTACAATTCAATGGTTTATTACAAAATCATAAAACCATTATCATTCTCTAATTCCAGAACATTTTATCCCCACCAATCCCCTAATGTTAAAATTTGATTTTGAATGTTATTATTTCTCAATTTTTTAAGCAATGAAACCCCTTTTAAAACTACTTATTACACAGAAATTTAGAATAAAAGATATATTAAAGCACAATTGAATTAGTTGTGTGAATGGGAATAGAGCCCTAATCACTCTGGACTCTTTTTTCTTTATTGTTTAGAATGCAATCCAAAACATAGTGGTTAACAGAATTCTTAATGTGCATTGTAAACACCTAGTAAAAAATTATTAAAAGGTTCTAGATGGGTGAATAGACAGGAACAACAGATACACAAGAAGGTCTTGAAAAGGAAAGGGCTCCAAAGTATTATACAAGTAAAATATATGGAAATACTCTTAAACACTCTTACGGATTAAATTGTGTCCCCTTAAAACTCAGATGTTGAGGTCCTACCCCTCAGTACTTCAGAATGTGACCTTATTTGAAAATACTGTTGTTGCTGTAACTAATTAAGATGTGGTCATTATGGTGGATCCTAATTCAGTATCACTGATGTCCTTATAAAATGGAGTTCAGACACACACACAGTGAGAAGGCCATGTGAAGAAAAAAGTAGAGACGTGGGTTATGAGTTGGTAAGCCATGGAATGACAAAGATTGACAGCACACCACCAGAAGCTGGGCAAGAAATGTGGAGCAGACTCTCTTTCACAGCTCTCACGAAGAACTAACCCTGCCGATAATTTCATCTTGGATTTTAGCATCCAAACCTGAAAGACTATGCATTTCTTTATTTAGTCCACCCCATTTGTGGTAACTTGTTACAGCAGAATTAGCAAACATGCCTTAACATCCATCGTGAGTTATTATTATTATTTTTTAATAGTACATATTCAAAGTTCCCCTGCAAGTTACTACTATACCACTATACCAAAGATATTCTCATCCCTTGGAAGGAAAGATTTATCAGGTGCTTAATGATCATAGGAATAGCTTTCATTCATTTCACTACTCTTTAGTCTGTATCTACCACTGATAAATCAACTGACTTGTGAATAATTTTTAAAAATGAGAAAGACTTCAGAAAGAGATTAGAGTTGTGGAGAACAAATATCAATGCTTCTGTAAATTTGGCATATTATTGCCAAGGTGGAGACTTGTCCTTGTGATTTTTCTACTCATAATGAATAAGACCTGTGCAAAACACCACATATCTGAGTGGAAGTTTCAAGTGCAGAATATAGTTTGTTCTCTGTGCCTTTCTTCTGAATAAAGAAAAATATCCTTTCCTTTAAACTATTTAATGAGACTTTTAAAAAAATAATTGCACCTAGAATATACAGATGTTCCTTGACTTACATAACTTAGTGGGTTACATTACAATAAATGCATCCTAAGTAGAAAATATAATAAGTCTAAAATGGATTTAATATACCTAACCTACTGAACATCATCACTTAGTCTAGCCTATGTGAAATGTGCTTGGAATACTTAATTACCCTACAGTTTGGCAAAATCATCTAACAGAAAGCTTACTTTGTAATATACTGTTGAATGTTTCAGGTAATTTATTAAATGATGTACTGAAAGTAAAATGGTTGTATGGGTACTCAAAGTTTCTACTGAATGTGTATCACTTTTGCACCATCAAAAAATTGAACGATTTAAGTTGAACAATTGCTAAATTGAAGATTGTCTGTATATTAAAGTGTGAAAACATTGCTTGCAAAAATATAGTAAATAAAATGTGTGGGTTTAATTATTTAACAATTTTTTCTTTGCAATTACTAGATATATATTGGTGCTAAGCCATGGAAACATTTTTAAATGATGAAAGAAATGTAATGAAGAGAACTCAGCAAGACATAGCCACCTATAAAAGTTACTGTTATATAATGAGAAAATAGATATAAAAATACTAGTAAAAAGATAAAAATTCATTTAAATATTATCTTTTACATTTCTTTTATGCATTGTAGCTATTGTTTCATGAGAGATTGGTAACTTGCTCTACCAAAGACAAAGCTGGTAACAAATGTATACATGTATATTCTCCAAAGTAAAAGATTTGTTACTACATTCTATCTCCTCTTGGTGCACACATATATAAATCAAAACGTCCCCAGAAAAAAGTATGTATGTATGTATGTATGTATGTATGTAAATATATAGCAATTCATCATGAAGAATACATACCCATCTGGATTCTTGTACAGTGGCTTTCTCTAGAACAGCCAATAGAATGGAAGGAGGTTCATATTGAAGGGAAACTTCCACTCTACAAGATATTTCAGTTGGGTGTGAACTGTTCACAATGATAATGTTTTCTTGTATTATTTGTGTCATTATTTACAAATATTTATGATTATAAAAACACAAGGAAATTGATTATATATATTGTGTGGTACAGAATTTCTTTCTGACATAAAATATATAAATAATACAATGGTTATATACTTATTGTCTACAATTATAGGTTTTCGGTGTCAAAAACACCATAAAGTCATGTTAAAGGCAAATAAACTGAGGAAATGACTGCACTATATTGTTCATACCAAGGGGCAGACCCCATCAAAATAAATTACTTAAATATTAATAAGCACAACACCCTCAAATGATCATGTAAGGAAAAGCTCTAAGTGATAATTCACAAAACTACAAAAACAAAAGCAATAAACTTGTAGAACAATGCTGAATCATACCAGTCATCAAAAAACATATGTAAAAGTAATGTCACTGTGTTTTAAAAAAGATTAGAGAGGGTGCCAATATGGCTGAATAGGAACAGCTCCAGCCTCCAGCTCCCAGCATTGAGCAACACAGAAGACAGGCGACTTCTGCATTTCCAACTGAGGTACTGGGTTCATCTCCCTGGGATGTCACACAGTCGGTGCAGAACAGTAGATGCAGCCAAAGAGCGAGATTGGAAGCAGGGCGAGGCATTGCCTCACCCGGGAAGCTCAAGGGGGAAGGGAATTCCTTTTCCTAGCCAAGGGAAACCGTGACACACAACACTTGGAAAATCGGGTCACTCCCACCCTAATACTGTGCTTTACCAAGGGTCTTAGCAAACTGCACACCAGGAGATTATATCCTGCGCCTGGCTTGTAGGGTCCCACATCCACAGAGCCTTCTTCATTGCTAGCACAGCAGTCTGAGATCTAACTGCAAGGCAGTAGCGAGGCTGGGGGAGGGGCGCCGCCATTGCTGAGGCTTAAGTACCTAAATAAAGTGGCTGGGAAGCTCCAACTGGGTGGAGCCCAAAGCAGCTCAAGGAAGCCTGGACAGGCCATAGCTAAACAAAAAGCAGCAGAAACCTCTGCAGATGTAAATGTCCGTGTGTGACAGCTTTGTAGAGAGTAGTGATTCTCCCAGCACAGAGGCTGAGATCTGAGAACAGACAGACTGCCTGCTCAAGTGGGTCCCTGACCCCAGAGTAGCCTAACTGGGAGACATCCCCTACTAGGGGCAGACTGACACCTCACACCTCACACGGCCGGGTACACCTCTGAGAAAAAGCTTCCAAAGGAACAATCAGACAGCAGCAGTGGCTGTTCAGCAATATTCTCTCTTCTGCAGCCTCTGCTGCTGATACCCAGGCAAACAGCGTCTGGAGTGGACCTCAAGCAATCTCCAGCAGACCTACAGCTGAGGGTCCTGATTGTTAGAAGCAAAACTAACACATAGAAAGGACATCCACACCAAAACCCCATCTGTACATCACCATCATCAAAGACCAAAGGTAGATAAAACCATAAAATTGGGGAAAAAGCAGTGCAGAAAACCTGAAAATTCAAAAAATCAGAGGGCCCCTCCCCCTCCAAAGGAATGTGGCTCCTTGCCAGCAACAGAACAAAGTTGGATGGAGAATGACTTTGACGAGTTGAGAGAAGAAGGCTTCAGTCGATCAAACTTCTCAGAGCTAAAGGAGAAACTACAAACCCAGCACTATGAAACTAAAAGTCTTGAAAAGAGATTTGATGAATGGATAACTATAATAACCAATGCAGAGAAGTCCATAAACGACGTGATAGAGATGAAAATCATGACACGAGAACTACGTGACAAACGCACATGCTTCAGTAACTGACTCGATCAATTGGAAGAGAGTATCCAGTGACTGAAGATCAAATGAATGAAATGAAATGAGAAGAGAAGTTAGAGAATAAAGAGAAAAAAGAAATGAACAAAGGCTCCAAGAAATACGAGATTATGTGTAAAGACCAAATTTATGTCTGATTGGCATACTTGAAAGTGACGGGGAAAATGGAACTAAGTTGGAAAACACTCTGCAGGATATTACCCAGGAGAATTCCCCAACCTAGCAAGGCAAGTCAACATTCAAATTCAGGAAATACAGAGAATGCCACAAAGATACTCCTCGAGAAGAGCAACTCCAAGGTTGAAATGAAAGAAAAAATGTTAAGGGCAGCCAGAGAGAAAGGTCAGGTTATCCACAAAGGGAAGCCCATGAGACTAACAGTAGATATCTCGGCAGAAACTCTACAAGCCGGAAGAGAATGGGGACCAATATTCAACATTCCTAAAGAAAAGAATTTTCAACCCAGAATTTCATATCCAGCCAAACTAAGTTCCATAAGTGAAGGAGAAATAAAATCCTTTTCAGACAAGCAAACGCTGAGAGATTTTGTCACCACCAGGCCTGCCCTACAAGAGATCCTGAAGGAAGCACTAAAGATGGAAAGGAATAACTGGTACCAGCCATTGCAAAAACATGCTAAAATGTAAAAACCATTGATGCTAGGAAGAAACTACATCAACAAATGAGCAAAATAACCAACTAACATCATAATGACAGGATCCAGTTCACACATAAAAAATTAACCTTAAATGTAAATGGGCTAAATGGTCCAATTAAAAGACACAGACTGGCAAATTGGATAAACAGTCAAGTCCCATCAATTTGCTGTATTCAGGAGACCCATCTCACATGCAGAGACATACATAGGCTCAAAATAACGGGATGGAGGAAGATCTACCAAGCATGTGGAAAACAAAAAACATCAGGGGTTGCAATCCTAGTCTCTGATAAAACAGACTTCAACCAACAAAGATCAAAAGAGACAAAGAAGGCCATTACATAATGGTAAAGGGATCAATTCAACAAGAAGTGCTAACTATCCTAAATATATATGCACCCAATACAGGAGCACCCAGATTCATAAAACAAGTCCTTAGAGACTTACAAAGAGACTTAGACTCCCACACAATAATAATGGGAGACTTTAACACCCCACTGTCAACATTAGACAGATCAACGAGACAGAAAGTTAACAAAGATATCCAGGAATTGAACTCATCTCTGCAGCAAGCAGACTTAATAGACATCTACAGAACTCTCCACCCCAAGTCAACAGAATATACATTCTTCTCAGCACCACATCACACTTATTCCACAATTGACCACATAGTTGGAAGCAAAGCACTCCTCTGAAAATGTAAAAGAACAGAAATTATAACAAACTGCCTCTCAGATCACAGTGCAATCAAACTAGAACTCAGGACGAAGGAACTCAATCAAAACCACTCAACTACATGGAAACTGAACAACCTGCTCCTGAATGACTACTGGGTACATAACAAAATGAAGACAGAAATAAAGATGTTCTTTGAAACCAATGAGAACAAAGACACAACATACCAGAATCTCTGGGACATATTTAAAGCAGTGTGTAGAGGGAAATTTATAGTACTAAATGTCCACAAGAGAAAGCAGGAAAGATCTAAAATCGACACACTAACATCACTATTAAAAGAACTACAGAAGCAAGAACAAACAAATTCAACAGCTAGCAGAAGGCAAGAAATAACTGACATAAGAGCAGAACTGAAGGAGGTAGAGACACGAAAAACTCTTCAAAAAATCAATGAATCCAGGAGCTAGTAATTTTGAAAAGATCAACAAAATTGATAGACCACTAGCAAGACTAATAAAGAAGAAAAGAGAGAAGAATCAAATAGATGCAATAAAAAATGATAAAGGGGATATCACCACTGATCCCACAGAAATACAAACTACCATTAGAGAATACTATAAATACCTCTATGCAAATAAACTAGAAAACCTAGAAGAAATGGATAAATTCCTGGACACACACACTCTCCCAAGACTAAACCCGGAAGAAGCCGAATCCCTGAATAGACCAATAGCAGGCTCTGAAATTGAGGCAATAATTAATAGCCTACCAACCAGAAAAAGTCCAGGACCAGATGGATTCACAGCCAAATTCTACCAGAGGTACCAGGAGGAGCTGGTACCATTCCTTCTGAAACTATTCCCATCAATAGAAATAGAGGGAATACTCCCTAACTCATTTTATGAGGCCAACATCATCCTGATACCAAAGCCTGGCAGAGACACAACAAAAAAAGAGAATTTTAGATCAACATCCCTGATGAACATCCATGCAAAAATCCTCAATAAAACACTAGCAAACCAAATCCAGCAGCAGATCAAAAAGCTTAATCACCATGTTCAAGTGGGCTTCATCCCTGGGATGCAAGGCTGGTTCAACATATGCACATCAATAACTGTAATCCAGCATATAAACAGAACCAACGACAAAAATCACATGATTCTCCCAATAGATGCAGAAATTCAATGACAAAATCCAACAGCCCTTCATGATAAAAACTCTCAATAAATTCGGTATTGATGGAACATATCTCAAAATAATAAGAGCTATTTATGACTAACCCACAGCGAATATCATACTGAATAGGCAAAAACTGGAAGTGTTCCCCTTGAAAACTGGCACAAGACAGGGATGCCCTCTCTCACCACTCCTATTCAACATAGTGTTGGACGTTCTGGCCAGGGCAATCAGGCATGAGAAAGAAATAAAAGGTATTCAATTAGGAAAAGAGGAAGTCAAATTGTCTCTGTTTGCAGATGACATGATTGTGTATTTAGGAAACTCCATCATCTCAGCCCAAAATCTCCTTAAGATGATAAGCAACTTCAACAAAGTCTCGGAATACAAAATCAATGTGAAAAGTCCCTAGTATTCTTATACACCAATAACAGACAAACAGAGAGCCAAATTGTGAGTGAACTCCCATTCACAATTGCTTCAAAGAAAATAGAATACCTAGGAATCCAACTTACATGGGATGTGAAGGACGTTTCAGGGAGAACTACAAACAACTGCTCAACGAAATAAAAGAGGACACAAACAAATGGAAGAAATAAAAGAGGACATAAACAAATGGAAGAACATTCCATGCTCATGGATAGGAAGAATCAATATCATGGAAATGGCCATACTGCCCAAGGTAATTTATAGATTCAATGCTATCCCCATTAAGCTACCAATGACTTTCTTCACAGAATTGGGAAAAACTACTTTAAAGTTCATATGGAACCAAAAAAGAGCCCGCATTGCCAAGACAGTCCTAAGCCAAAAGACAAAGCTGGAGGCATCATGCTACCTGACTTCAAACTATACTGGAAGACTACAGTAACCAAAACAGCATGGTACTGGTACCAAACCAGAGATATAGACCAATGGAACAGAACAGAGCCCTCAGAAATAACACCACACAGCTACAACCATGTGATCTTTGACAAACCTGACAAAAACAAGAAATCGGGAAAGGATTCCCTATTTAATAAATGGTGCTGGGAAAACTGGCTAGCCATAAGTAGAAAGCTGAAACTGGATCCCTTCCTTACACCTTATACAAAAATTAATTCAAGATGGATTAGAAACTTACGTGTTAGACTTAAAAGCATAAAAACCCTAGAAGAAAACCTGGGCAATACCATTCAGCACATAGGCATGGACAAGGACTTCATGTATAAAACACCAAAAGCAATAGCAACAAAAGCCAAAATTGACAAATGGGATCTAATTAAACTAAAGAACTTCTGCACAGCAAAAGAAACTACCATCAGAGTGAACAGGCAACCTACAGAATGGGAGAAAATTTTTGCAATCTACTCATCTGACAAAGGGCTAATATCCAGAACCTACAGAGAACTCAAATAAATTTACAAGAAAACAACAAACAACCCCATCACAAAGTGGGCAAAGGAAATGAACAGACACTTCTCATGAGAAGACATTTATACAGCCAACAGACACATGAAAAAATGCTCATCATCAGTAGCTATCAGAAAAATGCAAATCAAAACCACAATGAGATATCATCTCACACCAGGTAGAAGGGCGATCATTAAAAAGTCAGGAAACAACAGGTGCTGGAGAGGATGTGGAGAAATAGGAACAATTTTACACTGTTGGTAGGATTGTAAACTAGTTCAACCATTGTGGAAGACAGTGTGGCTATTCCTCAGGGATCTAGAACTAGAAATATCATTTGACCCAGCCATTCCATTACAGGATATATACCCAAAGCATTATAAATCATGCTGCTATAAAGACACATGCACACGTATGTTTATTGTGGCACTATTCATAATAGCAAAGACTTGGAACCAACCCAAACATCTATCAATGACAGACTGGATTAAGAAAATGTGGCACATATATGCCATGGAATACTATGCAGCCATAAAAAAGGATGAGTTCATGTCCTTTGTAGGGACATGGATGCAGCTGGAAACCATCATTCTCAGCAGACTATCACAAGAACAGAAAACCAAACACCGCATGTTCTCACTCATAGGTAAGAATTGAACAATGAGAACACTTGGACACAGGAAGGGGCACATTACACACCAGGGCCTGTTGTGGGGTGAGGGGAGGGGTGAGGGATAGCATTAGGAGATATACCTAATGTAAATGATGAGTTAATGGGTGCAACACACCAACATGGCACATGTATACATATGTACAACAAACCTGCACGTTGTGTACATGTACCCTAGAACATAAAGTATAATAAAAAAATAAGTCTGGAAAATCTTTCAACAAATTAAAAAATAAAACTTTCCAGCATCTGAAGAAAAAAAAAAAAATGAAGGATGAGTTCTTAAAGTTGCTCTGTGTATTTGTAGAAATAGGCATTTATATTTTTCCTTCATTAGATACGAGTAAAACTTTCCAGAAAAAGAAAAGATTAGAAGTAATGATAATTTGAGTGCTGGTATGTCAAAGAGAAACTTTGATGAGCTCAAACTGCTATACGTATGAGCAATTGGTAAAAATTATTAAATTAAAAAGTATTCGAAGGCCAATTTGTTAATGTGCATCAAAATCTCTAAACCTATGTTTATTTTTTGGTGTAGCAATTCCACTTCCAGGAAATCATTCTTAAGGATATAGAGATTCAGATACATGTTTGCCCAACATAGTGTGCTTAAAAAGAAACTTCTAAAACATTCTAAATAACCAGTATTTGGAAACAAATATAATGAAATGTTAATATTGTATTTAATTTTATAGAAACGTATTACATTTTAACAATCAGTTTTCAAAAAACAAGATAATTATACTGATTATATTTTTGTTTAAAATATTATACATAAGATGGTAAATAACAGTATTTTGCAAATGGTTATCTCAAGATACTTTGACTATAGGTAATTTTATTTTCTTCTTTTTTTATTTTTGTACTAAACATTGATAGCATGTACAATAAATTTGCATATTAAAATATAACTTCTTATTACTCAACTCATAAATCACTTGTAAAGAACACTGATTATAGTGAGATTTGGAGTCTGTTATCTTTAGGAAAAGAATACAAATAGGAATCAATCTTGTCAACCTAAATTACAAACAGAGAGAGCTCTCTTAATAGAAAATGATATTTATTTGGAAATAGAACATTGCAGTGGTGATACACAAGGAAGAAGGATTTTTTTGTGTAAGATTGCAATGGCCTTTGTGCATGCTCCTGGTTTTTGCATAGTCTCCTATGACAATTTTTTTTTTTTTTTTGGTCAAGCATTTATAAATGAGAATTCTCTCTTCATAGCATTCTCCAGCTCTATTTGTTAGTTTTTTTTTTTTTAAACACAAGTGACAAATTTGATTCTGACAACTTTCACAGTTTCCAACTATTCCAGTTGTAATTCTTTTTGAGTTCAGTTGAAGTTTAAAGTTATTTAATCTCCAATATTGACAGGATTTAATGAGTGGCCAATATAACATGGATTGATATCAAAATGTCAGAATTAGAAATTTAATCCAAAGGGTTTTTTTTTTTTTTTTTTTTTCCTTCAGAGAGCATGAAATGAGATAACCTGAGGGGGTGAGAATAAAAACAACAGAACCTTTAATTGAAAAAACAAACCTATGTTGGCTCCAGGATGTCTAGTGCTTTATCGGACTTTCAGGGAGGAAATGAACCTTATGAAATTGGAAGCTGGATACATCTCCAATGTCCCCTCCAGGGTCTTAATAGTTGGCATTCCTCTAAAAGCTTTATGAAATAAATTTCCTTATGGGAATTGTACCTGTTCAATTTTATAGCTTTAATTTAGTCAACATCTTTATATGTTTTCCAGGAATTTAATTAGTAAAATTATTTTTTAAAAATGAAGATAATTCAGATTGTCTAAAATATATAAGTTACAAATAATAGTTGATGTTCACAAAGACTTATATGTTGCAACTCGTTTTCATTTACATTAGTTAATTTGTTTCACATAACAAAACTGTAGAAGTAGATACTTTTATACCTATATTATAAAGGAAGAATTTGTTCTGATCATGCAATCCTGCATTTTTTATCCTAGTAATCTTAATAACAACACAAAAATGATAAATAACATATTTTGAGGAGAGTCTACATGTGCCAGACATTTTTCTGGTACTTTACATAACTTATCTACAATCTTTATAATAGACCTGAAAGAAAAAATATTTTTATTCCCATATTAAATATTTAGAAATAATATTAGTCCTTTTTCACACTTCTACAAAGAACTACCTGAGACTGGGTAATTTATTAAGAAAAGAAGTTTAATTGACTCATAGTTCCACATGGCTGGGGAGACGCCAAGAAACTTACAATCATGGAGGAAGGGGAAGCAAGGCTTAGTCTTACAGGTGGCAAGGAAGAGAAAACAAGGGAACGGCGAAGTGCCACAACTTTTCTACCAATCAGATCTTTTGCGAGAACTCACACTCACAGGAACAGCAACTAGGAAGGCAACCCCCAAGATTCAATCACCTCCTCCTACCAGGTCCCTCCCCTGACACATGGGGATTACAATTCGAGATGAGATTTGGGTGGAGATACAGAGCCAAATTATATCAGGAATCATGACGCATAAATGTTAATTTGCCTGAAATCACTTGGCTATTAAAATGACATTTTCCCCTCTTCTAGATTCCATTTTTGAAGAACAGTTTCTCTGGTTTTTACTTACACACACATTTTACAACCAGCGCATGGGAAAAAAACAGCCTGGATTAAATTTAGACTATCTGAAAATTTATGAACCAGTCCAGCCTGCCTTTCCAGATGCATAGGAAGTAAACTCACCTTCAGGATTAGTTCACATGAGGCCAGAGCAGAACACACCCAGAACTCTTTCTAGCATTCTTGGCTTTGTTCTTACAACCTTGGGAGTTTGAGAAATGAATGAAATCAGCAAATTCAGAGGAAGTAAAACAAACACAAGACAGAAATAAGTGGGAGAAAAGAGTCTAAAAATCAAATTGGGTGTAAAAAAATGTAATAAAAATGTTGTGGTAGAGCAGAACATTTTATTAAAAGATTTTACCATTTTTCTCCTTCCTTGGAATGATTTGCTAAAAAGAAGGAATAACTGTTTGGAAAATGTCTGTGGAACAGGAAAAATATTAACGCTTAAAAAGATGTACCAGAATTCACAGTCAGACACCTGCCTACGCCTCAGTCTTCTCCTAGTTGTTGGCTTGTAACTGTATATAAATTTGATCATATGGATGAACATATTTAATCATGAGTTAGATTTATTATACTTCTAATTAGCTTGATTAAAAATGTGTGTTTCCTCAGTGAGAAGAAACACATTACTCTAATTGAGGAAAAGAAATTTAAAATAGGAGCAAGGTTCTGTTTAGTTTTCGATATATTTCATTTTTATTAAAAGAACTGATTATGTTCCTACTTGGAATAAATTAAACATTTGTTTTAGCTGGGAAATTTAACTTCCATAAAATCTAAAATAGTGGTCAATGGAACAATACATATCCTTGATTAGTAGAGAGACTAGAATAGGTCAGACTAGAATAAGTTTTATTACTAAAAGTCTATGATTAGCATAATATATTATGACAAGGAGTTAAGTTCTTTGCTTTGGGGATACTTTAAAGATGTCTTAGTTATTCATTTAGTCACATTGCAAACTCAGAGAGATTCAATAACAGCAAAACTAAACAGCTTTTACCTTAAGACTGTCACAGAGATAGATTCGATTAGAGTATATTTCATCTTTAGAGCAATGTTTTCAGCTTTGATTGCATGTTGGACTTCCCAAGGAGTTTTACAAAATACCTATGCCTAGGACTTTAGTTTCCAAGCTCTGCATTTACTTGGTCTAGTATATTGGCCTAGGTATCAGGAATTTTAACAGCTGCCCAGCTCCAGTGTATGAGAAAACTGGTTTCAAAAATCTCATTATTACTACACAACACAGTTAAGGCGGGCAAAATCCAGTGCAAGGCATGGGAAATAAACAGAGGTAGAAAGTGTTAATTCCACAAGTTCTCTGAATATAGGACAGTCTTGCTCATTAGTACTGTACCTGTATAGCAGTAACAAGAGCAACAACAATAAATTACTTCTTAATTTTAGTTAATATATTGCAGAGTGTGGGAAGCTTGATTGAGGGAAGAATTCCATAAAGGACAGATATACTTCTGCCTGATTTTTCTCTAGAATCCTAAGATTTCTTCTGATACACATTGCCTATTTTGGACATTCTTTCATTAAATAACAATTTATGACTACCAGCTATATACTAATGGTAGTAGTGGAAAAGAAAATAAATAATACATCAGACTTGCTCCAAAGAGCTTACACATAAGGTAAAATATATACATGTAGAGCCACACACAGACATGTACACACACTCAACTACTCAACTACAAAGATATGTGATAAATACTACAGCAGAAGTACAAGCCAACCAACCATTTCATGGGCTCAAGGAAGAGGATCCATTCTTCCAGAATTATGCATTACTAATTATATAATAAATTATCATGGAAAAACATTTGTCAAATCTAGTTTTTAATTTATGTGTATTTTTTTCATAAGCAAAAACTTTTTGAATATAAGAAACCTGTTGTACTTATTTTTATATGTTTTGGATCCAGCAGAGTTTAAAGCAAGTCCAGCAAGTTCAAAGAGTAGGACTTGATACTTTTTGTTGAACTAACATAAATTTGCAATTAAAACAAGTGGAAAATCTTGGTGGATCAAGAGTAATTTAAAACTTACCTCAATTTGAGAACGGAACGTGAGAAGTCTAGCTGATGGTGTTACAACAAAGAAGCAGGAAACAGTCTTCGTGGGTGTGAGTTCTTGACAAGAAAATTTACTATAACTAGTTAATACAGAAGAAAAAAGTTTTGTAGATAATGTACAGAAGCATGGAGAAAGGCTAAATACATTAATTCTAGGCTAAGCTTCCAGTAAAAAAAAAAGGCTATATTCTACATTGCAAAACTGGCTCCACAAGAGAATTGCAACCTTAATCATATTCAGGAAGCTGTCAAATTAGAAAGCCATGGTAAAGAACCAGGTTGGCTCTGGGGCAATTCACAGACGCAAAGATGATGGTCCCTTCAAATCTGTCATTTATTCCCCCAAATAATCCAACTCTGAATCATTTTTATATCTCAAAGGGATGCATCTCATTGGCAGAATCTAAATCATGTGTATTTTAAAACTATTATTATCATTATTATCAGTATTACTCACTGGCACAGCAGCATTTACACTGTTGAAAACAAGTAAGTTATTTTTGATGATCAAAAATGAAAAGGCCTTTTTCCAAGACAACCAACTAGATGCATCTAAGAAGTGCTATTCCTACAGCAAGAGGTGATTTCAACTACACCAATATAATTTGAACAGATCTTCAGAGAGAAAATGCAGAATGTGACAGGAGAAAAGATGCAGTCACTGAGACTGAAGAGGGAGGAAGCCTCAAAGACACACAAAGGAAACATTTGACTAAGTTTACCTACTGCCCATTGCTCTCAAGTGCCATCTACTGGTTCCTATCCCAAACTACAACGTCCTAAATTGCTCTACTAATTCACCCCCTTGCAACATGAAGAACAATCATTCTGTAACAAAGACTCTGTACAGAGCCTTAGTACTCGAAAAACTTCCAAAAACAAAGCCAGTGGACCATACTCAATTTACAGCACAATTAAAGTAATGACAGCCCTTCCAGATGAGAAAAATCCGACAAGAACTCTGGCAGTTCATAAAAACAGAATGTCCCCTACCTCCAAACGAGCCTACTGGCACCCCCGAAATGTTTCTTAATCTGAATTGCTGAAATGACAGACATGGAATTCAGAATGTAGATGGCAAGGAAGCTCATTGAGATGGAGAAAGTTGAAATTTAAAGAATCCAAGGCAAGCCAGTAAAACAATTCAAGAGCTAAAGATAAAACACTCATTTTTTTTAATATACTTTAAGTTCTAGGGTACATGTACACAATGTGCAGGTTTGCTACATAGGTATACATGTGCCATGTTGCTTTGCTGCACCCATTAACTCGTCATTTACATTAGGTATTTCTCCTAATGCTATCCCTCCCCCACACCCCCACCCCACGACAGGCCCCAGGGTGTGATGTTCCCTGCCCTGTGTCCAAGTGATCTCATTGTTCAATTCCCACCTATGAGTGAGAACATACGGTGTTTGGTTTTCTGTCCTTGTGATAGTTTGCTCAAAATGATAGTTTCCAGCTGCATCCATGTCCCTGCAAAGGACATGAACTCATCCTTTTTATGGCTGCATAGTATTCCATGGTATATATGTGCCACATTTTCTTAATCCAGTCTATTATTGAGGGACATTTGGGATGGTTCCAAGTTTTTGCTATTGTGAATAGTGCCGCAATAAGCATATGTGTGCATGTGTCTTTATAGTAGCATTATTTATAATCCTTCAGATATATACCCAGTAATAGGATCTCTGGGTCAAATGGTATTACTAGTTCTAGATCCTTGAGGAATCGTCACACTGTCTTCCACAATGGTTGAATTAGTTTACACTCCCACCAACAGTGTAAATGCATTCCTATTTCTCCACATCCTCTCCAGCATCTGTTGTTTCCTGATTTTTTAAAGATCACCATTCTAACTGGTGTGGGATGGTATCTCATTGTGATTTTGATTTGCATTTCTCTGATGACCACTTATGATGAGCATTTTTTCCATGTGTCTGTTGGCTGCATAAATGCATTCTTTTGAGAAGTGTCTGTTCATATCCTTTGCCCACTTTTTGATGGCGTTGTTTGTTTTCTTGTAAATTTGTTTAAGATCTTTGTAGATTCTGAATATTAGCCCTTTGCCAGATGGGTAGATTGCAAAAATTTTCTCCCATTCTGTAGGTTGCCTGTTCACTCTGATGGTAGTTTCTTTTGCTGTGCAAAAACTTTTTAGTTTAATTAGATCCCGTTTGTTTATTTTGGCTTTTGTAGCCATTGCTTTTGGTGTTTTAGTCATGAAGTCCTTGCCCATGCCTCTGTCCCGAATGGTATTGCCTAGGTTTTCTTCTAGGGTTTTTATGGTTTTAGATCTAACATTTAAGTCTTTAATCCATCTTGAATTAATTTTTGTATAAGGTGTAAGGAAGGGATCCAGTTTCAGCTTTCTACATATGGCTAGCCAGTTTTCCCAGCATCACTTATTAAATAGGGAATCCTTTCCCCATTTCTTGTTTTTGTCAGGTTTGCCAAAGATCAGATGGTTGTAGATGTGTGGAGTTATTTCTGAGGCTTCTATTCGGTTCCATTGGTCTATATATCTGTTTTGGTGCCAATACCATGCTGTTTTGGTTACTGTAGCCTTGTAGTATAGTTTGAAGTCAGGTAGCATGATATCTCCAGCTTTGTTCTTTTTGCTGAGGATTGTCTTGGCAATGTGGGCTCTTTTTTGGTTCCCTATGAACTTTAAGGTATTTTATTCCAATTCTGTGAAGAAAGTCATTGGTAGCTTGATGGGGATGGCTTTGAATCTATAAATTACTTTGGGCAGTATGACCATTTTCACGATATTGATTCTTCCTATCCACGAGTATGGAATGTTTTTCCATTTTTTTGTGTCCCCTTTTATTTTGTTGAGCAGTTGTTTGTAGTTCTGCTTGAAGAGGTCCTTTACGTCCCTTGTAAGTTGGATTCCTAGGTATTTTATTCTCTTTGTAGCAATTGTGAATGGGAGTTCATTCATGATTTGGCTCTCTGTTTGTTTGTTATTGGTGTATAGGAATGCTTATGATTTTTGCACATTGATTTTATATCCTGAGACGTTGCTGAAGTTGCTTACCATCTTGAGATTTTGGGCTGAGACGATGGGATTTTCTAAATATACGATCATGTCATCTGCAAACAGGGACAATTTGACTTCCTCTTTTCCTAATTGAATAACCTTTATTTCTTTCTCTTGCCTGATTGCCCAGGCCAGAACTTCCAACACTATGTTGAATAGGAGTGGTGAAAGAAGACATAACTATCTTGTGGCCAGTTTTCAAAAGGAATGCTTCTAGTATTTCCCCATTCAGTACAATATAGGCTGTGAGTTTGTCATAAATAGCTCTTATTATTTTGAGATACATTCCATCAATACCTAGTTTATTGAGAGTTTTTAGCAAGAAGGGCTGTTGAATTTTGTTGAAGGCCTTTTCTGCATCTATTGAGATAATCATGTGGTTTTTGTCGTTGGTTCTGTTGATGCGATGAATTATGCTTATTGATTTGCATATGTTGAGGCAGCCTTGCATCCCAGGGATGAAGCCAACTTGATCATGGTGGATAAGCTTTTTGATGTGCTGCTGGAGTCGGTTTGCCAGTATTTTATTGAGGATTTTTGCATGGATGTTCATCAGGAATATTGGTCTAAAATTCTCTTTTGTTGTGTCTCTGCCAGGCTTTGGTATCAGGATGATGTTGACCTCATAAAATGAGTTAGGGAGGATTCCCTCTTTTTCTATTGATTGGAACAGTTTCAGAAGGAATGGTACCAGCTCCTCTTTGTACCTCTGGTAGGATTTGGCTGTGAATCCATCTGGTCCTGGATTTTTTCTGGTTGGTAGGCTATTAATTATTGTCTCAATTTCAGAGCTTATTATTGGTTTATTCAGAGACTGAACTTCTTCCTGGTTTAGTCTTGGGAGGGTGTGTGTATCCAGGAATTTATCCATTTCTTCTAGATTTTCTAGCTTATTTGCATAGACATGTTTATAGTATTCTCTGATGGTGGTTTGTATTTCTGTGGGATCGGTGGTGATATCCCCTTTATCATTTTTTACTGTATCTGTTTGATTATTCTCTTTTCTTCTTTATTAGTCTTGCTAGTGGTCTATCAATTTTGTTGATCTTTTCAAAAAACCAGCTCCTGGATTCATTGATTTTTATGAAGGGTTTTTTGTGTCTCTACCTCCTTCAGTTCTGTTCTGATGTTAGTTATTTCTTGCCTTCTGCTAGCTGTTGAATTTGTTTGCTCTTGCTTCTGTAGTTCTTTTAATAGTGATGTTAGTGTGTCGATTTTAGATCTTTCCTGCTTTCTCTCATGGGCATTTAGTACTATAAATTTCCCTCTACACAGTGCTTTAAATATGTCCCAGAGATTCTGGTATGTTATGTCTTTGTTCTCATTGGTTTCAAAGAACATCTTTATTTCTGTCTTCTTTTTGTTATGTACCCAGTAGTCATTCAGGAGCAGGTTGTTCAGTTTCCATGTAGTTGAGTGGTTTTGATTGAGTTCCTTCGTCCTGAGTTCTAGTTTGATTGCACTGTGGTCTGAGAGGCAGTTTGTTATAATTTCTGTTCTTTTACATTTTCAGAGGAGTGCTTTGCTTCCAACTATGTGGTCAATTGTGGAATAAGTACGACATGGTGCTGAGAAGAATGTATATTCTGTTGATTTGGGGTAGATAGTTCTGTAGATGTCTATTAGGTATGCTTGGTGTAGAGCTAAGTTCAAGTCCTGGATATCCTTGTTAACCTTCTGTCTCGTTGATCTATCTAATATTGACAGTGGGGTGTTACAGTCTCCCATTTTTATTGTGTGGGAGTCTAAGTCTCTTTGTAGGTCTCTAAGGACTTGCTTTATGAATCTGGTTGCCCCTGTATTGAGTCCATATATATTTAGGATAGTTAGCTCTTCTTGTTGAATTGATCCCTTTACCATTATGTAGTGACCTTCTTTGTCTCTTTTGATCTTTGTTGGTTTAAAGTCTGTTTTATCAGAGACTAGGACTGCAACCTCTGCTTTTTTTTATTTTATTTTATTTTTTTCTTGCTTTCCATTTGCTTGGTAGGTCATCCTCCATCCCTTTATTTTGAGCCTATGCATGTCTCTGCACATGAGATGAGTCTCCTGAATACAGCACACTGATGGGTCTTGACTCTATCCAATTTGCCAATCTGTGTCTTTTAATTGGTACATTTAACCCATTTACATTTAAGGTTAAAATTGTTATGTGTGAATTTGATCCTGCCATTATGTTAGATGGTTATTTTGCCTGTTAGTTGATTCAGTTTCTTCCTAGCATCGATGGTCTTTGCAATTTGGCCTGTTTTTGCAGTGGCTGTTACCAGTTGTTCCTTTCTGTGTTTAGTGCTTCCTTCAGGAGCTCTTGTAAGGAAGGCCCGGTGGTAACAAAATCTCTCAGCTTTTGCTTGTCTGTAAAGGATTTTATTTCTCCTTCACTTATGAAGCTTAGTTTGGCTGTATATAAAATTCTGGCTGAAAATTCTGTTCTTTAAGAATGTTAAATATTGACCCCCACTCTCTTCTGGCTTGTAGAGTTTCTGCTGAGAGATCACTGTTAGTCTCATGGGGTTCCCTTTGTGAGTAACTCGACCTTTCTCTCTGGCTGCCCTTAACATCTTTTCTTTCATTTCAACCTTGGTGAATCTGACAATTATGTGGCTTGGGGTTGCTCTTCTCAAGGAGTATCTTTGAGATGTTCTCTGTATTTTCTAAATTTGAATGTTGGCCTGTCTTGCTAGGTTGTGGAAATTCTCCTGGATAATATCCTGAAGAGTGATTTCCAACTTGGTTCCATTCTCCCTGTCACTTTCAGGTATACCATTCAAATGTAGATTTGGCATTTTCACTTAGTCCCATATTTCTCGGAGGCTTTGTTCATTCATTTTTACTCTTTATTCTCTAAACTTCTCACTTTATTTCATTAATTTTATCTTCAATCACTGATACCCTTTCTTCCACTTGATTGAAGCAGCTTTTGAAGCTTGTGCACGCATCACGCAGTTCTAGTGCCATAGTTTTCAGCTCCATCAGGTCATTTAAGGTAGTCTCTACACTGCTTATTCTAGTTAACCATTTGTCTAATCTTTTTTCAAGGTTTTTAGCTTCCTTGCGATGGGTTCAAACATCCTCCTTTAGCTCTGAGAAGTTGGTTATCAACGATCGTCTGAAGCCTACTTATGTCAGCTCATCAAAGTCATTCTCCATTCATTACTGGTGAGGATCTGCAGTCCTTTGGAGGAGAAAAGGCTCTCTGGTTTTTAGAATTTTCAGCTTTTGTGCTCTGGTGTCTCCCCATCTTTGTGGTTTTATCTACCTTTGGTCTTTGATGTTGGTGACCTACAGATGGGGTTTTGGTGTGGATGTCCTTTTTGTTGATGTTGATGCTATTCCTTTCTGTTTGTTAGTTTTCCTTCCAACAGTCAGGTCCCTCAGCTGCAGGTCTGTTGGAGTTTGCTAGAGGTTCACTCCAGATCCTGTTTGCCTGGGTATTACCAGCAGAGGCTGCAGAACAGCAAATACTGCAGAACAGCATATATTGCTGCCTGATTCGTCCTCTGGAAGCTTCATCCCAGGGAGGCACCCACCTGTATGAGGTGTCACTCAGCGCCTCCTAGGAGATGTCTCCCATTTAGGCTACATGGGGATCAGGGAGCCACTTGAGGAGGCAGTCTGTCCATTCTCTGAGCTCAAACACCGTGCTGGGATAACCACTGCTTTCTTCAGAGCTTTCAAACAGGGACATTTAAATCTGAATACGTTTCTGCTGCCTTTTGTTCAGCAATGCACTGCCCTCAGAGGTGGAGACTACAGAGGCAGTCGGCCTTGCTGAGCTGTGATGGGCTCTGCCCAGTCTGAGCTTCCTGGCCACTTTGTTTACCTACTCAATTTTCAGCAATGGCAGACGCCCCTCCCCCTACCAGGCTGGTCCCTGGCAGGTTTATCTGACTGCTGCACTAGCAAGTAAGCAAGGCTCCATAGGCTTGAGATCTGCTGACCCAGGAGCAGGATATAATCTCCTGGTGTGCCATTTGCTAAGACCGTTGGAAAAGCGCAGTATTTGGGTGGGAGTGTCCCATTTTTCCAGGTGCGGTCTATCACAGCTTCTCTTGGCTAGGAAAGAGAAATCCCCCAACCCCTTGCACTTCCTGGGTGAGGCGACGCCCTGCCCTGCTTCAGCTCACCCTCTGTGGGCTGCACCCTCTGTCCAACCAGTCCCAATGAGATGAACCAGGTAAATCTTGATTGGAAATGCAGAAATCACTCATCGTCTGTGTTGATCATGCTGGGAACTGCAGACTGGAGTTGTTCCTATTTGGCTATCTTGGAATGGAATCCCTCCATTTTCCCAAAATATTCATTTTAAGGAAGATGCAAATTGAACTTTTTGAGCTAGGAAATTCACTACAAGTTTTTCCTAACACAGTTGGAAGTATTAACAACAGAATAGACCAAGCTCAGGAAAGAATCTGAGAACTCAGAATAGTTCTTCAAATCAACTCAGATAAATATAAAGAAAATATAAAATATTGTTGATAAAAAAGAGTCAAATTCTGTAAAATAGTTGAAGATATTTATTATGAGTCAAACATGAGTGACTGTGGCCCCTTACTCAGTCCTCAAGAGGTCCTGGGAAGGTATGTGCAAGGTAGTCAGGGTATAGCTTAGTTTTATATATTTTAGGGAGCCATGAGATATTAATCAAATACATTTAAGAAATACATTGGTTTGGTTCAGAAAAGTGGGGCAACTCAAAGCAGAAGGCTTCCAGGCTATAGGTAAATTTAAACATTTTCTGGTTGACAATTGGTTGAGTTTGTCAAAAGGCTTGGGATCCATAGAAAGGAAATGTTCAGGTTAAGTAAAATATTGTGGAGACCAAGGTTCTTTTGAATTCTTATAGTGGCTGCCCTTAGAGGCAATAGATGACAAATGTTTCCTATTCAGATATTTAAACAGTGCTAGACTTTTAGTTAATCTCTTCAGGATTGGGAGGGTCTGGAAGAAAAAGATCTAGCTATGTTAATAGAGATTCTTTACAGATGCAGATTATCCTCAACAAAGCATGGCTTTGAAGGGCCTTTTCAAGATACGACAGAGAAACATGTTTTGGAGTAAAATATTTTGATTTTATTCCTTGTCTTTTAATGTTATACCAGAGTCAGATTCGAAAGTAATTCGTCATATACAGGGTTAAATAAAATCCATCTTATGAGGATTTATGGTTTGTAGGGCATGACTCCCCAGACCCCTTAGACAGGAATTTTGGCAAAATAAAAATCAGAGCTTAGTCCTCAGAATTAAGAAAAATGAACAAAACCTTTAAAAATGTTATTATGTAAAGAGATCAAATCTACAACTCATAGGCATTTGTGAGAGAGAAGGAGGGAGAATAAGTAACTTGGAAAATATATTTAAGGACATAGTCCATGGAAATTTCCCTAATCGTATTAGAAAATGTGATGTGTAAATACAAGAAATACAAAGAACTCCATCCAGAAACTATACCAGGCCACCATCCCCAAAACATCTGATTTACCAAGGTCAATGCAAAAGAAAAAAAAAATCTCAAAGGCAGGTACAAAGAAATGGCAGGTCACTTATAGACGGAATCCTAGGAGACTAGCAGCAGATCTCTCAGCAGAAAACTTATAAGCCAGAAGAGACTGGGGCCCTATGCTCAGCATTCTTAACGAAAAGAATTTCCAACCAAGAATGTTATATCCTGTCAAACTAGACTTCATAAATGAAGGAAAAATAAAATTAATTTCTGACAATTAAATGCTTGTTGAGAATAAGTTCCTCTTCAAACGCCCCTGTGCTTTCTTGTTCTTTCCTCCTCCGTAAACAGCCTAAGCTCTTCCTGCCATTGCCACACCCAGATATTACCAGACATGCCTTGTACTTTTTCTATAAACAGCCCTTCCTGCCTTAGCAATGGACAGCCTCTCCCTTCCTGCCTAATTAGCCATATTCAATTTCAAAACCTAGCCAATCAGGTCAGCTTAGATTGTGTGGTCCAACTCCAGTCAATGGGGAAAGGACACAGAAACAGGAACTGAACCGTGTTAGGGATAAAAGCTCCTACCCTACCCAATTTGGTGTGCTCTTGTGATCATGACTGATGCAGGCAGCACCCTTCTGAAGAAGTAAATTTGCCTGGCTGAGAAGTCTTTGATTGCTCATTTCCTTTGTGACTCTGAGCTCCTATTTCAAACAATCTGGGGCCTCCTCTGGGATTCCCATTCTCCTCTGGAAAGGGTCTCCGATCACTTCTTGTGAGGAGATACATCTCGCTGCCTTGTTGTACTGGCCTTAGGGTTAAGGAATCATGATCCACCCAGCATGATGAATAAACCCGGGCTCCCAGCAACGTGGGAAGCGGGAAGAGAAGGTCTACAGACACTATGGTGACCAGGTAACTCTGTGCACAGACCAAGGTAAGAAAAACCGCAGAAGCGGTGAAGTATTTCCTTGGTGGTTGGGACATCTTAGAGGTTGAAAGTGTGTTAATCAGATGCAAAATTGAGTGTGCAGTGAGTGCACAGTCCAGATCCACAGTTCCATGCTCACCTTATATGATTTAGGGTGGCTTCCCTGTCAGGGGTTTACAGTAACCTGTCATTGGTAAGAGGGACCTAAATTCCCATGAGGGAAGCAGCTGGAGAAGGACAAAGTGAAAGCTGAGGAGTGCAAGAAACCTCCAGTAGTGGGGGTTGAGCCTCTAGAGAAGGGGTACAAGAAATCTCTGTTAGGAGGGTTTGAGCTCCAGTGACTCAGGGAAACTCAGGAACACCTAAAACTTCCAGGATGGGAAATAGCTGAAGCAAGATGGGGGTTAAAAAAGAAAAGGCAGACAATATAATCCTCTCAGATAGCCCTCTAGTTCTCATGTTAAAATATCAGAAGGATAACGAGAACCAAACATAAGAAAAAGCAACAAATTATAAAATATTGCTGTTTTATCTGTGCCAAAGAACCTATCTTCAAATCCTCAGTTTTCTGGCCAAAGTTTGGGTCTAGTGATGATTGGAACTGTCAACTTGTAATAGAATATGTCAAAAACAAAAGTCCTGTCTCCAAAAAAGAAACAGACTATGCCCTGTGTTAGCACCAGGGGTCTGTCCTCCTCTGCCCCCTAAAAACTATGGGAGACAAGCAGGGAAATACTTCCCCTCAGGAAATTGAAATCCCTAACTCCAAATGGTCCACTAGCATGTGGTACCCTTTAGACCACCTTCCTTCATCCATGTCCATGGAGGAGCCCCCAAATTTGTTGGAAACAAGTGTTTGATGTAGCCAAAAGTAACCTGCACTTGGACAGGAAAGTTCTCACCTCTCTCAACTTACTCACCACCACAGATGAAGAATATATTCATCTAGATATTTGGTCAAGAGAAGGAAATCTGGGAAAATTGCAAGTTCCTCCAATTAAGGTCAAATTAAAGATTCCTAGGGAGGTAGTAAAAGGAAAACAATACCCTATTCCTCTAAAAGCCAGAATAGGTTTCAAACCTATAATTGAAAGCCTTGCTCACAATGGACTCCTTGAACTCAGTATATCCCCTTACAACACTCCAATATTGCCTGTAAAGAAGCCAGATGGGTCATACTGGCTAGTGAAAGATATCCAGGCTATTAATCAAATAGTTCAAACCACTCACCATGTTATCCCCAATTGTTACACCATTATTAGCAAAATTCCACCTGACCATGAATGGTTCACAGTAATAGATCTAAAAGATGCCTTCTGGACTTTGCCCTTTAGCAAAAGACAGTCTGGACTTGTTTGCTATTGAGTGGGAAGATGCCCACTCTGGCCTAAAACAACAGTAATGATGGACAGTTTGACCCCAAGGGTTTACAGACACTCCAAATCTTTTCAGTCAAATTTTGAAACAAGTATTAGAAAATTTCTCCCTCCCATCATTCATAGGTCTACTCCAGTATGTGGACAACCTGCTTATCTCATGGGGCAACAAAAAATGGGTAACAGCATTTGAAATTAATTTTCTAAATTATCTGAGAGGACAGGGGCTAAGAGTCTCAAAAAGTAAACTCCAGTTTGTAGAACCTGAATTAAAGTACTTAGAAATTTTAATCAGCAAAGGCAAGCAAATGATTGGGCTTGAATGAATTGAAGGTATCATATCACTACCTCTGCCAGAAACAAAATAGGAACTTACAAAGTTCTTAGGCTTAGTTGAATACTGTCACCTGTGGATCACCTCTTAAGCCTTAGAAACAAAACCTTTGTACCAAAAGCTTACCCAACAGGAGCCAGTCCCTTTTATATGGACCATCCCAGAAATACAACAGGTAGAAAAGTTAAAACATTTACTAGTAACTGCCCCTGTTCTAGCCTTACCCTCCCTAGAATGGCCATTTCATTTTTTCATAGGTGTAAACAAGAGAGTGGCTTTAGGGGTACTCATCCAAGGACATGGAGGCTACTGGCAGCCCATAGCCTTCTTGTCAAAAATTCTAGACCCAGTAACCCTTGGATGGCCTGAATGTGTCCAGTCTGTAGCATCAACAGCTTTGCTCATGGAGGAAAGCAGAAGATTAACCTTTGGGGAAAAACTCATTGTTATCACACCTCACCAAGTCAGAACTATCCTCAATCAAAAGGCAGAAAGGTGCCACACCGACTCAAGAATTTTAAAATATGAAACTATCCTGTTAGAGAGAGATGACCTGGCACTACCCACCAACAATTCTCTAAATCCAGTTGCTTTCCTAACCAGGAATCCAAACCAAAATGTAACAGGTAACCCACACCCAAAGGAACCTAAGCATAAATGTTGAGACCTAATTAGTTACCAAACCAAAGTTAGACTACACTTATGTGAAACTCCTTTTCAAACAGAGAAACATCTCTTTGTAGATGGTTCCTCCCAGGTAATAGAAGTAAAAAGGCATAACAGATACTTCGTAGTTGATGGAGATACCCTGACAGAACTAGAATCAGGAAGATTACCAAATGACTGGTCTGCACAGATGTGCAAGCTATTTGTCCTAAATCAAGCCTTAAAATTTTTACAAAATCAGGAGGAAACAATTTATACTGGCTCCAAATATGCCTTTGGAGTAGTACATACCTTTGGAAAAATCTGGACTGAACGAGGCCTTATTAACAGTAAAGGTCAAAACCTAGTCCACAAAGGGTTAATAATACAAGTATTATATAATCTTCAGTAACCTGAGGAAACAGCTGTTGTTCATGTCCCAGGACACCAAAAGAACCTCTTATTTGAAAGTCAGGGAAATAGTCTAGCCAACCAAATAGCCAAACAAGCTGCCTCTTCCCAAACTGCACCTAGTTTTCATTTAACCCCTCATTTTCCCCCTCTAACCCACTCCCCATCTTTTCCCAAGCAGACGAGGAAAAGCTAAAGAAATTGGCAGCTGAGGAAAACCCAGAAGGAAAGTGGGTACTACCAGATGGAAGGGAAATGTTATCCAAGCCTCTTATGAGGAAAATATTGTCACAACTTCATCTAGGATCTCATTGGGGTCCTCAAGCTATGTGTGATGCAGTCCTTTGAGTCTATGGGTACCTAGCAACATACACCCACGTTAGACAAGTAATAGATAGTTGCACAGTGTGCAGAAAAACTAAGAAGCAAACCCTAAGAAGGCAACTTACTGGGGGAAGAAACCCAGGGTTAAGGCCATTCCAAAGCGTCCAAGTTGACTATACTGAGATGCCCCCAAAAGGCTGCCTCAAGTATTTACAAGTAATAGTAGGTCATCTCACCCACTGGGTAGAAGTCATCCCCTTCCCAAACGCAACAGTCAATAATGTAGTGAAAGCTCTGTTGGAACATATCAAACCCAGGTTTGGACTAATAGATACCATTGATTTGGATAATGGGACGCGTTTCACTGCACACATCATTAAGGGGCTAACCCAAGCACCAGGAATAAAATGGGAATACCATGTCTCTGGCACCCGTCCTCATCAGGAAAGGCAGAAAGGATGAATAAGATTCTAAAGAATCATTTTAGAAACCCGCTGCCTTGGGCAAAGTGCCTTCCCATCGCCTTGTTAAGAGTCTGAACAGCCTCTCAAATAGACATTGGCCTCTCCCCTTATGAGATGCTTTATGGACTGCCTTACCTAAACTCTACTATTGATCTTCCTACATTTGAAACAAAAGATCAATTTCTCAGAAGCTATATATTAGGTTTGTCCTCCACCTTTTCCTTCCTCAGGACTCAGGGCCTTCTAGCACAAACCCCACCCCTTGAATTTCCAGTCCACCACCACCACCCTGGAGACCATGTCCTCATCAAAAATTGGAAAGAGGAAAATCTTGAACCCACCTAAGAAGGACCTTATCTAGTACTCCTAATGACTGAGATGGTGGTCCGGATTGCTGAAAAACGATGGTCTCACCATATCCGAGTCAACAACGTGTCGCCCTCTCCAGAATTATGGACTGTCATCCAGGGCCCAATTCCCACAACCATAATGTTAAAAAGAAGTCCCTAATCTGTCTGTCCCTTTTTCCTCTTCTTTTTCCTTTAGCTACCCCACATCTCATTATTAATGTAACCAAGTCAAGCTCACCTCAAACATTACTTTTGATGTCGGTCTTATTATACCCTATGGGAACTTGCAAGGTCAAAGGCAAATCTTTACTTCAGAAAAGTATCTCTGCCCTGCTTAGGGCCCCTCAGATGAGGTAACTTCTCTTAATTGGGATGACTGGGATGATTCTGAAAAATATTCTGTTGAATCCTGCCCTACTAGCAAAGAGCTTCTCTGTGGTAGCTGGTCCAGTGACTTCCAAAAATCAAGACTGGACCACCTCAGCCAGTAAGTGTATATCTCTAAAGCCATATATTCACTCCACTAAAGGAATTAACCCCGCCAATTGTCAACTAAACCAATGTAATCCAGTATAAATTTCCATTACTATCTCAACTTCCCAAGATTCCTCCCCTTCATTAAGTCATTTTTATGGTATAGGAGTAGAAGCTGCAGGGGCGGACCCTATAGGCTAATTTGAAGTATGCCTCATCCACCCTCTACCAACCCCTCCCTCTCCTTCTAAATCTTCTCTTCTCTCTCCTTCCAAACCTTCTAATCTCTCTCTACCCAATAGCAACACCAAAGACACCATCGTAGAAGTTAAATATTAAAAAAAAACCCTAGCTATTGAAACAGGGTATAAGGATACAAATGCCTGGCTGGAATTGATTAAATATTCTATTCACACACTAAATAGAAGAGATTGTTATGCTTTTGCAATGGGCAGGCAGAGTCCAAAATCATTCCCTTTCTACTTGGATAGTCCTCTGATCAACAAGGGAATTTCATGGTAGCTCTCTTCCAAGATCCCATAGCCTGGCTTAATAAGGCATGCAAAACTCTCTCACTGCCACTCCCAGAAGTTGAAGGCCCTGTGGATCAGTCCCCAAGGGCTCTCAGGCCTCTGGATAACGATGTCAATTTTACTTCATGTCTCTCACAACAAGGGGTAATTTTGGCATTTCTTGGAAGCCTAACAGGATGCAGTGAATCCAAGCCTTTTCAAGAGCTAATGAATCAGTCAGCCCTTGTTCATCCCCAAGTGGATATATGGTGGTATTGTGGTGGGCCACTGCTGGGTACTCTGCCAACTGCAGTGGCACTTGCCCTTTAATCCAATTGGCTATCCCTTTCACCCTAGCATTTCATCAACAAAACAAAGAGAACAATCGTAATAAAAGAAGTGCCCCTCACAGGTCTTTTGACCCTCACATTTATATAGATGCCACTGGAGTTCCACAAAGGGTGCCAAATGAATTTAAAGCTCAAAACCAAATAGCTGTAGGATTTAAATCTATATTCTTCTCATGGATAACTGTAAACAAAAATGTAGTCTTGATAAATT
Organism: Piliocolobus tephrosceles; assembly: GCF_002776525.5. NCBI lineage: Eukaryota > Metazoa > Chordata > Mammalia > Primates > Cercopithecidae > Piliocolobus > Piliocolobus tephrosceles. Next base: position 38,816,424 of record NC_045451.1, read on the forward strand.
ACATTTACTATAATCAACAGCAGTTTACTAATTTTACTAGAGATACCATTAAAGGGATAGCTGAACAATTAGGCCCTACCAGCCAAATGGCCTGGGAAAAGTAGAACAGTTCTGGGCATGAGATCGGCTGAGAAAGGCAGGGTCCAGTTATGATTGGAGTTCAATGCTGTACTTTTTTCCCTAACAACACAGCCCCTGATGGAACAATCACAAAGGCCTTACAGGCCCTTACTGCCCTAGCAAATGTATTGGCCAAAAATTCTGGAGTAAATGACCCTTTCTCTGATCTCATGGAAAAATGATTTGGAAGCTGGAAGGGACCTATAGCTCAATCTTTACGCACCGTGCAATTGTTACAGGTGTACTCATTCTTGTAGGTTGCCGTATCATACTCTGCATTCATGGATTAGTGCAAAGGATTATAGAAAAAGCCCTCACCAAAACCCCTCTTGATTCTCCTCTGCCTTATTCAGATAAACTTCTCCTTTTAAGTGACCAAGAACAACAAAGCAAAAATATGTTAGAAAAGTTTGAAGAGGAAGAACTATGAAATCAAGAGGGGGAAATTGTTGAGAACAATAAGTTCCTCTTCAAAATCCCCTATGCTTTCTTGTTCTTTCCTCCTTTGTAAACAGCCTAAGCTCTTTCTGCCATTGCCATGCCCAGACATGACCAGACATGCCTTGGACTTGTTCTGTAAACAGCCCTTCCCACCTTAGCAAGGGACAGCCTCTCTCTTCCTACCTAATTAGCCATATTCAATTTCAAAACCTAGCCAATTGGGTCAGTTTAGATTGTGTGGTCCAACTCCAGCCAATGGGGAAAGGACACTGAAACAGGAACTGAACTGCATTAGGGATAAAAGCTCCTGCCGTACCCTGCTTGGTATGCTCTTGCAATCATGACTGATGCAGGCAGCATGCTTCTGCAGAAGTAAATTTGCCTTGCTGAGAAGCCTTTTGTTTGAGTGCTGGTTTTCTTTGTGACTCCGAGCTCTTATTTTCAACATGCTGAAGAAGTACATTTCAACTAGACCAGCCTTACAAGAGGTCCTTAAGGGAGTGCTAAACATGAATTGAAAAGAAGGAAACCTGCTACCACAAAAGTGCACTTAAGCACATAGCCCACAGGTACTATAAATCAACCATGCAATCAAATCTACTTAACAGCCAGCTAACAACACAATGAGAGGATCAAAATCACACATATCAATACTAATCTTGAGTGTAAATGGGCTGATCACTCCACTTAAAAGACACTAAGTGGCAGACTAGATGTCCAATCATCTGATGGGTCTTCAAGGGACCCAGCTCACATGTAATGACACTCAGAGGCTCAAAGTGAAAGAATGGAGTTAGATTGACCATGCAAATGGTAAGTGAAAAGAAAAAAAGCAGGAGACTCTTTTCATGTTAGATGAAACAGAGTTTAAAACAGTAAAAATTAAGAAGGACAATGAAGGTCATTACTTAACAATAAGGTGTACAATCCAATAAGAAGCCTTAACTATCCTAAATATATATGCATTCAACATTTTTTCACCCAGATTTATTAAATAAGTTTTTCTTGGCCTATGAAAAAACTTAGACAATCACACAATAGTGAGACATTGAACACCCCACTGTCAGCATTAGACAGATCATCGGGGCAAAATATTAACAAAGAAACTCTGGACTTTAACTTGACACTTGGCCAAATGGACCAAATAGACATCTACAGAACACTCCACCCCTAAACCACAGAATATACATTATTCTTATCTTCACAAAGAACATATTTTAAGATTGAACATATGTGCAGTCATAAAGCAAATCTCAATGAATTCAAAAAATTGAAATCATATCAAATACTTTCTTGGACCATGGTACAATAAAAACAGAAATCAATACCAAGAAGATGTCTCAAGGGTACACACATTTATGGAAATTAAACAACTTGCTCCTGAATAACTCCTAGGTGGACATTGACATTCAGGCAGAAATTTAAAAGAACATATATTTGAAATTAATGAAAATAGGGACACAACTTACCAAAATAACTGGCATGTAGCCAAAATAGTGTTAAGAGGGAAGTTTATAGCCATAAATACCTTCATCAATATCAAAACAGTGTTAAGAGAAAAGTTTATGGCTGTAAACACCTTCATCAATAAAATTGTTCTCAAATTAACCACCTAACTTACCACCTAAAGAAACTAAAAACAAACAGCAACAAAAAATAGAACAAACCAATCCCAAAGCTAGCAGAAGCAAAGTAAAAACTAAAATTAGAAAACTTAATAAAATTGACATTCATAAATCCACACAAAAGATTCATGAAACCAAAAGTTTGTTATTTGAAAACATAAATAAGATTGATAGACACCTAGCTAGATAAAGAAAACTAAATACAAAATTTAAATAAACACTATCACCAATAATAAAGGTGATTTTATAACTGATCTCACAGAAATACAAAAAACCCTCAGAGACTACTATGAAGAACTCTGTGCAAACAAACTAGAAAATACAGAGGAAATAGATAAATTCCTGTAAATACACAATCTTTCAAGATAGAATCAAGATTGAAGCCTTGAATAGACTAATATCAACTTTTGAAACTGAATCAGTAATAAAGAACCTACCAACCAAAAAAGCCCTGGACCAGATGGATTCAAGGTTAAATTCTACCAAGTGTACAAAGAATAACTGAAACCATTTCTACTGAAACTATTCCAAAAAAATTAGGAGAAGGGGATACTCTCTAACTCCATCTATAAAGTCAGTATTGGCATGATACAAAAATCTGGCAGAGGTGCTACCAAAAAAAAAAAAAAAAGCTATTGATCAATATCCCTCATTAACATAAATGGAAAAATTCTCTACAAAATACTAGTAAATTGAATCCAGCAACATATTAAAAAGTTAATACACCATGATCAAGTAGACTTTATTCTTGGGATGTAAGACTGATTCAACATATACAAATCAACAAATATGTGCTAGAATGTGAGCTGCAAAAATAAATAAATAAATATTCATCATATAAACAGAATTAAAAGCAAAAACCATGTGATCATCTCAAGAGATACAGAAAAAGCTTTCAATAAAATCTGAAATTTTGCCATGATAAAAACTCACAACAAACAAGGCACTGAAGGCAAACAAGGCATTATCTCAAAATAATAAGAGCCATCTATGGCCACCCAACAGTCAACACCACACAGAATGGTCAAAAGCTAAAACTATTTCCTAGAGAACAGGAACAAGCCAAGAATGTCCACTTTCACCATTCCTATTCAAAATAGTACCAAAAGTCTTAGCCAGAGCAAGCATGCAAGAGAAATAAAGGGCATCCAAATAGGAAAATAAGTCAAATTATCTCTCTTCTCTGATGATATGATTCTATACCTAGAAAATCCTAAAGACTCTGTCAAAATCTCCTAGAATGGATAAATGACATCAGTAAAGTTTCAAGATACAAAAATAAATGTACAAAAATCAGTAGTATCTTATATACTAATAATGTCCAGTCTGAGAGTGAAATCATGAACACAATCCTACTTACAGTAGCCACAAAGGAAATGAAATACCTAAGAATACAAGTAACCAAGGAGGGGGATAATCTCTACAAGGAGAACTACAAAATACTGCTGAAGGAAATCAGAGATGACACAGATAAATGTGAGAGCATTCCATGCTCGCTCATGGATTGGAAGAATCAATTTACAGATTCCATGCTATTCCTATGAAACTACCAACATTATTATTCACAGAATTATAAAAAAGATTATGAAGTTCATATGGAACTAAAAAGAACCTGAATAACCAAAACTATCCTAAGCAAAAAGGACAAAGCTGGAGGCATCATACGACCCAACTTCAAAATATACTATAAAGCCACAGTAACCAAAACAGCTTGATACTGATACAAAACAGGCACATAGACCAATGGAACAGGGTAGACAACTTAGAAATAAGGCCATGAACCTAATCATTAAGGTTGACAAAAACAAGCAATTAGGAGAAAAGATCCCCTATTCAATAAATGGTGCTGGTATAACTGGCTAGTCATATGTGGAAGACTGAAGATAGAACTCTACTTTTCACCACATACTGAAACTACTCAAAATGCATTTAATATTTAAATATAAGACCTCAAGCTATCAAAATCCTGGAAGATAACCTAGGAAGATAACCTGGAAGATAACCTATTCTCAACATTGGCCTTGGCAAGAATTTTTGGCTAAGCTTCCAAAGCAATTCCAACAAAAACTAAAATGAAGTGAAACTTAAACTAAAGAGCTTCTCTATAGCCAAAGAAAGTATGAACAGAGTAAATCTACAGGATGGGAGAAGAGTATTTTCACCCTACACATTCAACAAAGGTCTAATATCCAGAAACTACAGGGAACTTAAAGAAATCAATAAGCAATAAACAAATAACCCCATTCAACAATGGGCCAAGGACATGAACAGACACTTCTCAAAAGAGGACATACAAGCAGCCTACAAAGATATGAAAGACTGCTTAACATCACTAATCATCATAGAAATGCAAATCACAACCACAATGAGATACCATCTCACACCAGTCACAATGGCTATTACCAAAAAGTCAAAAAACAACATATGCTGGCAAGGTTGCAGAGAAAATGGAATGCTCTTACACTGTGGGAATATAAATTGGCCTAGCCACCATGGAAAGCAGTCTGGAGGTTCCTCAAAGAACTTAAAATCGTGCTATCATTCAACTCAGAAATCCCATTATTGGGTATCCCTCTCTCCCCCCAAAAATAATAAATCATTTTACCAAAAAGACACATACACGTGTATGTTTATCACTGTGCTATTCACAATAGCAAAGACATCCAGGTGGATGATCAATGGTCAATTGGAAAGAAAAAAATGGAGATACATGTACACCATGGAATACTATGCAACCATAAAAAATGACATCATGTCCTTTGTAGCAATGTTGAAGGAACTGGAGGCCATAAGCCTAAATAAATCATCACAAGAACAGAAAACCAAATACCACGTGTTCTCACTTATAAATGGGAATTAAACACTGAGCACACATGGCCATAAATATGGAAAAAACAGATTCTGTGGCTACTGGGAAGAGGGGTTAAAAATGATCTACTGGGTACTATGTTCACTACCTGGGAGATGGGATCCATATTTCAAACCTCAGCATCACAGTGCATTCCCACGTAACAAATCTGCACGTGTATCCTCTGTATCCAATGTAAAAGTTGAAGTTTTAAAAACGTAAAAATGAAAGAAAAAGGAAAATCCCTGGCACCCTGAAGGACTCATCTTCCTCAGACTGCAGGGCCCAGCATGACTTCTGAGGAACTGCAAATGTCTCTTCCAGCATGGACAGTAGAGATTTGTTGGGAATAGGTCACTGAATTTTCTAGGCTGTTGAGCCTTTATTAATTCACAAGAAGGCCCTCTTCTGTGATAGAAATCCTGGAAAAATTTAAGTTGCCCTAGAAAACAGAAATCTCTAAAAGCTTCTTCTAGAGCTCATGCCTCAAGGAACTATTCCTGAAGTTCAACTAGGAGCTTGCTTTTTCTGCCAGGCTGGTCCTCATTGCAATACTCTGATTAAGCCTCAAGTTTCCTATTAGAAATGAAACTTAAGACTTTCTTGTCCATGGAAACTGCCAACTCTGTCCACATGTGCAGACCTTGTAGTCTGACTCCTGGTATTTCCTACTCTTTTTCCCAGCCCTCTTACATCATCTGTCCCATCCTTTCTCCCCTAGCCTTCTGTCCTAGAGTCTCTGTGCCTGCTGCTTTTCTCTTGATGCTGTTAACAAATCAAGTCTAAGGAAAGTGAGATGCATGTAAAATAATTCCCCTGATCAGCATTTAGGGAAGTACTCATGATTTGAGTTTAAATGATGCTGTTTTCCATTAATCTTCAGACATGATCAAAGAAAAGTATTTGCTTCCTTTAAAATGGTCAGAAAAAAAAATACAGATAAAAATATTGTTTTTTCATTTAAAAAGTATGAAAGAACCAGGAGGCGTATATTTTTCAAATATGATATGCATAAAAATCAGGCTGAACAGTACAGTAAAATAACAGCACTTTCAATGCTGTGGTTGGGTAGCCAGGAATTTCTGCCAACTAATCAGATTATTATTATTTTTGCCCCCAAGACCACATTCTTTCTAACTAGACTAAATTCCTTAAAGGTGGAAAAAAAGTCTCATGTAGAGTTTGGAAGCCATTGTTCATCTGTTACTATGGCATCTGTGCTCTCTCTGCTCTTTAAGCAAGTCTGTAGATTGACCTTATAATTCTTGGTTTATAATTTTTTTGTTTTCGTTTCAAAAATGTCTGACAGTTTGTAAGACCAGTACTTGTTTACACTTTTAAAATATAAATTTTAAAATTACTCTTTCATCAGGAAAGTTTTAGGAATTTTGTCCTATCAGAGAAGTGGCATTAAATATAATTGCATCATTGTAAATAAAATGATTGAGTGAATTATTGATATGTAAATTGACCCAATTTGTGGGAATCGATGTACTTTTCTAATCAGAAACAAAACAACTGCCACTGAGGGTTCTTTATATGACTTTTTCTTTCTTTTTAATCTTAAGCTAACTTCAAAGACTCTGTGGAATAGAATGAACCACATGAGTGGGTAAAATTGAACACTCAGATTGCTGCACTTGGGCACCTGCTAAGTCTGCCGTAACTACCGTACTAAAATTAACCATTTCTCTCACCATTGATTACAAAGATAAACTCAAAAATTAGTCATTACATGCTTAAAAAGGATAACTAATTATTTTTACAAATAGAAACAGGCCAAAAAAGAGACAAGACAAAAATGATCTAGGAATATATAGACTTACTTAAGTTAATTAAAATAATCACAAGGACCTCCAGCACTGAAATGAAGCCCCAGTGCCTGGCAGAGTGAGATGGTGGGAAGAAATTGGTTCTTGGATCACATATTGAGATGGAGGACCAACCTTCTCTATAACTCACCCAACTCTGGGCTTTTCAATTGCATCAACCAAGATGGTTGATGCAATGTCTTTTGATAATAGTAACACATACAGTACCTTAAGTGTTTTACATATATTAACTTATTTAATCTTCACTTTTAAAAGTAAGAAACCTATGAGATTATTTCTATTAATGTTTTATTTTAGTGATAAGGAAAATGACATATACAGGGGAGAACACAGTCGGTTTTCAGATGCAAGATACACCCATAAGTTTAGTTAGAGTCCATGGTATTGACCATCAACTTATAAGGCAAATAGTTGATAACTGTTGATAAACCTATAAGGCCTCAAAACAGTTGATGCTTATGGAGATGATTACAGTGTGCTAGACACTTTCTAAGTACTTTCCATGTATATTGTCATATACTTCTCTCAATGCCATATCAAGTAGATGTCCCTGCCAGATTGTGCTGAATTGACTTGCAAATACTGGATATGGAATCCACTGAAAATCAGAAATAGCTGTGTCACTATATACCTCTTAGGCTTCATCTCTTCACAAGAGCTAAATGCAACCATGCTCATCTCACTAGTTTTTTTTGCAGGAATCACATGGGCTGACATTTGCAGGACACTTTTGTATTTTATAAAGTGCTATGAAAAGCTTGCCTGCCCTGTCTCACTTAACACCTGCCTCCGCACATGCTGCCTTCTCTGCAGAACTCCCTACTCTCACCACTTCTCAGAAGTAAACCCTGCTCAGAACATTTTTTTTTTCTGGCTTTGTAACTTCTATAGGCAGAACTCCTTATCCTCTGAACCTCCCCCTGGGTATTTAATTGCTCTTCATGAGAAATCATACTAATACATCCGTGTTAAGCTGTTAACGGCAAAAGTTAAACACCAGAAGTTTAATAGCACCTTACCCTAGAGAAAGAATCATGGGTTGATCTATATATTTAGATTGTTCTGCATTTTTTTCTTTTTTGGTAAGCACATATTAATTTTTACAGCTGGATTTAAAAATATGTTTAATATAAAGACATTGTGAAGATAATGTGGCCTTGATCTTTAGTAATTGTAGTTCCAATCCAGTGTGGGCACCTTATGTAAGTGTAGCCAATTAGATTATCTCTGTAGGTATTTTGGAATTCAGACTGAGAACAACAGAGATTCTCATTTTCTTTGACGAGTTGGAGGTGAAATATGTGCATTTTAAAGCTGTGGGGAGAGCACTTTTAATGCACTATATGTACCAGAGAAGCAGGCAAGTGAATATTGGGAGAAGGGTGGATGAGAAGGGAGGGTATATTAGTTGAGGTTCTCTCGAGAGACAGAACTTTTATATATATATATATATGTGTGTGTGTGTATACGTGTGTGTGTGTATGCATATATATACACACACACATACACACACACATTCATATATACATAGACATAAACACACAAAGAGGAGTTTACTAAATATTAACTCACATAATCACAAGGTCCCACAATAGGCCACCTACAAGCTGAGGAGCAAGGAGAGCCAGTCCAAGTCCCAAAACCGAAGAACTTGGAGTTTGATGTTCGAGGGCAGGAAGAATCCAGCATGGGAGAAAGATATAGGTTGAAAGGCTAGAGCAGTCTCCTCTCTCACATTATTTTGCCTGCTTTTTACATTCTAGCCATGCTGGCAGCTGATCAGATGGTGTCCACCCAGATTAAGAGTGGGTCTGCCTTTCCTAGCCCAGTGACTCAAATGTTAATCTCCTTTGGCAACCCCCTCACAGACTCACCCAAGATCAATACTTTGTATCCTTCCATCCAGTCGACGCTCACTATTAACCATCACAAATCCACCCCTTGTCAACTTGAACCCATATACATCTCCTGAGATTGTACATAATTTTCAAATAAAGACAATAATAAGCTCATAATTATACCTAATATAATACAACTATCTTTCCTACAACTGGAAATGCACCAGTTCCTAAACCAAATACCACTACACAAATTTAACAATACTTAAATAATGATATGAAGTGAATAAATCTTATGTCACACAATAAAGGTAAAAGGAACCAAAATGACATATTTTCTTAGTACAAGTGTATACATGAACAAACATGTTTTTAATAAAAGAAGGGGGAGATACTCATAACAATTACAGTCCTGGTTCCTGAAGCTGGACGCATGATCGTAGCTGGTATTGATGACTACCTTCTTCTACTACCCATTCTGTATTCCTTTTGCCTTCCACAACACCTCAGCAGGACATGGTTTTTTTCCTGGTGGAGCAACCCAAATTTTCATTCCTGAAGAGTCTGAGCCATTTGTAGTCCTGCCTGGATTTGTCTGTTGTAGTTTCCCATCACCCTTGATCACAGGGCATGGTAATACTGAGAGATGCCCTAATGGATCTCCTGTATTCCATGCATACTCTTCCTTACCTTCGTTGTGGAGTAGTAGACCGATTTCATCATGATAGTCAATCATCCCAACCAACACAGTCACTCTCTTCTTACCCTGTTGACTTAAAGATAGGAGGAGCCCAAAGTGTCCAGGTGGCAATCTTAACTTCAAGTTTAATGGAATCATTGTTGTGTCTCCTGGTGGAAGACTTCCTCCATCTGGAACTAAAACCTCTAGGCCAGCAGAATGTAATGTCGCAGGATCAGGGGCAAAAATTTTGCTAGTGGATCACTAGGGGTGATGTTGAGTGGTGCCACTTCCACTTCCACACCTTGATTCCTGGACCTGTGAATTCTGGCTACGGGACAAACAGTACCACATACTGGATGTGATTCAGAGCATACACAGCCTTCTGGAGGACTTTTCCTCACCCCTGCAAAGTATTGTTACCTAGTTGGCATTATAATTGTAACTTCAAAAGGCCATTTCATCATTCTATCAATCCAGCTCCTTCAGGATGATGGGAAACATGGTAAGACCAGTGAACTCCATGAGCACGAGCCCACCGCCTTGCTTCTTTAGCCTTAAAGTTAATGCCTTGGTCAGAGGCAATGTTGTGTGAAATAGCATGATGGTGGGTAAGGCATTTGGTGAGTCCACAAATGGTAGTCGTGGGGGAAGCATTGCATGCAGGATAGGCAAACCCATACCTGAAGTAAGTGTCTATTCCAGTGAGGATGAACCTCTGCCCTTTCCATGATGAAAGAAGTCCAATATAATCAACCTGCCACTTGGTAGCTGGCTGATCACCCCGAGGAATGGTGCTGTATCAAGAGTTCATTGTTGGTATCTGCTGCTGGCAAATTGGAAACTCAGCAGTGGCCACAGCCAGGTCAGCTTTGGTGAGTGGAAGTCCATGTTGCTGAGCCCATGAATAACCTCCATTCCTGCCACCATAGCCACTTTGTTCATGGGCCCACTGAGTGATGAGAGGGTGGCTGGGGAAAGAGACTGAGTAATGGCCACAGAACGGGTCATCCTATCTACCTGATTATCAAAATCCTCCTCTGCTGAGATCGTCTGTTGGTGAGCACTCACATGTTATACAAATATCTTTACAGATTTTGACCAGTCAGAGATGTCCATCCACATACCTCTTCCCCAAATTTCTGTCACCAATTTTACAATCATGTTTCTTTCAAGTCCCTGACCATCCAGGAATACCATTATCTACAGCCCATGAATCAGTATATAATCGCATATCTGGCCATTTCTCATTGCATACAAAGTGCACAACTAGGTGCACTCTTCGAAGTTCTGCCCACTGGGAAGATTTTCCTTCATTGCTGACCTTCAGGGATGTCCTAGAAAGGGGCTGTAGTGCTGCAGCTGTCTACTTTCAGGTGGTACCTACATATCATGCAGAACCATCTATGAATCAGGCCCTAATCTTCTCTTTCTCTCTCAACTGATCATAGTAACTCCCCATGAGGCCATTTGTGTAGGCTGGGGGAGAGAAGGCAGGGTGACAGGAGTGGAGACCATGGGCATTTGAGCCACTTCCTCATGTAAATTAGTTGTGCCTTCAGGACCTGCTTGAGCCAGATCATGTATGTATCACTTCCATTTGATGATGGAATGTTGCTGTTCATGATCCACTTTATGGCTAGATGAGCCAGAAAGCACCCAGTTCATGATAGGCAGCTCAGGCTGCATCATGACTTGATGACCCATAGTCAAATGTTCAGTTTCACCAAAACCCAGTAAGAGGCCAAAGGCTATCTCTCAAAAGGAGAGTAGTTATCTGAAGAAGACGGCAGCATGTTGCTCCAAAATCCTAGATGCCTCCCCTGTGACTCACCTATGAGGGCCTGTCAAAAACTTCAAACAGCATCCTAATCTGCCACTGGCACCTCAAGCACCACTGGATCTGCTGGGTCATATGACCTAAGTGGCAGAGAAGCTTGCATAGCAGCCTGGATCTTTTGCGGAGCCTTCCCCTGTTCTGTACCCCTCTCAAAACTGGTAGCCTTTTGGATCACTCGATAAATGGGCCAGTGTAACACACCCAGATGAGGCACGCATTGCCTCAAAAATCAAAATAGGCCCAGCCCACTCGGGATTGTGTCTCTTTCTTAGTTGTAGGAGAGGCCAAAATGCAGCAACTTATCTTTCAACTTAGAAGGAATACCTCACAAAACTGAATCCCTATAAATTTTACTGAGGTGGCAAGTCCCTAAATTTTAGTTGGATTTATTTCCCATCCTCTGCTTGCAAATGTCTCACTAATAAGTCCAGTGTGCTTGCTACTTCTTGCTCACTGAATCCAATCAGAATAATGTTATCCATGTAATGGAGCAGTATAATATCTTGCGGAAGTGAAAAGCAATCAAGGTCTCTCTGAATACGATTATTACACAAAGCCAGAGAGTTGATATACCTCTGAGTTAGGACAGTAAAGATATATTGCTGGTCTTTCCAGCTGAAGACAAATTGTTTCTGGTGGGCCTTAAGGACAGGAATGTAGAAAAAGGCATTTGCCAAGTCAATGTCTACATACCAGGTACCAGGAGATGTTTTTATTTGCCCAATCAATGAAACCACATCTGGTACAGCAACTGCAACTGGAATCACCATTTGGATAAGCTTATGATAATCCACTGTCATTCTCCAGATTCATCTGTCTTCTGCACAGGCTACATAGGAGAGTTGAACGGGGTGGGTTACGGTGGGAATCACCACCTCTGCCATCTTTCAAGTCCTTGATGGTGGCACTAATCTCCGCAAGCCCTTCCGATATGCAATATTGTTTTTGATTTACTATTTTTCTAGGTAGAGGCAGCTCTAATGGCTTCCACTGGGCCCTTGTCACCATAATAGCCTTCAACCTAGCAGTCAGAAATCCAGTGTGGGGGTTCTGCCAGCTGCTAAGTATGTCTATGCCAATTATGCATTCTGGTACTGGAGTAATGATAACAGGATGAGTCCAGGAACCCACTGGACACACTGTAAGTTGGGGCTGTACTAAAACTCCAGTAATTACCTGACCTCCATAAGCCTCTACTTCAGTTGGAGGATGACAATAGTATTTTGGGTCCCCTGGAATGTCAGCTCAGAGCCAGTATCCAGCAGTCCCCAAAATGTCTGATCATTTTCCTTTCCCCAATGCACAGTCATCCTGGTAAAAAGCTGGAGGTCTCCTTGGGGAAGGATGGGAGAAAGATTCACTGCATGAGTTTTCAGTAATGTCGTGGGGTCCTTTCTCAGGGGACTGGCCTCCCTTTCATTCAAGGGGTCCTGGGTTTGTAAACTGCCTCTCATGAGTAGTGAATCAGGATTGTCAAATGCATTTATTTTGCATAACGCTCTAAACAGTTCACACCAAGGACTACTAGTGTTGTCCATACTATTGGGAGTAGAGTCCTTAGCATTTTTGAGTGTAATCATATTAAGGAGCCAACTCCAGAAAACCCAAAACCAATAAAAGAACTCCATTCTTAATATTCTGTTTCTCTAGAACCACTCCTGGTACCAAATCTGTATTAGCCTGGGTTCTCTAGAGGAATAGTATATATAAATATTACCATATATATATTCATATATATTATATAAATATATATTCATATATATAATTGTATATATAAAGTGAGTTTATTAAGTATTAAATCACACAATCACTGGGTCCCACAATAGGCTGTCTGCCAGTTGAGGAGCATGGAAAGCCTGAGTCTCAAAACTGAAGAACAAGGAATGTCATGTTCAACAGCAGGAAAGCGAGGCATTGCCAGTGTTGTTCTCTCTCTGAAGCCTCCAGGGATAATTATTTCTTGCCTCTTCCAGCTGTAGGCAGTGGCAGGCACCCCTTCGCTTGCAGCTGGAGCACTTGCAGCTGTCACTGCCTGTGACATCATATGGCGTTCTCCTTGTGTCTATGTCTTCATAATGTGTGTGTGTGTGTGTGTGTGTTTTAATAAGGATGCCAGGCATATTGGATTAGGGCCTACTCTAATGACCTTGTTTTAACTTTATTACCTCTGCAAATACCTTATTTCCAAACAAAACACCAGAGGTTAGGACTTTCAAACAATTTCTGCAATATTTTTACTTCTAATTTTTTTGTAGTAATCTGTCTTTAATTCTACTTCTAAGAAGCTAGCAAGGTAAAATGCTTGTTAGGTTTATTTTTCTAGACAAGAAGTCATCTTAATTGACTTGTTTCTAAACTAACTTCTACTAATATTCTCAGAAAATCTCTGGAGAAATAAAATTTTCATCACATATTTCTCATTAGAGAAAACTAATTAGATTTTTAATTAGTATACAAATGGTTTTCAAAATAATCTTCTTTATAATCCAAAATAATTTACGTTTTCAATTAGATTTTGTGTTTGGCAAAATATTGGATTGATTAGATTTCTGAAAGCCATGGATATAATGGCTGAGTCTTCGTTTTCCTTTTCCCCATGGGGCACAAGTGGGAGGAGAACAGAGGAGTGGATAATAGACTTTGTTCCACTTGTATACTGTGAATGTAGCTATTTGTCTTTCCTTTTCCTAAGCCTTTGGTCTTGTTCCCTTATTCTCTGTTTATTGTTTGGTATGTTTATGCAAAAACAAATGTTTTTCTAACAGGAGGGGAGTAAGTAAAGGAACTGCCATTTGATCTTGGTAGGAAAGCCTATAAAACACGTTCAATAAAATGTTAGCTGAAATCTGATATGTTTTTTAAGATTAAAGTCAGCTTTACTCTAAAGTATTGAGTATGAAGGATAATTTTAGCAGGGATATAAAGGTCAAACCACACAGATCCTTGTCAATCATTTGAGGGGATATTGTCTTTAGCTTAGGGAAAATGAAGAATCATACATAATTTTAAGTGAGGGGGAAACATAACCAGAATTGTAGTTAAAAAGTTCCTTGTGTCTATACTGTTGAGAATGGATTATATATGGTCAGAATGAATGGGAATATAAATATTTATACCTTATTTCAATGACTGTTCTGTTGTCAAAATGTTAGTGCACCTATCATTTGCTAGACCCTAGCTAGAAATATAAACTGAAACCACTGTCCCTTTTTTTCTAAGTGGGAATATAAATAAACACGATTTTAATATTTTCACGTCTCCAACACCGAACTCTACCTATTTATTAAGATTATGTGGTGTACTTTGCTGAAAAGACAACTATCATCTGATTTAAACTCACTCTATTTCTCTTATCTATAGTAGGCATTGCTATATGGCACCTACTAAATGTCAAGCATCTTTGTAGGCCCTGAAGATGTATCAGTGAATGGAAGTAGAACTTGCTCTCCTGGACCTTATGTTCTAGCAAGTCTCTACTCAATTACCACTCTCAGAACACTGATATTTCTCATGGTATTCAAAGAAATCACTCACTCTTTATTACCTGCTTTTCCTTTACAATGAACTTAGAGAGTCCTGGGTTGACTGGAAAAATCTCCACAGAATATCTTATTTATCTGATAGCCAAATCTTTTGCCATGATAAGTAAAAAATAATCTTGTCTTCTTTAAAAATAACATCTTGCTTTTTTCTTTTTTCATTAAAATTAATGTGCATATATTTCACCCTTCTTACTATACAATTTTGAGTTTTGGTAAATGCATTAGGTCATGTAAACATACACCAATGAAGGCATAGAATAGTTCCATCACCCAAAAGCTCCCCCATTTCATTGTTTAGTCAAATTCTCCCCACTGTTCCCCGCCCCCATATCCAGTCCCTGGAAATCACTGATCTGTTTATCTCAAGTTTCTACCTTTTCTAGAATGCTATAAAAATGAAATTACATGGGTACACAGCCTTCAGTCCAGCTTCTTTCTCTTAGCATATGGATTTACAACTCCTCTATGCTGTTGAGTGTATCAGTAGTATGATTCTTTGTATTACTCAGTAGTATTTCATTAAATGATGTACCACCCTTGCATAGCTGTTAATCTATCAGTTCCACAGTTGAGAGAACTTTGAGTTTTGTCATGTTTTTGGAAATTAGAAATAAAGCCTCTATAAACATTTGTGTAGGATTGATATGTGAAGATTTCATTTTACTTTGATAAATACAAATCGAGATGTCAGGCTATATTTTTAAGTGTATATATAGCTTTATAAGAAACAGCTATTCTCCAAAAGTGGCTATACCAACTTGAAATCACATCAGCAATGTATGAGAGTTGCAGTTGTTCTGCAACCTTGCCAGAATGTGCCATTATTTGCTTTTTATATCCATTCTATTATGTGTATAATAGCATCGCATTGAGGTTTTAATTAGCATGTATCTAATTACTAATGAGTTTGCGCATATTTTCTGGTGCTTATTTGTATGTGCCTATTTTGGTGAAGTTTCTGTTCAGATATTCTACCTGTTTTTACAAAATTTTTAAAGAGATTATTAAAATTTGAGAATTTTGTTAATAGTCTAGACACAGGTCCACATGTGCTTTGCACAAATTCCTATGATTTATTTCAGTAGCCTTTTGTAGTTTTCAGCATATGGAGTTGATACCATTTTATTTAGATTTGTATTGACGTTTTACATTTTTTGTGGAGTTACTGTATATATTACTATTTTGTTTAGTTTTATTTTGGTCTCTAGTTGTTCATTGCTAGTATATAGAATTACAATCAGTGATTGTGTGTTGGCCTTGCATTCTGTCACCTTGCTAACTCATTTTTTAGTTCTAGAATACCTTGCTTGTTTTATGTATTACTTTATATGTTCTATGCAGAAAAAATTATATAATTTATAAATAGAAATAGTTTAATTCTAATTTGTATAATTTTTGTTAATGTTTATTGACAATGTACTAGAGCTAGGTGTTGTGGTACAATGCATATCATCGTACACACATCCTTGCCTTGTTTCTTACCTTTGAGGAAGAATTCATTATTTCCTTATTAAGTATCTGCGATGTCTGCAGAGTCTGTAGTGCTATCCCCTTTATCTTTCCTGATGCTGTTAAATGTGTGCCTTTTCTTCTTATGCCTCTCTTTTTCTTAGTTTTAATAAATAAACCATAATAATGTAATAGGTTAACATAAAAGGAAACTGATTGAGGAATATAAGATAAATCTTTGTACTATCTTTGCAAATTTGTTGTAAATTCAAAATTATTCCAAATTTTTTTAAATATTAAAAATTCATTAGGTTTATTAGTTTATATAATTTCAATATCACAGACTAGAGGAAAGGCAAAGATTGGTCAATTGTTAGTATTGGTTAGTGTCACTACACTGAAAACCTGCTCTTCCCTGTCTAGTATCAATATCCAAATCTCTTATGATACTTAAATAAAGAATCCAGCATAATATAAGTATGGGTTTTGAAGCCAAAATTTACTTCAATTTGAATCATAGGTCTATCACTTACAGGTTAGGTAATATTAGGCAAATAATATACCCTTCATAAGTTTGTTTCTCTACTTATAGAACAAGATTAATTGTCTTCATCATACAAGACTGAAAATTAAATGAGATCATAGTTACCGTGTCTAGAACATTATATGGAATATTACAAGTATTCAATAAACATTCTTTTTTTCTCTCTTTGGATCTCACAATTGCTTACCTTTGCTTAAATGCCAATGTTCTATTTTATGTATTCTTAGTTTCCTTTTATGTTTATAAAATTATTACTTATTGTTTTACTTGAATTATATAAGTGGGAAACAAATAGATAATAGGTTTAATCTGTAAAACAGAAGGTTATAGCTTATGCATTTAGTAACTAAAATCTCTCAACACTCCGGAAAATCAAAGGCTTATTCTAAGGATATTGCCATTATTAGAGACATGATTAGAAACATGCCTTATCATAACAACATTCATAAATTTACTGCCCAGTGTAGAACGATGAATTTTTCCTGACCAATACAGCTCACAATCTACAAGGGTGTTCCCTGTTTGTTGTATTTCACGACATGGTGAACCAGCTGCACTTTCTGCATTCAGGTTTCCCCTGGTCTTCTGGACTTCAGACATGCCTTCCCTGAGACCTGCTTTCCAGACTAGAGTTAAAATCTTAGGGCTTCTCCTCATCCCATCTTCCAAAAGCAATTCTTTTCTTATGGTGTGTTTGCGCTCTCTTATCAGTCCCTAACCTCCATTGCTTATTTCCTAGAAATTCCTAAGTGTGTCCCCAAGCTCAGCCCAGGACCAACCCGAGCCCTACACCAAGCTCTGGAACCTGGTTTTGCACTCTTAGCACTAGGTCATCACTTCATAGGCAAGACTCGCTACGGCCCACCATGTCACTTTCTAGCCGGCAAATTCTCCATCACTGCATGTTGTTTTCTTTTCTTTCCTCCATTCTCCCCTCTCTCTTTCTTCCCTCCCTTCCAGTAGGGTCTAGCTCTATTGTTCAGTCTGCAGTGCCTGGCATGATCATGGCTCACCATTGGCTCGACTGTTCGGGCCCAAGCTGTCTTCCCACGCTAGCCTCTTGAGTAGCTGGAACACTGGCATGCACCACCATGCCCGGCTACAATTTCATTTATTTATTTATATTTATTTATTTTATTTTTTTATTTTTATTATTTTTTAAAGAAACAGTGGGTCCCTGTGTTGCCCAGGCTGCTCTCAACTTCCTTGGCTCAAGTAATCTCCTGCTTCAGCCTCCCAAAGTGCTGGGATTACAGGTGTGAGCCACCACACTTAGTCTTCTTTTCATTCATTTTTTCCCCCATAGATTCATTGTTTTCATTTACAATAGAAATCCAAATGTCTATTTGCTTAAAACAAAAGAGAGAAACACAACCTATCTTTCTCTCTGAAAATAGTTTTTAAAGATTGAGGTACACAGAAATCTTGCTTTATTGTTTATACACATCTGCCTTAAGTGGGAAGTGCTGGGGGCTCATTGACAAGTGTAAATGGATTGAAACCTAATCATTTGTTTTAATATTCTTCTTGTCTGATATTTATAAACTCATAAGCGCCTTGTAGAATGTGTTGGAAATTTTCTCTTTTTTGTTTCCTTGGAATATTTAAGATATTTTGCATTATCCACTCCTTGAAAGTTTAAACCTTCTGAATATCATCACTTTTTAAAATTTTAACGCAGAAAGATTTTAAACCATTGATTCAATTTCTTTAATAATTGTAGAACTAGTTAGACTGTCTACTTTGTCTTAGATAATTTTTAGTGAGTTATATCTGTCTTGAAATTTATCTGTTTTATCTATTTTCAAATGTAGTCACATAAAATTTTTCAAAATTATTTATTTTCCTAATTTCTGTGTATCTATAATTATGTCCTATTATTTAGTCCCATTTTTCTTGATTAATCATGACAGAATTAATCTATTTTATTAACTTCTCCAAAGCAAAATTTTGAATTAATTCATCCTCTTTATTCTATGTGTTATTTTAACTTTTAGTAATTTCTTTTTTTAAAAAAATATTTTCTTCTTTTATGGGCAGTTTTTTTTCTCTTTTATTCTGTGTCTTAAGCTTAATGTTTTATTTTTTAATTTTAAACTCATTTCTTTTATGAACTTTTAATGTGATAGATTTCCTTCAGTGACTGTGTCTGACATATTTCATAAGTTTGAAATTTGACATTTTTATTATCATTTGGTTCTTTCTTTAGAATTAACATTACAATTTTTAGTCATAAATTACATTATGTACAAATATATGAGCATTTAATAGAGTTCCCTACCTGCAACATGGAAAGAAATAACTAATTGTAAGTAATTTATAATCATATGAAAAATAATCATTATAGTCTTATGTCTTTCATTTATTATTCTAAGCAATGCAGAAGCCTATGCACATTGTTATTTCAAAATGTTCTTATGTTCAAAGCATGAAAATGAAAAAGAAATTGATATTCTGATCACATTTTCTTCTGTGGCTTTTTAATACAGTATAACTCCCAGATATTAATTATAATTAGATATCATCACTTAGCTTTCTCTGTCCAAAAAAAAAAATCAGCTGGCATTTCTTTTCTCTAATTTTTTCTTCGATACGTCTGAAAAAAGGCCACTAGTTAAGATAAGAACAGGGGTCCAGTTGTTAACATATACAATCTTTAAAGTCATTATTTTTATATCCTTCTGTATATTCTTTATCACTAAAGATAAATGTAATGAGAATTCATTATGACTTCTCTTTTGCAATCTCTTTAATAAATAAGCAAAAAACTGCAAGGGAAAGTACTATTCAAAAATCATGTTTTTGTTTTGTTTTCTGAACATTGTTACTAATAGCATCCAAATTGGTATTTGTCTAATTGAACATGGTTTGGGACTGTTTAAGTCTAATTTCCCAGGTCAGGGTCTTTTTGCTTAAAGAACTCATGTCCCTCAAACCATAAAAATGAAATTGTACAAAAATATTTAATCAGATGATTAAATATTCAGTCACTCAAACAGTGTCTTTGTTTGAAAAGCTTCAGGTAATCATTTTGATGTATAAACCATAGCCTCACTGGCATTTTAAATAATTTGATTACTAAGTTAAATAGTAAGTATTTTCAGCACCTACTATGAGTTTCAAACTACCTCAGAGACCATGGAATATTCAAAAATACGAAAAGTAACATTTTCCCACAAGTAGGTAAAATACAAATGAAGAAATAAGAAAATAGAATAAAATATTAATTATTGCATATAATTTTATAGAATAAAAGCCTTATAAAAATCAAATATTTGGTCTCATGCTAAGTGTCAGGTTCTAGCCCAAGCTGAGGTTCGAGGGGAGTTGGTGGATGAATGACGGGTAGCTGAAAGAACACCTGATTGGCCATAGGCAGGTGAAATATGGTTTTATTATGCTCTTTCTCTTTGTCAGCCTTTGTCTTGACTACCTGCTGTAGCCACAGCCCTTCTCAGCAGCAAGTTCTGGACTCTGTGGCCCCTGCCACCCCAGTATCTGCAGCTGCACTCCCTGGTGCACTTGCAATTTCTTGGCTCCCCCTTCCTGTCCACCTGCAAGGTGGCTAGCTCTATTATATGTACAGTAGCAGCAGCAGCACTATTCACAGCAACTTTACTCTCTCTCTCTCTCTCTCTCTGCATCTGCCTGCAAGGTGGTAGGGCAGTTATGCTTCTTACAGACAACAGTGGCTCAGAGCCAAGAATGAGCTTACACCAACACGTTACATAATGAGCAGATCTGTGTGCCTGCACTCCAAACCTGCTGAGTCATGCTGAAATGGATGTTTACTTTGTGCTGTCCCAGTCCGGGGAGTCATTACCCATGAATGCACTCATCTTGCTATTGGGTAAGTTGATGACTGTACCCATCCTATCACTCTCTCATGAACCTGAAGGGCAGAATATGCAGCTGCTAGCTGCTTCTCTCTTATGAATACTGGAGCTCAGTTGCCTTTTAAAGTTGGGACCAAAAGGTGTTCTCAAGTGCTCTGTGTGCTGCCACTGGCCCCAAACAAAACTATTTGTGGTTCCATGCACATTAAGTTTAAATGGTTGACCCTGGCCAATCACTTTAGGGCTTGTGCTTGCTGAATAGCCTGCTTGGCTGCCAGGAAGGAAGTCTCAGCTGCACTATCTCAATCCCAGTCAAGAGGGGCATTGTTGCTTCTAAATTTGCAAGAGAATCAGAGGTTAACATAATATCATCAATGAGACCATGACATATGGTGGGGTATGCATTTAGCCCTGTGGCAACATTGTGAAAGTCCATTGTCGCCCTCCCATCAAGGTGAACTGTTCCTGGCTCTCTGGAAAAGAATTCATTAGCCAAGTCCACCACACAGTTGTGTTGTCTCAACTCCTTTGTCAAGTGGTCTATTGAATCCGTGATAGATGGGACAGCTGCTAAGCTATGTAAAACATTCACCCCCAGAATGTATTCAGGTATGGGAGAAACATACACAGTGTATAAGCAGGGAGCCAAGTGGCCAATGCCAAAGTGCAAAGATACAGGTTTCACTTCCATTGACTGGCTTTCACAGTCATATACAGATAGATAGATAGATAGATAGATAGATAGATAGATAGATAGATAGATAGAGATAGATACACACACACACACACACACAGTCTTGCCGGGAAACTTATCTGGGTTCCCATAAACAAGGCTTCAATCTGCACCAGTGCCTACTAGTGCCAGCACTCACTGTGCAGAAAAGGCTCTACACCCTCGCCTGGCTGCAGCACTTAGTCTTTGAGCTGGAGCACCTGGTCAGGACTGGGTCGCAAAGCATTATCCTTCTGAATGACTTACACCAAGTCTGTATACGACTGCCATCTACTGATAGTTTCTGGTATTTCACAGACATCTGGCCACACTGTCTGTATGGCCACCATTAGCAATTTAATTAAAGTATAGTTGACTCACCCCACTGCTAACTGCCTGCTCACATGCAACTGCTGATAGAAGGAGGGAGGAATGAGCCATGATGGAAGTCACCTGTCTATTCCAGAGGTGAAACTGGAGATACTATTTGCTCCATCATCCCATAGATAAAGAATCCAGGTGGGCAGAAGTTCCTCTGGATGCTGGTGGCACTGTTTCTTTAATTCCCATAGCTCCATGTGGAATCCTGTAGGGACTGAGCATGCACTTTCCACAGCACAGTCACAAACACCCATCTAACTCTGCTGGCAAAAGCTTGCTCCTTCTCAGTGCTCTGTGTTTTCGGCTGCTTTAGTAGCTTCTCCATGCTTGCAGGGGGCCTATCTACCACCACCCAGGTTTCCACTGGAGCTCATTTGAGCAGCACTGCTGCCACCAGGTACCACAACCCATGTTGTAGCCACGTGGCTGACTCAGAATCAGCAAAGACCGAAGACTCAGTCACCTCAGTATCCTGCCAACTACACCAAGTGTCAGGTTCTAGCCCCTGCTGAGGTCCAAGGGGAGTTGGTGGCTGAGTGGCAGGTAACTGAAAGGACACTCGAGGGGCTTTAGGCAGGTGAAATATGGCTTTATTATGCTCTGTCAGCCTTTGTCTTGGCTGCCTGCCCTGACTGCAGCCCTTCTTGGTAGCTGGTTCTGAGGCTCCTGCCATTCCCATGCCTGTAACTGCACTGCCCGGTGTACTCGTCATTTCTTGGCTTCCCCTCCTTGTCCACTTGCAAGGCTGCCAGCTCTATTATGCATGTAGTGACAGCAGCAGTGCTATTCATATCATCGGCAGCTTTATTCTTTCTCTCTCCCCCTATCCAACTGCAAGGTGGCAGGGCAGTTATACTCCTTACAGACAATAGTAGCTCAGAGCCAAGTATGAGTTTACACAAACAGGTTACATAGTGAACAGAATTGTGCGCCTGTGCTCCAAACTTGCTGAGTCATGCTGGATGAAATGTTTACCTCGACCTATTCTTGACTGAAGCACACCTGTTTTGTTTACATTCAGTTATCACTTAATTTTTACCAAGCATTCAACCAAAAATTTTTAAAACTACTGTGAAAGGCACTGGGAGTACAATTATGAATAAATAAGAACCTCTTACAAGCAGCTCACAGTTAGATGAAAAAAAGAAAACAGTAAGCAATTAATTAGGATATAATGGGGTAAATGGTACACCATTCAAAAGTGGGGGTCAAATGTTGGAGGCACTTAATCTGGTCTTTGCAGGTTAGGAAAAGACATGAAACAGGTAAAAAATCAGGGAGGGCAGGTAACAATCATCAGTGTTCCAGAAATCAGAAGAGTATTATGTGCAAAAGACAAAAATGGCACATTTGAAAAATTGCAATTAGGACAAATAGTTAAAGATGTCAGGAAAAATTGCCAAGAAATTACCTGATAAACTTGTAGATATATGGAGAGACTATAACATGAAAAAAATATAAGCCATATTAAGAAATTAAGCTATTAGTGTATTCTAAAGGCAATGGCTTCCAAAGTTTATAAGCAGGTGTGATTTTTTTTTTCCAGCAAGCCAATCTGCCTTTATCATGGAGAATGAATTGGATAAAATCAAGACCAGAAGTTTACTATCAGAAACTAATTCAGAAAATATGGTTTGAGACCTGAACTAAGGTAGTCACAAATGGAATATAGAGAAATGCTGATTTAAAAGCTTTTAAGGAAGTGAAATGCAAAGACCTGAGGATATCTTACTCGTGAAGCAAGAGGGAGAATGAGAGGTCAATTATGAAGTTTTGGTTAAAAACAACTTTACCACTTAGTGTCTGATGGTGTCATTCACAAGTTAGGAAATATTAGAGAAGGTCTGGTTGAAGGAGATGGCAAGTTTTAGATATATTGCTTTGCAACTGCGTTTGAGATACCCAAATGGATATAGTCATAAGGGTGCAGAATAAATGTTGACTACTGAGCTCAAGAGAGACTCTTGATGAGAAATAAAAATATAAGGCAACATTACACACATGGTTCTAAAAGTCTGACCATTATCTAATGAGACAACTGTTATCCCTAATTGCCACATACCTTTAATGTTCTACTTGGAGTCTCAAGAGTTCTTCTTTTTTTTTTTTTTCTATAATATAATAGTTTTATTAAGAATTTCCACTGAAAGAACTTCCAGGCTTTTAAATTTCCTTTAAATTTACATTTTGTTATTGTTGTTACACTTTCAGCTGAATTACCAACCCATGAGATTAATTTGTATTACTGGCATCTCAAATCACTTTGCTTTTCTTGAAAGTTTTTTATCCATATTTCTTGATTGATATAAGTAAAGTAGGAATATTTAATATACTTAGACACATTTCCACTTGGAGACATTTGAATGCATTTTCAATTTATTCGTATTTAATTTTTTAAAATAGATTATTTTATGTCCCTAGTCTTATACTTCTAATATAAGGGCAGACACCTTGAGCTCAAGGC
Organism: Piliocolobus tephrosceles; assembly: GCF_002776525.5. Classification (NCBI taxonomy): domain Eukaryota; kingdom Metazoa; phylum Chordata; class Mammalia; order Primates; family Cercopithecidae; genus Piliocolobus; species Piliocolobus tephrosceles. The sequence goes on from NC_045451.1 coordinate 38,840,575, forward strand.
CTTCTTTTGGGTCTTGGCTTTGAAAGCTACCTTTTAATTTTTAATCTGGTGGAAACCAAGCTTGTGTTCTTCCTTTCAGCTAAGTTAAGACTGTTGTTTTGCCAGCTAATTTCTGTTGGAGATGAAACTAAGTTCCTTCTCTTTGGATTTATACAGATACTCCTCAAATTTACCTCGGATAGAGATGAGTCTGCTTTTAAAATGCTTGGATAGTTATCTTTTAATTTTACTTCTGATGGAAAAAACACATTTTTCATTTTTCTGTCTGGCATGCTTTCTGATTGACGTTCACCTAAAGGTGGCACTCTTATTGACAAGTTAGGGATAACAGTTCTGTTTAACAGTAGCATGAAAATAGATGCATATTCTATCCTGCTCCAAAATCAGTGTTTTCCAAAATTCATTTATGCATTAAACCCTTTTAAAGGGAAAACAATCTGATGGATCAATAGTTAACTTACTTTTTCATCATAAAACATGATATGCAAAAAATGAGTTACAGTATCCCTTTATCTATGCTTCCTATAACAGCCAAAACCACATTTACAAATCAAATGCACAGAAAAATTTCCAACAAAACTCAAAACATATTTAACAAAATTAATATATGATGTTTAGCTGACCCAAAATTTCCACCTACCCTTTGCATGTGGACTAAATGCTATGATGTGGGGTCTTTTAAGTTTGGCTGCATTTACTACTTGTACTTTATGATAACTCAGTTGTACTATTTCTCCTATTATGTTTCTCTATTCTAGGTAGAGATCCAGCTTATTAACAGAAGGAGGGCAATTTGGTGTAATTCAGGGCCCGAGCTGTGTGTTCTGCAAAGGCGGTAAGCTGCATTTCTACAGTGATGACACCTGCTCCAGAGATCATTATTGCTAAGGGGTAGAGCCACCAGGGGACCTGCCACACTCACAAAAACCAGTAATGTAGCACCTTCCAGGTGTGTAGGCATCTAGGCAATGTGGGAAACACAGCAGCAGACACATAAGGGGATCCCCAAGTACAGTGCCCAGTTCAATTTTCTGGCAGACATGGCCATCCTGTTTCCCCACAGACCCATCAACTCCCAGGGGGCACAAAGTCCACTGGAGCTCGGCCTTCATATGGCCACTTGTTCCAACTACACCCTTGCTTCACCCCAAAGTCTGAGTAACCAGACAAGGAGGGGCTGCCCGGGAGGCTGCCTACAATGCTTGCCTGACTCCCGGAGCTCAGCGGGGGTATAGGCACTATACGGAGTGTGTTCCACCACGGTAGGGGGCCCCTAAGCCCGCCCTGAGGTGCCATCGGCTGCTCATGAAGGAGAGTTTCCAGCAGCGAGCATGGGCTCAAGGTCACACTGACGGCAGACTCTAACTCCTGTTCCGGGATGTTTATCTGGGCCTCTAAATGCCCTGTTTGTGTCTGGAGGTCCCTTACCTCTAAGTTTTGCTCCAAGCTGTGCATTTGGGCCCCCGGGCATGTAGCTTGCACGTAGAGGTCCTTTACCTGTGCAGCATCCCGCAGGGACTGAGCATGTACTTCCCGCAGCGCAGTCAGAAATGCCCATCCAACTCTGCCGGCGAAGGTGCATTGCATTTCTTCTCAGCCCCGTGTTCTTCCAGCTGCTTTAGTGCTTTCTCCACACTCACAGGAGACCCGCCCACTGCCTCCCATGTTTCACTGGGGCCTATCCCAGCAGCACCGCTGACACTGGGTACCACAGCCCATCATGCTGCGGCCACATAGGCTGCCCAGGAGCCTCGGGGACTGAAGATCCACTCACTTATCCTGCTGACAACGCTAAATGTTAGGTTTGAGCCCCAGCTGAGGTCCAAGGGGAGTGGGTGGACCAGCAGGGAGCTGGAAGAACAATCAAGAGACAGCAGGTAGATGGGATATGGTTTTATTCAGCAGCTCTCTCACAGTGTCTGTGCTACATTTATATAACTCACATAAAACAGTGGCTCAGAGTCAGATGATAAGCCTCCCCATGTTATGGCTACATGGCTATAATTATATGCATGGAATTGTGCAACTATGTTCCAATTCCGCTGAGTCATGCAGGATGTTTACCTCAGCCTATGCCTGCCTGGCTAGGCCTATGCTTGCACAGCCATGTTCCTTACAGTAAGTCCAGACTGTTCTACCTTAAAAAGATTTAGTAAATCTGAGCAATGAGAACACATGAACACAGGGAGGGGAACAACACACAACATGGCCTGTGGGGTTGGGGGTGGCTAGGGGAGGGAGAGCATCAGGACAAATGGCTGATGCATGCAGGGCTTAATACCTAGGTGACAAGTTGATAGGTGCAGCAAACCACCATGGCACATATTTACCTATATAACAAACCTGCAAATTTTGCACATGTATCCCAGAACTTAAAGTAAAATTTAAAAATATGTATATACATGTATGTGTGTATATATATAGAGTAAATCTTAACTATGTCTCAAACGTCCATTAGTAATTAACGCTAATCTATTCTTGTCTCTCTCAGTATACAGCAAAAAATAAAAACAACATATTCTCCTTGGTTTCCCTCTTGCTTCACATCATCTTAAAGTGCCTACACACCGTATACTCTGGCCAGGAAAATTGTAACCATCTGCAAACATCATGCAGTTGATACGGCATTCTCACTTAACACAATCCCCCTAATGACCTCCATCTGGAAACCTTTACTTAAAACTCAGGGCCTCAATCTCCTCTATAGCCTGTATTCCAGTGGGTGGGTTGGGGTGGGGACTCAGCTGTTCTTTATAAAAGGAAGGCCTCTCCAAGCTGGCCACTCCTGGATAATCTAGCTTGGAACATTCAGGTGCACTTCAAATAGCGACCAGAGTGAAATGTTTTTTTCTTTCAATGTAAGCACATCCCTCCTCCATGTAAATTTTCTACCAGCTTCTCACCCCACCTAGAGTAAATGCCAAATACTTGCCCCTACTTTACTGCCACACTGGCAGGGACAGACAGTTTTTCCTCTCTTGCACTCGCTGTGTCTTCTGTTTGAAATCCTTTGCTTCAATTCTCAGGTGGCTCCCTGCTTCTCACTACTAAGACCTCAGCTCAAATGACGCCACGTCTCATCATTAAGTCAGCTCAGCTGTCCTTTTGATTTTTGATTAAGTAGCTTTACCGTTCTGTGTCCCCTCACCCTATTTTATTTTCTTCCTAATAGTTATCAAATCTGAATTAGATATTTTTAAAATAAGTGTTTATTGTCTATTTTTTAATTCATTGTTAAAGTTTTTTTTTTTTTTTGAAGTGTTCATTGCTTTTCTCCTCATTCAAAACATTGTTGGAAGTCAGGCAGTTTTTCTGTCTTGTTATCTAAAATATTACCTATCCCTGGAACAAGCTTGGTCCATAAAGGATATGCAGTAAAATCTGTTTACTAACTATTATGAACTTTAAATATAAATAAATAGAAGTCAACTGATATCTCTTGGTTATAGAATAATAGATTATAATATAGAATTTAAAACCTCTGAGGTAAATTAAGACAAAAAATCATTTACAGATAAATTAGCTGAGGTCCTGAGAGATCAACTAGTAAGTGAGACACCTGGGTCTCAAATTCAAGATAACTGAAGATAACTTTCAAATTGTCAACCTTTTACTTGGGATTTATTTTATTTTCATTACTGATCAATATGAATGTGGACAGAAAAGATAACTTTTAATTAGCCATAAACCACTTATATAACCATGTATTTGTTTGAGACCAGAATACGTGTGGGAAATACAGGAATTCTCACCTGTAAACACGCCCTCAAGGAGGCCAGTGTGTAGATGAAATAATGTACTTCTTTTATTTTATTTGCGAAAAAAAGTTTAAGTCTTAAGTCCCTAGGCAGAATAATAAAAGATAAATACAGACTCTGCAAAGGAGGAGAACTGAAATTAGTAGATCTATGACTTCAAGCTGGAAGGGAGCAGGTTGGATGAGAGATCATTCTTGAGCTCTCACTTGAAGAAGAGAAAAACTGCCAAGAGATGGAAATGGCAAAAAGATAAAAGTAGCCAGGGACAGAACACAACATAGGATTCTGCAGCATAATGAATTCAGTTTGTTTTTAAGTGAAATTGGGAAAGAAAATTAAAAACAATTCTGGCCCATCCATTTGTTTTTACTGGAAAGATCCAACATGAAACACAAAGTTCAGAATAAGATGAATGATACAAACTTAAAATCCTGAGGACCCTTCACCCCAAATGAATGGACCCTCCTGTGGCCAACGCGATCCTAGAAAAATCTTAAAACTCAGTTCCTGGCAATGACACTAGAGGAAGTCATACAGCCTTTGTTATAACCCCTCCCCTTTATGGTTTACAGACAGCTGACCAGCATTAATCTTAAAATAGAGATCTTAAGACTGACAGAACACTCTTTGTAGCAATAAGATACCAAATTACAAATAGGAGCTAAATGCCAGGCAAGGGTTAAGTAATGCACAGCACCCCTCCCCGACACTTTGGCCCCCAACACTTAAAGAATCCACTATGTTCTATCTGCCACAAGGTTTTTCTTTCACTGTGGCAGCTAAACAAGCACTGGTCTTGAGATAAACAATGTTAAAATAATTACAGTTCATCCAGCTCACAGACATTGACGGAGCACCTGTTTTACCAGCCACAACTAGAGCTTTGATTGGCCAAGACTCTGATTTTGGTAACTTTCTATTTATAAGAAGACCAGTGACCATGGACTGCTCCTGGACAGTATACAGAGATTGTGCACTTGCAGGCCTTTGTGTCCTGAAAAGACCTTTTGACATATAGAGCCTAACTGTAATACATTTACATGTTATGTCTCCATCCTATTGTGTCAAACTCCTACTAACCTCAGTATGGAAGGCACCAGATTCAAGAGGCCAAAGAAGAGACCCAGAGCCAGCAAATGAGACATGGGGCTTGATTAGGGGCTTATATACAGGGAAGAGTCCAATGCCTGTGAGCTGGACAACATAACCACAGGGCCCAGTGGCGATGGCCTGGGCAAGAAAACTGCAACTCCATGCAACTGCCTGCAAACATCATATAGCATTTCTATTTAACACCCTCCTTCTAATGACCTACATTTGGCAACCTTCATTAAACCTAAAACTCAGAACATTAATCCCCTATACAGCATCTGTTCCATGGGACAGGCTGGGTGGGTTGAGGTGGGGGGTCAAATTTTCCTCTTTGATAAAGAAGGAATCTTCAGATTGGCTGCTCCTGGATTCTCTAGCTTGGACCACATTCAGGTGCATCTGCTATAGAGGGTCATTTAAAGGTGTACTTAAATTATTGCTATCAGGTGTGTTTACCCTACATGCCCCAAAGTGAACTTGGGTCATATGTTACAGGCATGTTCAATATGCATGTGTCAGGAGTGTCTTCAGGAATATTAATAGCTCTTCCTGTAGGCTGGTGAATGTCTGTGTTTAGCCAAACTGTTTAGCATAAAGTTCCTACCCCAACCCGTCCTCTTTCAAAGTGCCTGTTCCTGGTCTTTGCTGGAGGCATGGTCCCCAGCCTGTGGAATGGCCACCTTGCAAGCTGTAACCTTTTATAAGAAATAAACTCTCCTCTCGTTTTACAAATTTATAAATTGTGTGTGTGTGTGTGTGTGTGTGTGTGTGTGTGTGTGTGTGTGTGTGTTTGACAATGGATACGAGGAAGGTTAAGCAGAAGCAAACAGAATATCTCACATTAGGGATCTTCGAGGAAGTTTCCAAATGAATTGGAGTTTGGAAAACATGAGTATGGTAGAAGAAGGGGTTAAAATAAAAATAGGAGAAAAATTAGAAAGAAGCAAAGGGATGAAGACTATCATGCTTACACTTTAATTAGGCATTAAGATTAATGACGAAACATGAGAAAGAGACCAGTTAAGGAAAGTCACATTTCATCACTGAAACACATATGAATAGTTGATGACGTCAGATACTCTAAGACAATGCCAATTGATGAATATGGTGATATTGATGAATATGATGAAATCAATTGATGAATATGGCGATAGTCATCATTTAGTAAATGGGTTGTGCCTGTAACTGCAGAAAGAAAAAGGCAGCAAAAACAGTAGAGAGGCACAGAAAATCACAGCAAAAAAAAGGGACAGAGAGAATGAACAACAGAAGAAAGGAAAGGGGAGAAAAGAAAAGAAAAAAAAAACAAGAAAAATGAAACTAAAACAAGTTGACATTATTAAGCAATACAGGAACCATGAGTTTAATTTTCATTGTCTGGTATAAAAATTTAGCCCATGTGTGCTTAATTTTTTGGAGCAGTCTGGCATCAGTTACCATATAGATAATTCTATAGATGACTGCTTTATTTTCTAAATCTAATAATGAAGTTCAAAACCCTTCAAAGCTTGGAAATAAATGTCTCTGTGTTTCTTTAGGAATCACTTCAATTGGCAAATAACTGTAACCGCATCATTACCATTTAATGTCTCGGGAGTTCCAGTGGTACCTGGAAGATAATAAAGAGGTGTCAGTATTATTCATATCTTTTAATTGCTCCTATTAGCATCTTTTTTGTTATCCTGTGGGCAAAATTGTAACACTTGGCTAGGCATACAGTGGATAAAGGAGACATAACAGTTCAGACTAAAATACTCTCCTAAGTACCTATTACTTCGGATAGCTACGAGCAACAATATAACTTTGTAATAAAACCTATTTACTGGTAAAAATTAAAATTGCTTTTAACAGCTTTATAGCATGCAAACAATTAAAATAATGATATCATGCTTCAGCTGCTGTTCTAGTAAGTCTGGCTAAGAAATAAAGTAAAAGAGAAAGAAAAACAAAAGAAAGTGTAACTGCCAAGAGCAAATGAAAGACCCTTGTGAAAGCAGAGAATTGAGGGTCTAGTGTTACCATCTTTCTTCCAAAATCATTCACTATTCAAATAGCTGAAGGAATGTTCTTATATACTTTCATGTTTATAAAGATTAAATAAAATAATGCATGCTGCACTATTTCTGAGGTTTCAGGTAACACTTTTTTGAGATGTAAGAAATACCTCTTTATAGAATCCCTAAGTAGTCTCTTTACCTTGACTTAGCACATTTTGTCAATAAGCTAGACATTCCCACGCCATGATTAGTAAAATAATTTCAAAGGAATCCAGAAAATTGGATATCTCACCATCTCTATAGTTTTTAATTTGCCATATACCTTTGTATTAATTTCAGAAAAACAATGTGCCTTCTGAAAATTCAGTAAAAAAATTAAAAATGACTTTAGCGTGTCCAGGATTTTGTGAAGATTTTTGGGACAAAAGAAGGCAAGATATACATGTAGACGTCAAATAGGTGACAGCATGTGAGTTCCAATTCAGCCCACTTTTCACTTTGTCTGCATTTTAGTTAACATATATGGTTAAATAGCCTGAGGTTCAGGGAATATATAACTTACACAAAGTCAAATGTGATTTCCAAACTAATACTAGCTAGCTAGTTCTGTAATTCGTGGTCACTTATTTACTCATTACACATATTCCAAGCCTGTCTTATGTGCTGACATCTGTTACTCATGTAGAATGAAAAAGTGAATAAGGCATAGTTCCTGACATTGAGAGGCCCACAGTATAAAATGGGAAAGACTGACAGATAAAAACATTATTGCAATGTTATTAGTCATATATATATATATATATATATATATATATAAAATATAGTTTTTCCTTAATCACATCGTATATGTAAGGTAAATTTTCTTCCCAGCTTTACAATTTAGCACCATATTTCTTAGCCATAAATATGATTAATATGTATTTTGTAGGGTTGTTTGGAAAATAATAATAGCGTCTGCTAAGTTGCACTATCCATGTACACTTCAGAAAAATCTGTTTACAGAGATGGAAAGGTAGATTTGGCTGTGGTAAGATCTCAGACTCGGAATCCATATCCTCTAGCTTTGAATCTTAAGCTTGCCTCTGCCACTTACCATGTGACCTTAAGCAAGTCAGTTTTCATATTTGCAAAAAATAGATAATATGAATACTTATATCATAGTGTTATTGTGGGAACTAAATTGGTTAACACACGAGCAATTCCTGACACAGACACAACACTCTATGTGTATTAGGTCTATTATTGCATCCTCTAAACTTTATAAAAAGTCTACGAAACGGCCGATATGCTTCCTATTTTTCAGGTGTGACAATTGTGGTTCAAAGGATTAGGGAAATTTTGGTTAGTTTTCCCATGAGCGAATCCAAGAGCAGAATTCAAATTTAAGTTTGTTTAACTCTGTTGACATGAGGGTAAGCCTTGATTTATGTTCCAAACTGTTTTATCTCATCTCATCCCTCTAACCTCATTTTGTACACCCATACAGGCTCTATCTTGGGTCGGTCTCACAAATGATTTGAAAATCATTTGATTATTTCTCTAGTGCCCACTATGATGCCTGGCACTCTCTATGGTGTCTGCCTTTTAATGTCTTTCAATATCTCTTTCTTTTATGCCTTTTGCATTTTGTGGCTTGTTTCAGAAATCATTTCCTCAGAAAAATTATAACAATCTTCTCCAGTATTGTCTCCCAAAATAGCTTTATATTTTTCTCTTCAAATAGCCTGGACATAGTTTTTGTGTATGGTTTTAGGTATGCTATAATTTCATTGTTTTTGACAGCCAGTTGTCCCAGAATCATGTTAAAATGATCTACAATTTTCTTACTTATTGTCAATAACAGAGTTTTCATAAATCCCGTTTCCAAAAATGTATGGACTGAAATTTATCATATTGCCTATTTCTGTACAAATATCTTATAATTGATAATAAGGCACACCCCTCTACCCCATTTTTTAAAGAATGGCCTTGGCTATTCATAGAGTTTTTCTCCTTCATGTAAATTATATGATTATGTTGTCAAGTTGTAAAACAATATGTAAGGCATGAAGTTACTAATTGAAACTTATTGACTCTAAATATGAATTTGTGAGACTCTAGATGTGAATTTGGCACTTTTCTAATCCATGAACATAGTAATTTCCCAAATACGTGTAGCTCTCAGTAAATATCTCTCAATGAAATTTTATAGCTTTACTGTTAATGAATTGTGCAACTTTAGATTCTTAACTCATTTATAATTTATTCTATAAATATAATTTTAAAATGACATTCTGCTGCTTAGATGTGTATAGTAAGTTTACACACACAAAGTTGATAAGTTAATAATTTGAAGTCAGCAATTTGCTTAACTCATTAATTCTAATGTTTTACCTGTAGATCTTTTTTACATATTTCACGCAGAAAATTATATTGAATTTGATTTCTTCTTTTTAAACTTTATACGTTTCTTGCCTTATTGTTCTCATTAAGACTTTTAGTACAGTAATAAATATCAGTGATCACAGAGGGACACTGTCTTTTTATCATCTTAAAGAGAATGCATTAACATTTCATGATGTAGTAGCTGATTTGCTATGAGTTTTAAAAGAAATCTTCTATCCCTAATGTTCTATTTATGTTTATTTACAAAATAATTATAAAATACATTCCCATCTCTACAGATTGAAAAGATTGTAATATTTTACTCCTTTATTTTATTAATGTAGTTTATCATTTTTCTAAGGTTATTTATTTATTTATACTGTAAAACTAATGTGGTCTTGATGTACCTTGCTGGAATTTGATGTGCCAATACTGAATTTTACTGAACATTTTTCTTTAATTTACTGAGTGACAGTGGAGTATGGGTTTTTCTTTGTCATACTTCCTTTTCAGATTTTGATATTCCTATTACAGTAGGCTCATTAAAATTGAGAAGAGACAGTATATTCTCTAGTTTTTAAATCTGGACTAGTTGATGGTATATTTGTAATTTATTCCCTAAATATTCAGTAGAATATAGCAGCATAACTTTCTGTATCTAGTGATGTATTTAAAGGAAATTTTAAGCTTTTATTTCAACTTTTAAAAGATTATGAGACCCTCTAGGTATTTTCTTTCTTTTTGGTTTCATTTTGATAGGTTCAGCTTCCAGGAATTTGATCATATTGTACAAGCTTTTCAACCCATTGCTATGAATATCATTTTAGTATTTTTAACACCTATGACATATAATGTCACCATTATCATTCTCTCTGTGTGTGAGTATGTGTTTGTGTTAGCTTTCTTTCTTTTATTTTAGCCAATATCCCTGGAGTTTTGTCAGTGTTGGATTTATTAATATTCACTATTGATATGTAAGCAGTCTTTGCTTTATACTGTTCTGATACATATGGATTTCAGTTCTCACGGTTTAGTTAAAAACACCAGACCCTCAAGAAAACAGCTAAAATTTCATCTATTATGGTATAATAACGGTGAGTAATTGCATAATTATGTCACTTTTTTTTTTTACAAATTCTGTTCGTGACCAGTCACTTTATATTTTATTCAGTTTATGCACAGACAGCAAAGTGTGTAGTTGTGTTGCCTCTTTTTCCTTCAGTAGTAAACATGACATCTCACAGAAATTGATAGTCAAATGAGTGAATCAGCCAACAAAAATGAAAATACATCAAATAAACAAAAAGTAAAAACTGAAAGTAATTTTAAAAGTGATTAGAAGATTTGAAAATTGCAACCCCAAAACAAAACATAAAATAGTCTTGGCCTGAATTGAAAAAGTCTAATGATTAAAAATCAAGATCAAGTCATTTCAACATCTTTTAGTTTATTTTTTACTAAGAACGGAAATCTGTTTGTGATTAAAATAGAACATTTCCTTCTATTTCAGGTAGAAGACAGGTGTAATAAAAAAAATTCCAATAATAGATCCTATTTAGGCCAAAAAATGGAAGTACTTACTACATTTAAGGAAAACAGCAATTACAGAATATTAGAGATTATGAGATTTTTTTAGCAGAGTTTTGACAGCTAATATGACATAAAAATATAACTGAAGACCCTAAAACATAATGGTAGGACTGAACAATGAGTAATATGTATGTAGTATGGTGGAAACTTTTACCATATTGTGCAAATAATTTTGCAGAAATCAAATGGAGTGTAGAAGGAGTTGTAGTAGAAAAAAACTGACAGTCAGAATATCATTGACATTGACACTTTCTAAGAGACTTCAGACATGCAGTCAGAGGAATTTAATGAAGGTGAACTTACTGAAGTAAATAAGAAAAACAGTTGTGACAAAAAGGATAATGTCTCAGAGAAAGTAGTGCAGCAAAAACTTGACTTTAAAGAAACTCTCAGAAATATTTTATATTTTATAACATTAAAATTTCAAGGCATAAAATGTAAGAAGCCAATCCAACTTAGAAAGAAGTTGGATTCATCAAAATGTGGAAAAGTAATTCAACAAGAAAATGGTAAGCATATTCAGACTACTCTTACTATGATTTTCTACAAAGAAATAAAATTCTCATTATGTATAACATTTTAAATTACAATGTTCTAAATGAATATTAATTTTAGTGTGGCTTTATTTTTCATTTATACCTTATAACCAACAGTAACAGCTTTCATTATCCTGACAAAAAATTTGAAAGCCATGAAACAATCATAATTTTCCCACTGATTATTATGATTACTTTGCATGTTTCATTTTTCATGATTTTTTATAGTGAGTAAACACTAAGAACTGCCTTTGTTTTCTGTTTTATTATTTCATGTTCTCTTTGCTTATCATGTTCGTTATTCTTTTCCATCATTTTTGAATATTTATTCTACTTAGCTTATTTTTCCTAATTCTTAGATAAATGCTTTATCCATTAATATTAAGCACTTTTTATTACTAATATGTGTACTTAAGATTATAAATTTTTATCTAAATTTTACTTTGCATCTGACAAGCTTTGATAAAGAGCATTTTTCTTATTACTCACTTCCATATCTTTTTCAATTTCTATTATAATTTTTTATCGAGAAGATTAATGGAAGATCATTGCTTAATTCCAAAATTTGTGGCATTTGGATGATTAGCTCCCTGTTATTTACATGTAACTTAATTCCATATTGCTAAAACTACATGGTGTATATAATATGAATCCTTCGAGAGATTTACTGGTACTTACCTGAATGCATTACCAACTTTTATAATTATCTCTTTATTTTTTCTTGCTTAAAATTGTTTGGACTTTATAAATGTATTAATTGTTTTTATTAAAGCTTCACAGTTATTAGGTATTTTGCTGTTCCTTTTATACCATTCTCTTCCTTCTGGTCTTATATTATATATTCTTCTTATATCTTCCATGCCTGTTATTCATATTTTTCATTTAATTTATCTCACACTCTCTGTGTTACACTCTAAGTGATTTCTTTGATTTTATATTCCAAATAATGAATTCCCTTATTACATAGGCCTAATGTATTATTAAGCTATTCAACTATGTTTTAAATTTCTATCATTATATGTTTTGTATTATTTTTCTAAGTTCTTATTAATTACAAAAATACTTCTTGGTCATTTTGTATAGTCTCTTAATTATATTTTCAATCCCTTTTTTAAAAAATTTAAGTTATGGGGTACTTGTGCAGATGTGCAGGTTTGTTACATAGGTAAACGTGTGCCATGGTGGTTTGCTGCACCTAACAACCCATCACCTAGGTATTAAGGCCAGCATGCATTAGTTTTTTTCCCTAATCCTCTCACCACTCCATACCCTCCCCTGACAGGACCCAGTAAGTGTTGTTTCCCTCCCTGTGTCCATGTGTTATTGTTCAGCTCCCACTTATAAGTGAGAACATGTGGTGTCTGGTTTTCTGTTCCTGCATTAATTTGCTGAGGATAATGGCTCCCAGCTTTATCCACGTTCCCTGCAAAGGACATGATCTCATTTCTTTTAATGGCTACATAGTATTCCATGGTGTGTATATACCACATTGTCTTTATCCAGTCTATCACTGATGGGCATTTGGGTTGATTCCATGTCTTTGCTATTTTGAATAGTGCTACAATGAACATATGCATGCATGTATCTTTATAATAGAATGACCTATATTCCTTTGGGTATATAACCAGTAATGGGATTGCTGGGTCAAATGGTATTTCCAGTTCTAAATATTTGAGGAATCACCACACTGTCTTCCACAATGGTTGAACTAATTCACATTCCCACCAACAGTGTAAAAGTGTTCCTATTTCTCCACAACCTCTCCAGCATCTGTTGTTTCTTCACCTTTAAATAATCCCCATTCTGACTGGTGTGAGATGGTATCTCATTATGTTTTTTATTTGCATTTCTCTAATGTTCAGTGATGTTGAGCTTTTTTTTTTCTTTCATGTTTGTTGGCTGCATGTATGTCTGTTTTTGAGAGGAATTTGTTCATATCCTTTGCCCACTTTTTAATGGGTTTGTTTGTATTCTTGTAAATTTGCTTACGTTGTTTGTAGATTCTTGATAATAGACGTTTGGCAGACGGATAGATCGCAAAACTTTTCTCCCATTCTGTGGGTTGTCTGTTTGCACTGATGATAGCTTTATTTGCTGTGCAGAAGCTCTTTAATTTAATTAGATATTTCTTTTTAAAAGTATATTATTTTTTTTTTCCGAATCTGTAATGTTGATATCCGATGTATTTGCAGATCTGATTCTCTATGTGTTTGTGTGTGTTTGTGCACATGCATGTGTGTGTGTGTGGTTTCTTTAGTTGGTGTTAGCTAGCTCATAAGCACCATTTTCCTGAGTATTTTGTGAGTCTATGCAGCTGCAAATCTTATAATTTTAAGTATAAAAAGTCCTTAAGACTAAACTCATGGTGAGTTCTTTATGAGAGGATTTACATTTGCTTCTGCCAATTTTGGGGGATCTACGTCTCAGGGACTACTTTATACAACTTACTGGTTTAGTTTCTTATTTTCCCCCCCAAGAACATTCAGGTAACACAATTTTAGCAATAATCACAGAAGAGCCTGATTGTGGTGAAAGCTTCTCAAGTTGTAAATAGGAATTTGTCCCTTCTCTATGCAACAACAAGTTCACCACAGAAAATTCCCAGCACTCTCCTAAAGAATGGCAGGATTATTTCTGTTGCACTTACTAAGAGTATAGGCTTTCAGGGTCTTAGCTTTATATGCAGAAACCTTATCTTAGCCTCTCCATCTTGGGCAAACCTGACTTTTCTCCTCTCCCATGAGTCCTGTGAGGCAATGAAAACCCAAAAGTCATATTCACTGGCTTCAACAAATATCCTCAAGACAGAAGCCAGACCCTGTGTTTTTCTGACCTTTCTGGATCTCTCCCGCCCTTAATTTTGGCTTGTGAAATTCCCTTCTTTTTTATCTAATATGTTGAAACATTTAAAAATTTGCTTTAAAATATTTTTATGTTTTTTTCTAACACACTGAGACATTGGTTGGCATACCAAATCTGCCCTTTAGTCAGAAATGGAAACTTTCACCCAGTTCTCTCTTTCACTATAACATACTTATTTGTGTTTATTGCTGTTTCCATTGCCCTGAATTATCTCTGCAGCTTTTTCTATGAACTTCATATGTTGCTAATTTAGTTTTTCGCTGCTATAATCATAGTGCCCACAAAAGTACTTGGCACATAGGAACTGATAAATATTTTTTCTAATGGAGCAGTGGTGAATTTCATGTAGTTAGAGTGATTACAGCATGGAGTAGTTCTGTCTCTGTCCTTTTTCTCTCTTTTTAAATCTCTCTTTCACATAAGAGAAGGTTCCAGGGTAATTACACTGACTTAATAAAGTATTGGTTCTGCATCTCATTGAAGCTACAGATTTAAAAATTCATATTTACAATTGAGAAGACCAAAGCCACCTGGGTATGCAGTCTTGTGAAAAGCACTGCTCCATTGATCCAACACAAATTACTAGCTGCCTGAATTGCAAAACTCTAATTAATAATAGCACAGTCTTATATGTAAATAAGCCAATATTTGGGTTTTAATAATAGAGCAATTTTATATGTAAATAAGTCAATATTTGGGTTTTTATTGTCCCCTTGCCTAAATCCATTTTAATAGCACCCTAGATTCACTCAATTTATATTATTTCCCATTTGGAATTTTATTATCTGTCCCTTGATGATATAATTTCTTCTCAGATTATTCTCTTGGCCTTAAGTTTGTTTTTGTTGTTATTATTGTTTGCTTGCTTTCTGACTACCAAACGCATACTTCCAAATACTCTGACTATAAACTTACATTTAGAACTTTGCCACCTAGGTTTATCCCACATTAGTGACAATACAAGTTCCTGTTATGAAACCAAATTACTTAACATTTATCATAAGAAGGAAGGGAGTGTTAATCACTTTCTCTATAACAGGAGTTCTGTGTGTGTGTGTGTGTGTGTGTGTGTGTGTGCGCGCGCGCGCGCACTTAGATGTGTAAACTCATTCAGTGAAAGCCTCAACATTTTAGAATAATACATATTATTCTATATGTATTATACATATGAATATATAACTCACTCTCAAACCTAATCTATTCATTTATTTATTCAATAAATTTATATTTATATTTTTTCTGAGTCCATCTAGATTCAATTAACATCTACTTTGTGATCTATAGTTTTAAGTGGTAGGGTCTATTTGCTTTAAAGGAAGTCATTTGCTTCAAAAGTTTGACTTTAAAAAATGTGTTCTTATCTGAATATTTTAATACTTCTTTTAAAAAAATGCAACCCCCGTATTTAAAATATAACTTCCTATCTTTAATTTATCACATGTAACCTTCTTGTTCTTTGTCATTCATTTTTCTTTGCAAAATGTAGTTCTGCTGGTTTTCGTATTATAATATTTGCTCTATACTAAACATACCTCCTTTAAAAGATTGTTCTAAGATGAGCTGAATCCAATGTTTTATTAATGAGTCCTAAGAGAAAGATTCATTTGAAATGCTTCCAGATTGGAGGAAGCTATTGGCTATGTACCTGTGGCATTATCTTAAATATCATCTCTAATCTTTATAGAGCAAAGGAAGCCACTTCTTAGGCTGGCTTTCAGAACCATCAAAACCTGAAGGCAATGCCTCAGGCATTTATACTGATGGTCATTAATACAAACGTGAGAAGAGCATGACTAGCTGTCATTATCACACACTGAATTTACTTGTATTTCTGAAGAGAATAAAAAAGCATATTAATGTTCTTGCTTCTCTTAGCTTTTTTATCCCTTGCCGATAATTAGAATGCTTAGAAAATAACATAGCCATAGATTCTTATCAGGCACGTGGAAGGTGTTAAAATGATTGCACGTATTTTTCTTCCATTTACAAGAAGCAGGCAAGTTATTATTCAATTATTATGCTTTTATCTGAGGCAATCTCAGAAAGACTACTACCAAGTTTCTTATCATGCATTTTCAAAATCTCATATTTTAAGGAGAATATTTGTAGAATAAACCTTTTGGAATTACAAAATATTATTTTTACCAGGAAACTTTTATAAACTAAGGGCTAGAAACAATGGATAATTTATGAATTAAGAAGCTAATACAGATAATATGTATACAAATATCTGGTTTTTTTATATTTGAGGGAACATTGGGAGAATTGCCTAAGGGAAAACTTCAGTTTTCACTTCATTTGGTGTAGTAAAATGTAGAGACAATCTAAATGAACTAATGTTTCTGATTTCTATCAAAGGGATCATGGAAATATGAATGGCAACTCTTTATTTTTTGAATTAAACTTTTGAAAAGGGAGAGCATGGGTTGTTGAAGTAATAATGTTTATGTAATAAAATGCTTTGCATGACATGCCAGCAACCTCCACTCAGGGAATACCGGAAGCCTTCCCTTTTTCCACTAGAAAGCTTTCCCACTCCCCTGCCTGCCTGAGTCTCTGTCAAGCGCAGATGATGGTGCTTGACTCCCTTGCCACAGCAAGCTCTGATTAAATAGCCTCTTATGGTTCTCATTTGTGTGGTCTTGGTTTGTTTCCACAGGGCTTTCTCTGGCTCTGGCTCCATCAGTAACGACTAGAAGAAACATCAATCTCACAGAAAATAAAAATAATATCAATTTCATTTTTTTGACCCAGACTTTGAAACATAAAAAAGTGGGAAGTATAAACATTTCTGAATCCTCACTGTTCATTACAGTTATTCTCACTGTTCTTCACACAATGGCACATACAGTCTTAAGATTCTCCCTCATTTTCTATCTCCATGTAAAAGGTTATTTCAAACTAAGAGGCTCTTTCCTTATAACCCCATCCACGGACATCTACTCTTCCACTTGCTTTTCCCTTAATTTTTCTCACTCATGTGAAATCTCAAATTAATCTCTTTCTGATGCAAATCCTCAATGACAGGCCCTCCCCTTGTTTCCTTTTTTATCTTTTGCTCAGATTCTGCATCAAAAGACTGGCAAGTAAAACCAGAACAATCTGTGCAAAATTTGTAGACTGTATCAATGTAGATATTCTAGTTTTAATGTTGTATTATAGTTTTGCAAAATGCTGTGGAGAAAAACTGGGCAAATTGTACAAGTGTTCTGTCTATATTACTTCTCACAACTGTATGTGAATCTACAATTATCACAATAAAAGTTTTAATTAAAAAGAAGACACCTGAAGCTGGAATAGGCAACAATATTTTTCTTTGCAGATGAGTTAGAGGCTAAAGTGAAAGGCAAACAGAATTCTGTTTCACACTCAGAAAAATGTAGAAGGCTATGAATACTCATACAATATTATTTTTTAGTTGTATGTGTATTAACCAAATTAAAAATTAATGATGATACACTGTAAATATGGGCAAATTTGTTAGAAAGGAAGTGACGGTATTTAATCTTTGAAAGAATTTAGTGAAAATAGGACCTCAGACTTGAAAACTTGAACACATGGAGTAATTTAGCCACTATATCATACTAAAATTTCTTTTACAATGTTTCTTCCAGATGGATATATAGCCAAGGACTAAACCCATACTGGGCAAAGAAATGCTGTTATTCATAGAAATGATTCATACCTTCAAGACAATTAGATGATTAATTTTCTTCCAGTGAACAAGGAACCTTTATGTTTGTTGTAAAATGTATGTTTAGTTGGCACGTGCTAAGTGCCAGTGTCTGGATACTAAGGATGTGGTTAAAATAGGTTTATTCTAAAATTGTTCAGAGTCTAGTTAGAAAGATAAAATAAAAAATAAACAAATCAAAAAAGTCATCGCTTCTTAATAGATGCATTTATACAATTTGAGTGAAAGAACAGATGTTGGTATAATTTATTCATAGACCTGAGATGGTTATGACAACCAGAAAAATAAAGCTTTAAGAAATCATAACATTTGTACTAGATTCTTAAAGCATGACTAGGTTGTTATCAGAAGGAAAAATGAGCAAAGTCATAGAATCAATGTTTCAGGGCTCATTTAGCAAAATAAATAACTAAAAAAAAACAAGGAAATATTGATGAAAATAAATAAAATAGGAATAAAATCAGGTTACAAACGACTCAGGTGAACAATTCTGTAGATTAGTATATTGCCTTGACAGCAATATGGCAAATGAATTGGCAGGTAGATACTAAAATCTGGGAGACAGGGAAGGCTATAAAATTAGTGTAAGGAATGGGAGGTAGGGTCAGTAAAAACTGGTGCAGACAAGTGGATGTATGGAAAACAGTGATGTGTTAAGCAGTAGTCTGGTTAAAATGATTCAACTAGTTGTTGATACCTGACTAAGAACTGCAGTGTTATAGGGGGACATTAAAACTTCTCAAGCCTAAATATATTTTGAAGATTCTTTTGCATATCAATTTAAAAATATAATCCTAGTATAAAATGAATGGCCTTTATTGACTTCATCGTGAGTCATAATGATCACCTTTTGGTTCTAGGTCTTAATAGCAATCCTTTAATCATTGTTTCTCTAATATCCCCAGAGGTTGATAGAAAGTTAAAGAGTATATACATAATTTGTGGATCTCTTCCTTTTTAAAAGTTGTCATGATGTACACAACTTTCTTCTTCCAGTTGAACTCTAACTGCTCATCATTTTTTAAATTGACCAACATAGATTAGTAGTTTTACCAACCAGAAGTTACATTAAACATTTAGTTGAATTCACCTGTGTGAGGAAACTTGAAAAAGCTGATTTTTCTCCTTCAAACTCTTCATCCATCCTAGGCTTCGATGTCCTCTCTCTATTTCTTTTTTCTCCCACTTTCAGTTCAAAGATTCTTTTTCCTGACAGAAAATCCAAAGGTTAAATAAGATTCAAGGTTTTAAGTAATCTATTGAAAATTCTTCATTTTCTCCCAAAATTCTTACCCTTTTTATTCTGCTAATGGCTCCAAGGTCTTCTGTATTTTTCTTGGCATTATTTGCTAGACATGATCTTAGATTACCTGTGATATACTGTTAGTTTTGTTTATTATTTATGTTTTAAGTAGTAGTTTAATATTTTTGTTCACTAAAGTATTCTGAAAAGTACAGTTTTGATTTTCTTCATAGAACAGATGTGCCAGTATAATCACAATTGAAATTTGCAATCTGTGTCTTGGAGAATGATAAAGTATTTGGTCTCAGACACACCACTTTAAATTCCCCCTGGGAAATTCTAATATGTTCTTGAGAAGACATTTACCTTCTATGGTTACATTTTTCTCACTGGCAAAAACGGAGATTGCAAGAGATTAAATCATGACCCTCAAAAATATTATGTATATGTCCTAAATCCTAAAATCTTAAAATATAATCTTGCTTGAAAAAAGAGGTCTTTGCAGAAGTAATTAATTAAAGCATTTCTAGATAAGATCATCTTGGAATAGGATGGGCCCTAAATTCGATGACAAGTTCTTATAAGAGAAGACAAACAGAAAAAGGCAGAGAGATGCGGAAGATAAAACTCTGTCTGAAGACAGAATAGATTAAAGTCATGAAGGCCTCACCCAAAGTACACCTGGAGCCAACAGAAACTGAAAGAGGTGAGGAAGAATTCTTTCTCAGATACTTTGGAGAGAGCATGGTCCTGCTTATACCTTAATTTCAGGACTCTGGCCTCCAGAACTGTAAGACAAGACATTTCTGTTGTTTTAAGCCATCGAGTTAGCAGTAATTTATTCCAGCAGCCCTAGGAAACTTGTGGTAATTCCTCATATCAGGCCTAAGAAACCAATACAGAGATAATGTCACATTTTTAGGATTAAAGGAAAAATCAGATAACCCATATAACAACTTTAATAGATAATATACTGGTAACACAGCATGTTCTTTTTAACATTAATTTGCTTCTTCACTCTTGGATTTTCTTTTGCAATATACTGGGATTGAACTAAAGCTAAATACTTTCTATTTTTGCAGTTGTATCCATTATTTTGGTTTTACCCTTCTGAAAAGTTGACTACCATGTTAAAATGGTATAGATAACTTTTCTTCATCTTTCTTATTATGGTCACATTACCAAACCATCCATGTTACTTAGACTATGATGTAATTATAGTAAAACTTTCCTTAATAATCACTTCTAGCCACAACTATGGTTGACTGCCATTAAAATGACCCCTGATTTACCTAGGCCTCCATTCTTTCTCTTGTTCCCTACTGGCTTCTCTATTCTGTCACTGGCCTGGGAAATTGTTGTGTGTCAAAAATGTTTGGACTCAGTTCGTTACACATACAAAAGGTCCATTGGATACTTAGAGCCTGGTGTAGGCAAGAATAAAGGAAAATATCATAGAAGAATAAAATAGGGTTTTACCTTTCTGCAATAAAATAGAGTTTATTTTGCTCATAGGTGAGAGGCTGACCTAAAAAACCTCTTATATTCTATTTCTAGTTCCTAGTATAGAAAAGATGCCTCAAAATTATTTTTTATTTTAGAGAAACTAATGGTATTCTTACAACTTTTAGAACTTAGTCTCATTTAAATTTGAGATTTTTCTACTTTAAAATTTGCATTTAACTGTCACAGTTAAAGATCACTTTACCTTAATAAAATGACAACCTGATACTACAGTAATTGTTTCTTAAATGCAATAATGTGAAAGCCTCTGAATCAAGTGAAATAAATGTTGGGCTATAAAAGCAATAACCCATTCTAATTCCTAGCTTTATTGCAATGTAAAAATTATTATCATTATACTTACCAACCTGAAAAAATAAATATTCATTGAATGATCACATTTCCTTTTTATTAGGATTTTCACAATAATAAAGACATCTAAATTTCCCTTTTACACTATGTTCATATTAAACATTCCAGATGAAAATGAGATGAACAACGTGATCAGAGTAGTGAGGATGAGACTATTTAAGAGAAAATAACTTATGTTACTGGAAAAGGGCCTGCCTCTTTTCTGAGATATACTAAGAGTTATTTTCTCTTTTCATTTCCCTTTCTATTCCCACTTCTACCTCTCTCTTTCTCTCTCTCTCTCTCTCTATCTCTATTTCTTTTCTCCATATCCAGTCCTATCTCCCCTTCCTTCCTGCCTTCTTTTTAAAATACATTTGTCTTTCTTTCATTTCTCAAATTCTTATTGAGAACTGTTATATGCCAAGCACTGAAAGCTGGGGGTATCATGGTGAACAAGACAGACTCACTAATCTCATAAAATTTAGATGTTAAGTGACCACTTTATATAGTCAGACTTGTGTACACGACCCCTAATTGGAAATTATCATCTGGATGACACTCTATAGCAGAATCAAACACATTTCTTAATCTACCAAGTTTAACTCACCCCCAAAATTTCTGAGCCCTTATGAATTCCTTTGACTGTTTCATTCGTCATAGCTAGTCATGCAAAAAAGTTTATTTTACCTCTGAATTTTTTGAACTTATATATTTGCTTTTGATTGCTTTTCTTTCTGTCTCAATTTGGTCATTCCCTGATGTGATTTGAATTTGTTTCCCTGCCCAAATCTCATGTTGAATTGTAATTCCCAATGTTGGAGGAGGGGCCTGGTGGGAGGTCATTGGATCATGGGGTTGTATTTTCCCCTTGCTGTCCTCATGATAGTGAGTGAGTTATCATGAAATCTGGTTGTTTAAAAGCATGTGGTACCTTCCCCTTCACTGTCTTCCTTCTCCTCCAGCATGTAAGACAAGCCTGCTTCCCCTACTTTCTATCATGATTATAAGCATGGTTTCCTCAGACATGCTTCCTACACAGCCTGAAGAACCATTACTCAATTAAACCTCTTTTTTCTTTTTTATAAATAAATGAACCACTATCGGTAGTTCTTTATAGCAATTCAAAAATTGAATAATACAGAAAGTTGGTATCAGAAAGTGAGGCATTGCTATAAAGACACCTGTAAATGGCAAAGGGACTTTGTAACTGGGTAACAGGCAGAGGTTGGAACACTTTGGAAGGCTCAGAAGAAGACAGGAAGATGAGAGAAAGTTTGAACTTCCTAGAGACTTGTTAAAGTGTTATCACCAAAATGCTGATAGTGATGTGGACAATTAAGTCCAGATTGATCTGATCTCAAAAACAGATAAAAAACTTACTGGGAACTGGAGCAAAACTCACTTATGTTATGCATTAGCAGAGGTTGGAGGCATTGTGCCCCTTCCCTAGAGATCTGTGGAACTTTGAACTTGAGGGAGATGATTTCAGGTGTCAGGTGGAAGAAATTTCTAAGCAGCAAAGTGTTGAAGCTGTGACCTGGCTTCTTCTGTGTATTGTCATATGCATGAGCAAAGAGATGATCTGAAGTTGGGACTTATATTTAAAAAGGAAGCAAAGCATAAAAGTTTAGGAAATTTGCATCCTGATCACGTAGTAGAAAAGAAAAACTCATATTCTGGAAAGGAATTCAAGCCAGCTGCAGAAATTTGCTTAAGTAAAGGGAAGCTGAATTTATAGCCAAAACAATGGGGAAAATTCCTCAAAGTCATTTCAGAGACCTTTGTAGAAGCCCCTCCCATCACAGGCCCAGAGGCCTAGTAGGGAAAAGTGGTTTATTGGGCAGGCCTAGGGCCCTGCTGCACTGAGAAACCTCAGGACATTGCTCCCTGCATCACAGCTGCTCTAACTCCAGCTGTAACTAAAAGGGCCCATGCCACATTTCAGACCACTGCCCCAGAGGGTGCAAGCCATAAGCCTTGGCAGCTCCCACATGGTATTAAGCCTGCGGGTGCACACAGGGCAAAAGTTGAGGCTTGGAAGCCTCTGCCTGAATTACACAGGATGTGTGAAAATACCTGGATGGCCAGGCAGAAATCTGCTGCAAGGACGGAGCCCTCATGGAGAACCTCTGTTGGGGCAGTGAAGAGAGGAAATATGGGGTTGAAGTCCCCATGCAGGGTCACCACTGGGGCACTGCCTAGTGGAGCTGTGAGAAGGCCACCAATCTTCAGACCTCAGAATGTTAGAGCCACTTACAGCTTTCACTCTGTGCATGGAAAAGCCACAGGCACTCAATGCCAGCTGATGAAAGCAGCTTAGGGGGCTGTATCATGCAAAGCCACAGGGACAGAGATGCCCAAGGCATTGAGAGACCACCCATTGCATCAGTGTGGCCTAGATATGAGACATGGAGTCAAAATAGATTATTTTGAAGCTTTAAGATTTAATTACTGCCCTGCTGGGTTTCAGACTTGCATGGGGCCTGTAGCCCTTTTGTTTTGGCTGATTTCTTCCTTTTGGAATAGGTGTATTTACACAATGCCTGTACTCCCATTGTGTGTTGGAAGTTACTGACTTGTTTTTGATTTTGCAGGCTCATAAGCAGAAGGGACTTGCATTGTCTCAGATGAGACTTTGGACTGTGGACTTCTGAGTTAATGAGAAAATGTGTTAAGACTTGAGATACTGTTGACAAGGGATGGTTGTATTTTGTAATGTGAAAAGGACATAAGATTTGAGAGGGACCAAGAGCAGAATGATACAGTTTTTATTTGTGTTTCTGTCCAAATGACATGTCAAATTGTAATTTCCAATATTGGAAGAGAGGCCTGGTGAAGGGTAATTGAATCATGGGGGCGGATTTCTTCCTTGCTGATTTCATAATAATGAGTTCTCTGGTTCTTTAAAAGTCTGTGGCATCTTCTTCTTCACTCCCTTCCTCCCACTTCAGCACATGAGATGTGGTTTCCCTTCACCTTCTGCCATAATTGTGTTTCCTGAGGCATCTTCAGCTATGCTTCCTGCACAGTCTGTGGAGCCATGAAGCCAGTCAAACCTCTTTTCTTTATAAATTACCATTATGGCAATGCACAAATGGACTAATACATTCCCCAAATTTTTCTTTATTTTGTCACTGAATAAACTCTCTTTTATCTAAAATTTATTATGTCTAAATACCTAATGGAAGTACAAATACCTCTACAGTGATTTCTTTGGAAATTTTGGGGGGTAAAATGTAAAACTAGGTGTGTATTATAATTAATATTGAAATATTTGATATTATTAAAATGTCAGTTTTCCCCAAATTAATCTATATACCCAATTAAAATCTAAGTTTTTTCCCCAAAATATAACTAGTCAGTTCTAAAATTATTTTGGAATTGTGAAAGGTCAAAAATTTCTTGGCAATTTTGAAGAGAAAATCTGGAGGACACACAACACTAGATATAAGACCTATTGTAAAGATATATTAAAATAAGATCATGTTGCAAAGATGGACCAACTGACAGATAAAATTGGATAGCTCAGGTAAAGACCAGTGTATATATGACTACCTTAGTTTTGACAATGTTGGCACCTCAAGAGTCATTCTGATAAAACAGATAGCATCTTAATAAATAGTACTGGACCAATTGGCTACATTTTCTTTATACATCACATTATCAGTGTGAGTAAATTTTGAATCCTCTTATAGTTATTCAGAAGAAAGGTTACATTTAATCTGATATAGAAAATTTAAGACTAAAAGGATTTACTAATAACTTTATGATTTTTTTGTTAAGCCTAGATAACTAAAAATGGTAGAAGTCATTGACGTAATAAGCAAATGGAAAAAGAATTGCAGACCTGAGGTAGAGGTTCATTGGTTTGGTTTTGGATATTTAGATGAACTCACCATTAGCAGTAAGTGATGTTAGCTGTTCCTTGTTGCAACAACATGGATAAAACAAAACACCAGACTGATAAATTCTAAAAAATAAGTGTGACATCAGAAACCTTTGTTCATTTTATAGGTCTATAGATATATTAATTTTTTATATTATTTAATATAGATATGCCTAAGCTCTAAGAAGCACTCAGCCTACTTGGAATTATTAAGCTACAGATTATGTGTAAAGTGACACAAGATAGACTGTTAAGGGCAAAAAGATCTTTATTGCTTTTCAAAACTTTTTTTCTGTTCTTCCATTTCCTAAACTTGAATATCTATGGTATTCTGTCATTTACTTTTTGTACTCCTCCTAGAAATGCCCGTGCTGCTCATTACAGCAGAGATCTTTATGGATCTGTAAGAATGATAAAGGTCCATGTAATAAAGAAAAGAAAAGATAAATCCTGGAGTGAACACTTATGTTTATTTTCTGCCTCAGGGCAAAACCAAATGGGACCAGCCATTCTTTGGAGTTCTTTGTGTCTGTATGAGTTGCTCAGAGAACAAAGAATACTATTTTGTCCTGTGATGATTCTTCAAAGTCTTTAAAGTGATGTAGGGATCATGTTATTTTACAAACAGAAAAATTCTGTGACAAGAAGAGAAACAGGAAGAGTTCTATTGCTTGGCAACTTGCACCTGTACCAAACTTCTAATCTAAACTTTTTATTAATATGTTACATGGTTTGCTTACCAGGTGATGTCAATAAGCATAAACTTTTTAATATTATTATATTTAAAATAAATACAATGTTAAAATTTATCTCTTTTATGCTTAGTCAAACATGGTTCAGGAAACCCAGAGCAATTTGATCTGTTTTATGAACATTCTCCCTAAATGCATCCTTTCTACTACACTGCTGGAGCTGCATCCACTGCAGGATAATAATTTCATGATAAACATAGTGACTCATATTTTAAATTGTTAAAAACCTTACAATTCCAGGAGGATGTCTCTGTCCAAAAAAACAGGTGTTGAATTTTCTGCTCTTCTTGATGGCATCCTCATACATTCGTCTATATCAACAAGGTACTATTTTACATAGAAGAAAAATTACTTTTTCAGGAACTTGCCAATTGAAAAAACCATGAAGTGTCAGAAATAGAAATAGTATTAGAAGTCAGTTTTTAGAGCTATAATTTGACATTTGGAAGGCGGCATAGTGTGGGAGTAAAAGGGTTGATAGTTAAGTATAGTTAATGGGTATAGTTACCACTTGAGTGACCTTGGACTGGCAGTGAAGCATATCTGTATTCATCTTCATCATCTCTACATTATAATTATCCCAGTTTAGTGTCCTGAACCTATAAATAAATCTTACAAATTAGTAAGAAAAATCAAATGTGTAATAGAGAAAAAAAGATATGAAATGACAATTCACAAAAGAGAAAATCTGAATGGCTAAGATACGTCTGAAAAGTTGTATATCTTCACTAATAACCAGAGAAATTAAACAAAAAATGATGATGTGATGTTTCATACCATGAGATGAGCCAAAAAAAAAAAGTTAGAAGTAATCAATTCTAGATATTGAGCAAAAGTTATCAAAAGCAGGAGCTCTCCCACTTTGCGAGCTCTCCCAATTACTCCAGGGAGCAACTTGGCTATATCTAGTGTAGATGAACATGAAATGGCCTGTGACTCAACCATTTTACCTCTAGGTGTGTACTCAAGGGGAATTCTTGCAAAGATTCACAGGTAGTTATATACTGAAATTTTTGTTGCAGCAGTATTTGCAATATTACAAAAATGAATTGAGGCTATGTCTAGTAATAGCCTATCCTACATCATATAAAATGAAAAAAAAAATAGATTTATTTGTGCCAGTACAGATAAATCTAAAAGTAAACTATTAATTGGAAAAAATAAGTTCCATAAGGCAGAATGTAACATTATGTAAAATTTTAAAATACAGAAAATAATATACTGTTTCCGGATATACATGTATGTGCAGGGGCACAAGGAAAATTTCCTCTTTGCCCTCTGAAGGTTTGCTGGAAAATCAACTGACAAAGAAAAGCAGGTTGATAGAAGAAAATATATATAAAAATATTTGATCATAGTTTTAAATGACATGGAAATATTCAGAATAAAGACCCAAGGATACTGGGAAAATCATCCATTTGCATGTTCAGTGGAGTACAGATAGCCTTGTAGAACTATGATTCAGCAAGAAAGGTCTGATCTAATACTAATAGACTGGGTGGAGAAACTTACCAAATGGTCTTTCTATGCGACATTTCTTTCTCCCAGGTGAGGGGCAGGACGCTTTCTAGAATGAAGATCTTATGACCTACAATCAAAGAAGGTAGGTCAGAGAATTTTGTAATGGCCAGTTCTTAGGCAGAAAGCGGGAAAAGTCAAATTAATATTTCACATTTTATATCTGGCACTGGGGAAAAGAGGTTATTGTCTTTATACCAGCCTTGGGGAAGAGGAATTCTAGTTTCTATGGCTTGCCTTAGGGGAGGAAGGGATGTGAGACAGGAGGGCAGAAGAAGGTCAGAGGGACGCTTTGCTTCTGAGGCTGCTTATGAGGCCTTCATTTTGAGGTATCATTTTCTGATCCCCACAATATGTAATAAAACTAAAAATGTATGGACTGATATAAAAACAAAATCATATTTGTGCACTGGGAAAAGAATATGGGACTAATGAGTAAAATCAGGTATCTTTAGGTATATTGATGGTGTTATTTTTCTGCAAATTACACAAGGTTCAATTAAATGGGGTCATTGTTAAAAACAAAGTATGGTGTATATATTAAAAGAGCAAAAACATGAAGATACTTAATTTTTAAAAACTTTTTATTATAAAAAATTCAAGCATTCACAAACTTCCACTGGAAAGTCACGCATCCATAATTGGTATTAAACAATTGTCAAGCTTTAGTCAATTTGTTACATCCCTACTCCCATTCATTTTCTCTCCTACACTATTTGCAACAAATTTCAGATATCATTTCAAGTTATATATTATTCTATTAATATATAAAGTATAAAATATTTTATAAATGTTGATATTTGATTGTTCTGAGGAGTGTGTATATGAACCTTTGCTATCGTAGCATTTGGACATTTCTGTAATAAACTTTTAATTACAAAAAATGAAAATGGTAAATAGCAAGAAGTGGTAAGTGAAGAAAATAAAACAAATAATAGTCCTGGACTATTTCTAATCACTATCTCCAAAATAATCGTGCACTTTCACAAACTGATTTACTTTGAATTCTAGGTTATAATTTTCATCTTTCACCCAATTGTAGAATATGCTTTACCCTACAGAATGAACCAGAATTCCAAAAGATATCATCAGAGGGCTTCCTCTGCTGGACCCCACTTATACACTTTAAGCAAAGTGTTTGTTTTGCAAAGCAAGGGTCAGTATGAGATTTTCCATGTTGTCTTTAAATATTAACATTGTAAAGAACATTCTCAGAAATATTTTCAGCAAATTCATACAAGGACTCCCTCTTGGCCTCAATAATCCAGAGGGGAGAGTGTCCACAAGTAGTTTGGTTTAAGTAAATTCACATTCAAAGAGCTCCCAAAGACTGTGCCAGCAGCTACTTTTTTACTGAAAAAAAAGTTCAAGTACTATACAAATAAGAAATTTATACTCACCCACATACCAGCAGAATTGATCAATGACAAGAAACCTAAATTAGAAAGTGGTGAAACAAGATTTATTATCTTCCTTTCTTCTACACAGTGCACACATCATTTGAATGTAGGTGTCCAAGACAATTAATTTCATTCAGGTGAGAGAGAAGATAATTAGGTATCAGGAAGGAGCCTGGCTCTAGAGCACCAGTTCCTCTGAAAATGGGAAAATTTCATCTTCATGTCAAAGATTAATTCAAGCTCTCTTCTTAGAACATATCAATTGAATTTAAGTTAGGAAAATGTTATGTGTCAAGAACTACTCACTTGGATTCATGAATGCTATGATTTAATTAACATTTTCTTAAATATGAATATATATATATATATATATTCTGGCATATATATATATATATTTATATATATAATCAGTGTATTTTTGCAGCCAGCTCAACTCTGTAGAATTGAGAGAAGTTATACCAACCTAGATTTTTGGAATCTAGAGAAGGCATGTAATTTAAATATTCCTTCCGAGAGGAAACAAGAAGTATGGAATGAGTACATTCATAGAAAAGTTTCAAGATACCTTTAAAAAATTCCTAGCTGGGATGATGAGTCAAAGATTTTATTTCCTAAAACCAATCAGTAAACACTATAGGAGGTAACTCTTCTTCAAATGGAAAGACAGGAACACAAGACTTTAAGAAACATGAACAATCAAGAAAATATGACACCACAAATGAAACATAGTAACAATTTAGTAACTGACCACTCAGAATTGGTGATCTACAAATTGCCTGACAAGAAATTTAAAATTGCTCTTTTAAGGAAGTTTAGAGAGCTACAAGAAAACACAGATAGATAACTTAAAAAAGCAAAAGAAACAGTACATCCTTCCCCTTTTCCAATCACCCTTCCCTTCTCCTCCATGATGCATACCTCCCACACTGATCCTGTTGAAAAAGAGATCAACAAGGGGAAAAGAGAATCAGAAGCCCTAGGGAAGGTGGGACATTGATTCTTGTTTATGCCATCCTCAATAATTCTACTTTCACAGTGGGAAAACAGTGAACTCAACTACCAAACTTAATTTTATTATGATAACACTTGTATCATCTCATAAGTTCAATTGTCTTTTCTGTTTAAGAGAAATATTTAATGAAAATTTTATTAAATGTCCTCATATCTGTGTAAACCAAAGACTCAATTAAAATAAGTTATCCTTTTGAGCAGAGCCCAAATAGTGATTGTGGGTGGACACATTGTGTTATGTAGAATTGGCTTGCTTAATGTCTCAGACTCAATTTTGTCATCTAAATTCTTATGATACACGAGATTACATACATTAGACATTATAATGCTTAAGGTCTAATAAAATTTTGCTTCCCCATGCCTTTGAGGGAAAGAAATCCTCATTTACTTTTCCCCACTAAGTGACCAAGGTTCTTCATAATTGCATCAGATACAGATACGTTTTTACTGTTTAGAATTCAAGTTGATTCTTTATTATGTGCTATTATATTTTAACCTCTAATTACAATATGTGACTTTTTCCTCCTACCTGTTCAAGTTGCTCTTATGATTCACAACAGTTCTGCTCATACAAAAAATTTAGTAAATAATTTGTGAAACTGAGAAATCTCGGGAAAAGGAAACAGCAATCTTAATTAATACTTGGATCAACATAAATTGACAAAGACTAAGCCCCTTCTCTATTCTAAAATTTAGTAATGATTTATTTATTTTTAATGTGCCCTGTTGGTGTAAACACAGTGCCTTTTGTTACTGTGTTAGAGAGGTAAGCCTAAAGATTGATTTATGTCAAGACCCACAAAACTAAAAATGCCATGAGATGGTGATATGATTTGGCTGTGTCCCCACCCAAAGTGTCATCTTGAATTTTAATCTCCATAATTCCCATTATCCCCACTTGTCAAGGATGGGACCAAGTGGGGGTAATTACATCATATAGAGTGCTTTTCCCAATGTTGTTCTTGTGATAGTAAGTGTCACATCTGATGGTTTTATAAGCACCTGGCATTTTCCCTGCTTGCACTCATTCTCTCTCCTGCCGCCCTGTGAAGAGGTGCCTTCCACCATGACTGTAACTTTCCTGAGGATTCTCCAGCCATGACTGTGAGTTAATTAAACTCTTTTCTTTATGAATTACCCAGTCTTGGGTATTTCTTTATAGCAGCATGAGAACAGACTAATACAGATGTGTACTAGTGAACAAGGAAAATCCTTCGGTTATATGATGCTCTTTAAGTGTTACATAAAATTTGGAAATTGAGTCAGGAAGGTATTGTGTTGGACTATTTTTGCATTGCTATTTAAAAAATACCTGAGTCTGAATAATTTATAAAGAAAAGTGGTTTATTTTGTCTCAGCATTCTGCAGACTCTATAGTTAATATGATGCTAGCATCTGCTTCTCAGAGACCTCTGGAAGCTTACAATCATGGCAGAAGGCAAAGGGTGAGCAGACACATTGCATGACAAGAGAGAGTGGGAAAAGTTATCCTTAAAGGAAAAGGTGTCACACACTTTTAAATAAACAGATCTTGTGTGAACTCAGAGCAGGAACTCACTAATTATTATGAGGACAGAAGCAAGCTATTCATGAAATATCCACTCTCATGACCCAAACACTTCCCTTAGGCCCTACCTCCGATCCTAGAAATCATGTCTCACCAGGTGATTTGGAGGAGACAAACATACAAATTGTATCAGGTATTAATTCTAGTTTTAAAATAAATGTGTAAATGGAGACTGAAATAACTTAGTGATTTATTCATGGTGCCACAATTTTAAATGCTCTGGCCTTTCCTGTTCTGGTTCTCCTCTTTCCATTTGCTGCTTTGCTCCTCTTTCCATTTGCTGCTTTCTCTCTCATCTAGGGAGAGAGAAGCCATTCTCTCCCTAGGATGAAAGCCTAGACTCTGTGGGAGTTTCAGATGAAATTGAAAATACCCTTTCCTGTCAGCAAGGTTCTCATACCCTAAAACAGGTAGTCCTAAGAAAAGTCCCAGGACTATTTTAAAACGATTAAAAGAGAGTCAGAGGAGAGTGGTTTTGCTAGATAGGAAATGGTCAAGATCCTGAGGCTATATTATCAACCCCCTTCCTTATAATAGTCACTGACACAGGCTTCCTTTCCCTAGAATCAGAACTTAGAATGGCTACTTTTTCTTTTTTTTTTT